>NC_081388.1:11837592-12158592 GCF_030684315.1 Stegostoma tigrinum
CCTTCCTTACTTCCTCGCTCTTCCGACCTGTCTTTGTTTGTCTTCCTTTTATGCATCTCTCTCTCGTACACATCACACTCTCCCCTCCCCTGGAATGGTGGCGATAGGTCTCTGACTCCGTTTCTCCTCCAGCTTTCTCTTGGCTTTCTGCCGAGTTTTTTCTTCTCCACTGCGCAAAAAGGAGAGAAAAAAAAAGCCCCAGCTCAAACGTGACTAGGCAGTTAAGTGGCTGTTATGCAACGAACGACCTACTAACACATATCCCCACAGTTCCTGGCAATGAGGAAGGCAAAGGCACAACGATACCAACCTGAGCAAAGACACAACCAGCACTGATACAAGTTGCTCCAAGATCCACACAGGCGAGATACAGGCAGGAAAGCAAACACCTCTATGTTTTAAATATATAGAGCAAGAGATCAATTGGTATATGTTATATCTGGCAAAGGAACAGTGCTCAATTTGTGGATGCTTTGTGTAAAGCCTTAGCAGAAGGTACTGTGTCGAATCTCTGTGTTGTACATGTGTAGTGATGGTATCTCTCGCTCTCTCTCTCTCTCTCTCTCCTGTTTCATTCTGCCAGCCCAGTTTACCCGCCTTGGCAATGCTTTGACTGTTTTGTGTTTTACTTACATGTAAAGTGGGTCAGTGTGATGAGTGCTCCATGTTGATCTAATTAGGCGCTGGATAGCTGTCCTTGACAGAAGTGTGGAGAGGAGTGCGTCTGTGTGAGGCAGACAGCGCTTCATAATATATGCACCCCAATAAACACTTTTCTATGGAGTCAGAAGATACGTTCAGAAGCTAATAATTATTAATCGATTTATTAATGATTGAAAAGCCAGTGCCTAAAATTGTTGGCATTATTTGAAAGTAAAACTCTGCTGAATTTGATTGCAGGATCTGAAACAGACTAGACTTAATTTGGACATTTTAATTTTAGTGCTATCCCTGACAGAATGAGCGGATTTATGTCTTGCTTGTTCTATAATTAAACTTGTATTCCGAGGGTAAAATACCGCACGTTGGCTGCGTGGGAGTGGATTGTTAGAACTGCGAGCTGCCTCTCTGGGTCCCATTCACTGTGGCATTTACCACGTCCTTTTTTTTCCCGCAGGGTTTAGGAGCAGGGCGGGGGTTGGGGGGGCGTTGGTTTGGCGGTAGTGGGAGTGTTGCTCGGCCGTTTATTTGAACCTCTAGCTCTAGGCTGGATTTGAATGTGAATGGGACTTGTATTTCTGTGTGCAATAGTCATTCTGGTGTGTATTTGCACATTGGGATGGGTGAGGGCTTGAACGCTGAGATTCCGAGCTCACTATGACCAGAATCGGTTACTCATTAAGACATGTGGGGGCTGGGGGTTGGGAATGAAGGGGGTCGCATGGATAGAATAACAAGGGCACTCTAAAATAGAAATCGCCTGCTTTTGACTCCAGGCGTTTCTAAGAGGGTGGTTTCTAATCTGGGATTTTCTTTTGGTCACGTTGTAAAGTGTGGTTGTGAATTTGTTTTTTCAAAAAAAAGTTCTTTTATTCTTCTTGGTTTTAACTGGGAACCTCACGCAAAAGTTAAAAATCAGGAAGATATTGATTGAATCAGAAAGTAAGTGGAGAGGATTCCTAGCCTAATGGCTGAGCAGGGATTAATGAATGAACCGCTTTCTCAGATTTGGAGTCACATAACTCTCATTTGAGATCGGCAGCACAGAAAAGCGACTCTTTGGCACATTCTGTCAAAAACAAGTAGCTAACCAAACTAACCATAAGATTCTGAAAAGCAATGGGATTTTCGTCAACTTTAACCCCTGAGACACTGACTTAGCAGTCTAACAGGGCTGGACTGACTAAGCTTAGGGTTTCCCTGGTTAGAGAGTCTAGAACCAAGGGGCACGGCGTCAGGATGCAGGGTGAACCATTTGGGACTGAAATTAGGAAATGTATGGTTCACTGGTAAGATAGTGAAGCAGCAGAATTCTCTGGCACAGAGGCTGCATCACTGAACACATCCGAGAAGGAGATAGATAATTTTGAGAGGTATACAGCTAAAGCAGGCGTATGGCATGGAGATAATATTGAATGGCGGAGCAGATTCAAAGGGCCGAGTGGCCCCCTCTTGTTCCTGCTTTCTCTGTTTGCTGTCCGGCTGTTCCCTCCGAGATTGTCCTGGGAATTTTTTTTATCATTCGACCAACACCAAATTAACCCATCAGCTGTTTGTTGTCTGTGGGATCTTGCTCTGCGAGCCAATTGGCCGCTGTGTTTGCCAGGGTGGCATCTTTTCAGGTTTGGCGGCGGAGCACTTTGGAAGCGAAACGCACTAAGCAAATGCCGGGTTGCTCTCTCTGCGTGCCCTCCCGAGCTGCCGTGAAACTGAACAAGTTTCAACTCTTGCTCGTTCCGAGCGAGATTCGTTTGCTCTAGTCTCCGAGCGTAATCTATTTTGATTCTCTTTGGACTCTAAAAATAAACTCAGCGCCGTATGTTTCCTGGATTCCCTCATCTTCAGAGCTATGCAAATTCTGGTTCTGTCTCGCGTGAACAGAAATGACTGGAAATGTACAAAGTGTTCTGCCTGAGCCTGTGCACTGTTTAAAGATAAAAACGGAGGCAGGTCACAAGGAGAACCTTTATCAGGATGGGAAGGATTGAAGATCATTGTTCTCTAAAGAGAAAGCTGAGGGTTGACTGTTTAAATTTGTAAAAGAATTCGATAAAAGGCAGTGGGGCAGCTTTAACTATCAGGCCATCATCAACAAAACCTTTTGTTACACTGAGAGCGATGACACTGATGAGTTGTTACCATGAGGAGTAATTGAGGCCACCTAGGTTTAAGCAAAGGAAGACTTAAAAGGGTATTTTATTCTATTCATGGGATGTGGGTGTCACTGCCCAGGCTAGCTCTTATGGTCCATCCCCTCAATGATATGGCTGTGGGTCTGGAGGTCCCAGGCCAGCTTAAGATGGCAGATTCCCTCCTCTGGAAAGGACATGAGTGAAGGAGGTGGGTTTTTAATCGACCGTTAGAGTCTAAGCATAGGGGAGGCAGTGGCCATGTGGTATTATCGCGCGAGCGTTCTGGGAATCTCACCAGGGCAGATGGCGGACTTTGCATTCAATAAATATCTGGGGTTAAGAATCTAGTGATGGCCATGACAAGTGTTGAGGTAAAAACCCACCTGCTTCATTCATGCCCCCTTTATGGAAGGAAACTGCCATTCTTACCTGGTCCGGCCTACATGTAACTGAAGACCCACAGCAATAGTTGGTTGACTCTTAACTGCCCTCTGGGCAAAAAAAATTGGGCAATAAATTCTGGCCAACCCAGCAATGCCCTCACCATATGAATGGATT
The DNA here is from genome assembly GCF_030684315.1 of Stegostoma tigrinum. Taxonomy (NCBI): domain Eukaryota; kingdom Metazoa; phylum Chordata; class Chondrichthyes; order Orectolobiformes; family Stegostomatidae; genus Stegostoma; species Stegostoma tigrinum. Next base: position 11,840,943 of record NC_081388.1, read on the forward strand.
TTTAAAAAATCCTCTAGTTTATTATTGACTTCAAATTCCAGAACATGCTTTTATGGGGCTCAAACCCAGATCCCCAGAACATTAACTGAGCCTCTGGATTAATGCTGTAGTGGTAACACCATTGGGCCATTGCCTCCCCTTGTACTTCCCTGTGAAATCGCTTCACAAGCACTGTAGTTAGTGACATACTGAAATGTTTAAGATCTCATGGTGACTGGATAGAGTGCAAGGATTTAGTTTCAGAATAAGATGCCTTCCTTTTTAGACAGAGTTGAGGAGAATGCCTTCTCTTCCCCAGTCCCAGGTGGGTCTTAATGTCCACTCGGGGCTGGTTCCAAGAGAGTTTTGATGGGCTTGGGAGTCGAGGGTTACATAGGATGCAGGAGGTGAGGGGGGAGGACGTGGGAACTGGAAAGTCGAGCCGCGACCACAACTTGCTGTCTAGAATGGCAGAGCAGCGTCGAGGGGCCGAGTGGCCTACTTGTGTTCCGAATCCCCTAAAAAGCAAACCTGCTGTAGCATTGCAGGCAGCAACGCGGACCATACACGGTGAGGTAGCTACAAGGCCGTAAATAGTAAGATGGCAGTGCCTGTTTTTTGTACGCGAGAGGGACTGTCTGCCTTCCCGAGCAGTGAGGGACCTGTTTTGTGGAGCTCTCATGCTCAGTGCTTGCAGCTTCTTTCTCATTTCTCACGCCTGACAGTGGAGCTGTCTAATTTCACTGTGCTATATTAAAGCTCGAGTTATGCCCACCTTGGAACAGAACGTGGAGGCAAGAAGCTTTTGTACAAATTACCTTGTACGTAGGGTACTGTAGCTCTGAACTAGGATGCCTAAGGTTGGGAGCGCGACTAAGTGTAATTCTGAAAAATGAATCTACAGCAAAATGTAACCAATATCTATCAATCAGTATGTAGCCAAAAAGCAAGCATTAACACCTGTCAAGATAATGCATGAACACCTTTGGTCAAATGGCCTATTAATCTGTTCTTTTTAATCCTGTGTAAACCCTAACTTGAAGCATTGGATTACTTTAGGTAACCTAGGAATGGTGACCTTTGTTCACAAGCCTGTGCTTCAGGCCTATTTTTAAGCTCACTGCAGGGAAGTAATTTAAACAGTGGTATCAGTCATAAAACAGAGTGTAAAAATAGTATTACAACCAAGGCACTGGAGAGTTTGTGACATTTAACTTAGTGCTAGTTTTTCATTGTGGAAATGGCCTCATTCCACCTGCTTCAGAGGATAGAGAGTGGAGTGAGTGGAGCTGCCTGTGCCTGGTGAGATATGTACTGTCTTGCTCAGCTTCTAACAGCTGAAGGTTATGTAATTGAATTGGATGTGGTGCCTCTGAAAGAGGAACTTGGGTTTCCTGATTGTTGCGTATCGGTGATGTGGAAAGCAAATGTTAAAAGAACCGTGCTTCTGTGATGAGAGAGGTTGTAACTCAATGGACAGAATCCATCACGACATTGTGTAGTCAGAAAGGCATGTAAAACCTGTGATATTTCTGCAGTTCTTGTAACATAAGATGGAAGAGAGAACTCTTCTGTTACTAATGTAGCCCCTTCCCACTGTATTCCAGCTTCCCTGTTCCAAATACACACTCACATAGACACACACACACACACGAACACAGACACATACAGACACACACATACATTCTCTGACGCACACTCACTCACACACACACACTCATACATACACAAACATACACTCACAAATATTGTCTCACACACACTATCACACACATAAACATATTCACAAACACTGTGTCACACACACACACACACACACCACACACACACACACACACCACACACACACATACACAGACACAGACACACACACACACACACACACCACACACACACACACACACACACCACACACACACACCACACACACACACACACACACCACACACACACACACACACACAGACACACACCACACACACACACACCACACACACACCACACACACACATACACACACACACACACACACATACACACACACACCACACACACACACACACACACACCACACACACACACACACACACACACACACACCACACACACACACCACACACACACACACACACACACCACACACACACATACACACACACACACACACACACACACACACACACACACACACACACAGTCTGTATCTAGTGTTTGGAGCTGTAGGGTTCTCAAACTCTGGAACACTGGGGTTAGTATGAAGACACCCACTGAGCAGACAGCACCGGAATCTGATGTAAGGGTGAACAACTGCTGGTTGTGTACCTTCAGCCAGAGTGTACTGTTGTGATGGTTTTGTGGTGATGTAATTCTTTCATACAGACTGTCTGATCTTCGCTGCTGATAAACGTGGGAAGCAATGAACCTGAATTTCTGTTCACTTTGTTCCAGACGTCACTGGGAAAAAACTCTCTGTCTGCTGAGCCTCATTGCTTCTGAGGTTAAGTGAAACTTCACATCTGTTCTTTAGGCCGTAGCTCTCTGAAATAAAATGCAGGCAGGGACATAAGCAGAGTCGCAGCTGATGCGCAGACACAGGTACAGTTCATGAGTTACAGATTTACTACCGCTGGCGATGGGCAATTGGGTAATTCTAGGCTGGTGTGCACATGGAGGTTTGGACGCAGTCCCTGGATCCTGCTAAGCATTCAGGTCTTGGTCACTGCCGGTTTGTTCTTAAGAGTCTGTCTATCCCTATAGAAGGGTGTGTGGGCACTGTGGTGTGTGTACAGACTGCTTCGTCAGTGTATTGTTTGCAGCTATAACTGGTCAGAAATGGACATCGGCATGAGTCAGATGCTGCCCCACCACCCCCATCCTCAGTGTCTGCGACCCCCCCACTCTCATGGCTTTGCCTCAGCAAGATACCTTGTTGGCTGTGAGCTTTTGTTGTTGGAATCAGACAGTCCATGGCATTTCTGGCTGTAACCCCTCTTCAAGCAGGTGACTTCAACCCAGCTTACTGTGCTCTATGCAGGCTAGATTTCTCCCCGCCTGTGGGGTATTGTCACGCCCCAGTCCTCCCCAAAACTAAACCAGATCCAGGGCACCGTGAATCTGAGCACAAATCCCAAGATGTACAGTTGTTGGCTGATTTCTTCCAGTTATAGAGCCTTTCCAGGACTAATACAATACAACATGGCACAAGGATAGGCCTTGCAGCCTAAACAAGCCTGCACCAATTTCTGATCCTTATTTAGACATGCTCCTTATTGTCCATGTATGGTTTCTATCCCTCTGTTTGTCTCCTGTCCATGTAGGAGCAAATCGCTGCAGATGCTGGAATCTGTACTGAAAACAGAAAGTGTTGGAAATCACAGTGGGCCAGGCAGCAACCGTGGAGAGAGAGCAAGCTAACGTTTCGAGTCTAAATGACTCTTCATGTGTCTATCAAGATATGTCTTAAACCCTCTGGGTGAAAATGTTTTTCACCTCGAACCTGTGCCCTCTTGTAGTTGACCTTTCCACCCTGGGAAAAAGCCTCTGACTTTCCACTCTATCCGAATATCACCCTGGCTGGAATGTGGAATGCCTCTGGGATCCAGGGTGATCATTCTTGTTCACACATGATCACATCAGGTCAGGACAGAGAAACATCACCTCACTGTCCTCTTGGCTGTTTCCCCTTGAATAAGGCTTACTTGTCACTGGAGATTATTTTTTCTCCATTAACAGGATGAGGGTGTCACTTGTTAGGGCAGAATTTATTGCCCATCCCTCATTGCCCAGAGGGTAGTCAAAAATCTGCCACTTTGCCGTGGGTCTGGAGTCACATGTAGGCCAGACCAGGTAAGGATGGCAGTTGATTTCCCTAAAGCACATTAGTAAACCAGATGGGTTTTTCCTGACAATGGATTCACGGTCATCATTACACTCTTAATTCCAGATTTGTTTTTATTATCGAATTCAATTTCCACCACTTGCTATGGCGGGATTCGAACCTGGGACTGTTATCTGATTCTGATAATGTAATGGACCTGAAGCCTTAACTGTGTTGCTCACAGGTAATACCTGACATACCAGCATTGTTCTGCCCCTATTCCCATTCTAAGCTCACTGGGGGGCACCCTGTCACCTTCAGTGCCCACCCACCCCAACCCATCAGTGTCTGTGCCACCGATACACCAGCTGCTGTGTTCCACGAACACTCAGCCAGTGGGAAGAAACTTGTTGATATTTTTAAAACTTTTTAAATTTCCTTTACCTGCGAAAGAGCTAACCCTACTCACTGCTGTGCCCAGGGTTTAATTTTAGCCAAAAGCCTTACATTGTGCGTCAGTCTAATTAAATGGTTGACCTATTTTTTTTCATATCGTCTCAGACAAAGGCTGGCTTACATCAGACAGCACTCGCCGGCATTCTGTTGATGCTGCTTGGTTTCAGAATCTAGGTTGTCTCTTGATTATTTGATGTGACCTCTTTTGTTAAATGTGCACAACATTGCTGTTGTTAATTGGTCTCTCCCCTGCCCTATTTTAGCCTATCAAAGCGTCACGTGTGAGTGTAGAGTGATGTTGTCCAAGGAAATCAGGACAGGGGTGAGCCCAGCACTCTAGAGATTTCATGTGAAATGGGACCAGGAGTAGCCCATTCGGATCCGCTCTGCCGTTCCATAAGATCATTCCTGATTGGTTTGAGTCTCGAATTTCACATTCTCTCTGCCCCTCTGAACCCCTTATCTGGCAGAATCTGTCTACCTCTGACTTAAAAGTATTAAGTTACTAGCTTCCACTACCTTGTTATGGAATCCCTTTGGCCAAGTGACCTCCCCCCCCCCACCCAAAACCACCCCCCTATCCTACCCTGTAACCCTGTGTTTCCCATTGTTAACCCACCTAGCCTGCACACCCCTGGGCACTACGGGTAATTTAGCGTGGCCAATCCCACCCTAACCTGCGCACCTTTGGACTGTGGGATGAAACCAAAGTACCCGGAGGCAACCCACACAGACATGGGGAGAATGTGCAAACTCCACACAGACAGTCACGTGAGGCTGGAATCAAACCCAGGTCCCTGTGAGGCAGCAGTGCTAACCACTGAGCCAGTGGCAGACATCTCTGATGTAGAGATTTCCAAAGCCGTGTTGTTCTCTGACAGAAAGCCATTCTCCTCATCTCTGTCTGAAAAGGAGGGCCCCAGGCTTGTAAACAGTGCCCACCAACCCCTCCCAACCCAACCCCTTTAGAATCATAGAATCCCTACGGAGTGGAAGCAGGCCATTCAGCCCTTTGAGCCCATACTGACCCTCTGAAGAATATTCCGCCCAGACCCACCCGCCTACCGTTTCTCTGTAACCCTGCATTCCCTATGGCCAATCCACCTAGCCTGCACATCTTTGGACTGTGGGAGGAAACCAGAGCACCCAGAGGAAACCCGCACAGACATGGGGAGAATGCGCAAACTCCGCACAGCCACCCAAGGGTGGAATCGAACTGCTCCCCCAGTTCTGGGCTCATTACAAGTTGAAATATAATTTGCACATTCACCTGGTCAACAATGTTCTACATGTCAATTGAGTCACTCTTTAGTGGTGAAAACCAGCCCAGCCTATCCGACCTCGGCTCATACCTGTTCCTTACAATCTCATAAACCTCCTCTGAACGGCCTCCAATGCTTCCTCATCCTTAATGTGGATACAGGTGAGCTTTGTGCTAAGTCAGAATGTACTCAAGGTTAAAGCATCATTAACATTGAATATTGCCATCAGGTTGTCCCCTTTTCATCACTGAAACGCTTTTTAAAAAGAACCAAGCAATCTTCTTTTAATTTTATTTTCCCCAAGTTTATCCTAATGAACTTCCCCTCACGTTATCAGCCTCTTGTCCCCTTTCAGTTTGCCACAATAGTGTGACATCTGCTGTCAGATCAGCCATGATCCTCTTGAATGGAAGAACAGGCTCAAGGGGCTGAATAGCCTACTCCTGTTCCTATTTCCCCGAGGCTTAACTCACTGGCAAATCAGGCCAGGACTTATACATTCTGGGGAGTGTTGCTGAGCAAGGAGACCTTTGCAGTGCAGGTTCACAGCTCCTTGAAAGTCAAGTCGCAGGTAGACAGGATAGTGAAGAAGGCATTTGGTTTGCTTGCCTTTATTGGTCTGTGGATTCAGAATAGGGTTTGGGATGTCATGTTGCAGTTGTACAGCATATTGGTTAGGCCGCTTTTCGAATGTTGCATACAGTTCTAGTCTTCCTGCTATAGGAAGGACATAATGAAAGTTGAAAAGGTTCGGAAAAGATTTACAAGGATGTTGTTAGGGTTGGAGGGTTTGAGCGACAGGGAGAGGCTAAATAGGCCAGGGATATTTTCTCTGCAGTGTTGGAGGCTGAGGGGTGACATATTGAGATTTGTAAAATCACGAGGGGCATGGATAGGATGAATAGGCAAGGTCTTTTCGCCAGGGTAGGGGAATCCAAAACTAGAGGGGCATATGTTTAATGTGAAAGCGGAAAGATTTAAAAGGGACGTAAGGGGTAGCGTTTTCACACAGAGGGTGGTGTGTGCATGGAATAAGGGAGTGGTGGAGGCTGGTACAATTACAACATCTAAAAGGCATCTGGATGGGTACATGTAAAGGAAGAGTTTAGAGGGATGTGGGGCAAATGATGGAAAATGGGACTGGATTAATTTAGGATATCTGGTCAGCATGGACATGTTGGACTGAAGGTTCTGTTTCTGTGCTGTACATCTCTATGACCGAGTAGCCACCGAAATATGTTGTGTGAAATGAGATGTCCAAAGAGTCAAGCCAAAATTGTGTGACTTTTCAGCGCTGGAAGAGATAACTCCCACTGAAAAACGGTACTGAAGAATTAATACAGTAATCAGCACCTTTGGATTACTGGGCAAGTCAGGATGGCTGTGAAATTTCCAGTTCCTGTAATGCTATGAAAATGAAAGGTGATATAAAATCGAATTAGAATTTCTTGTTTTGCCACTTGGAAGCTTGAACAAATAGGAGTAGCAATTTTTTAATCGTTGCTGGGGAGACAGTGCTCTAGGCAGTTTAACACTCAAGATCTCACAAAGACACAGCAACAAGACGCTGCAAAGACCCTGATGAGGCACTTTGAACCCTCTGCAAAAGATACATTTGCAATGATGCCAGCAATAAGATCAAGGCCAGTGCACAGGATGTAAATACTACAAGAAGACACCACACTAAAGAAAGGGAAGATAGATAAATGTTCGAAACAGTGCTCTAACTGCAAGAAGCTGAAGCAGCTGGTACATAAATATTTAGCTAGAAACTGGTGAAGCTAGCTTTGAACGCTAGCTGCTGGAGAGATCATGATTCAGATAAATCACTGCAGTAAGTTGGCTGTACATCAGGCCTGAAGGTGGTAAATGGTTTGTGAGCATTCAGAAACAGTGGGGAGGTGATGGCCTAGTGATATTATTGCTGGACTGTTCATCCAAAAGCCTGGATAATGTTCTGGGGACCTGGGTTTTAATCCTGCCATAGCAGATAGTGGAATCTGAATTCAATAGAAAAAGAGTTTAATGATGACTGTCAGTCAGTTGTATGGGGGAAAAGTCCCATGTTACTTGTTAATGCCCTTTGACCATACTTACCCTGTCTGACCTACACCAATATGGTTGACTTCTAATTGCCCAAAGGGCAATTAAGGATTGGCAATAAATGATGGTCTGGTCAGTGACACCCACATCCCATGAAAGTATTAAGCGAAGATGAAATGTCCAATAAAAACTGTTAGCTTCTCAGATTGTTCAGGATGGCTCAAAATGTTAAGCCACAAGTGAAGCTCTGGATGTCACTTTCTCAAAGGTAAAACTGAGGCTGTATTATGGAACAACACTCATCCCAAGAGGATGAACCAAGCAAGAGTCCAATGCAATGGGGAACAATGAAGATCTGCGATTCCAGACGCAAGCCACTTTGCTGATCTGCTCACCTCAATCCAAACCTTGGACTGTTAACCCTATGCAGGCCACAAGACACTCACAAGGTTTCACTGAACTGCAGGCTGCTGAATAGGTCCTAACAGGTCCTGAATAGGTCCAATTTTACGGGTGCCTTCCTGGTGAACATTGTCTCACAGCAGAAGAGGGAGTGAGACCAACTCAGTATCTTGCAAGGAGACTCCCACCTCTCCTCAAGCCAAGCTTCAAGAGACAACAGAGGATCTAGAAAAGGAGGGAGTGAAGATTCCTATAGACTGAATTGGCAAGGTACATATCAATAGGTGGCAACATTCCTAGAAGGACAGCACATGAGGAGAGATCGAGTAGACTGGGACTATATTCATTGGAATTTAGAAGAATGAGGGGGGATCTGATGGAAACATCTGCAATTATGAAGGGAATCGACAAGATAGGAGCAGGGAGATTGTTCTCACTACCATGTGAAACTAGAACAAGGGGGTGTAGCCTCAAAACAAGGGGGGAGCAGATTTAGGACTGAGTTGAGGAGGAACTTCTTCACCCAAAGGGTTGTGAATCTGTGGAATTCCCTGCCCAGTGAAGAAGTTGAGGCTACTTCTTTGAATTTTCTTTAAGTCGAAGATAGATTTTTGAACAGTGAAGGAATTACAGGTTATGGTGAGTGGGCGGGTCAGTGGAGCTGAGTCCACGATAAGATCAGCCACGATCTTATTGGATGGCAGAGCAGGGTCAAGGGGCCGGATGGCCCATTCCTGCTCCAGGTTCTTATGAAATCTGACAGTATGCATGCATAGATCCAAGGGATCGCAATGGAGCTTTGAAGAACTCGTACTACCCCATGCAAACCAGTGAAGATATCTGGCCACAATGTGCCAAGGTGAAGATCTTTCCTACCCTGAAAGTGAAGGCTCCGAACTCAGGGGAGGTGATGGAGTAAAGTGGTATGGCTGGGCTGGTAATCCAGAGCCCCAGGTGATGTCCTGGGCACCTGGGTTCAAATCCCGCTATGACAGATGGTGGCATTTGAATTCAACAAAAATTTGGAGTAAAGAATCTAATGATGACCATGAACCCATTATTGAAAAAAGAACCCATCTGGTTCACTAATGTCCTTTAGGGAAGGAAATTGCCATCCTTACCTGGTCTGGCCTACACATGACTGCAGACCCACAGCAATGTGATTGACTCATAATTGCCCTCTGGGGATTAGGGATGGACAATAAATGCTGCCTGGTCAGCGATGCTCTCATCCCATGAATGAACAAAGAAATTCTCACACCACTTATGAGATGCAGATAGCTGTGTGTGATTTTTGGCATTCCCACTAATCAACACGAGATAGTCAACAACCCACCTCGAGTGAAAGCTGCGCCAGTCTATGGAGGGGAAATAGGATGTGGAAAATGAATTGCAAAAGCCATCACAGGTCATGACTAGAATCGAGGGGTAATAGCTAAAACGAGTTTGCCGTGTGAAGCTGAAACTGAACAAGGCAAAAATGAAATGGATGATGTCTGAAGTCAGACACATAGCTCACATGCTGACAGTGAGAGACCTCACCTAGATTTTGACAAGTGAGGGTTATAGCAGAGATGTAGTGACTATTAGACAGTGTAATGGGTTATCAGATTTCTGAACTACCAAGCAAAGCTCTTGCTTGATGTGTCTTTGGAGTGTGAAACTCAGTGTGAGCTCACTGTTAAGGATGTGAGGTTGGGACATGGAGAAAGTATCTGCTTTCACCTAAGTCAAACAGCTAACAGCTATAGCTCACTGTGCTGTCAGTATCATCAAGCCCGCAGAGACATTGAATCTGAAAGGTGGCTCTCATCAATCCCTTAGCACGGGAACAGCAATCCCCGCTGAATGAGTGTCGGCCCACGATGAGAGTAGATGCCAAACAAACTGACAATATTTGTTATTAAAAGACCTAAATGCTTTAGAGAGATTGTATGTGTGCAGAGACTGACAAAAGTGAGACTGAGTAGAACTAACATTTAGTTTTATTCCTGAATGGTAGTTTTTATCATTGACCAGACATATTGGATAACTTTAAAGAGCAAATGATAGTGCATGCATTATTTTTAGTGAAAAGGAATGCATTTGGACACTACTGTGTTAAAGTGCATTAAAATTAACCATTAAAACACTTTATATGAAGCGCCACTTCTTTCACTCCATTATCTTGCTCAATATGTAATGCACTTCTTTGTATAAATTCATATGATCTTTAAAGCATACTGATCATTGACTGATTATGCTGAGACTCTGATTGGATCTACTGAAGACTCCTGACTAATTAACTAATTTTGCTGCTGATGTGTATTTTATCATCATCATCATCTCTTTTCGTCCTTCTGTGCTGAGGCCCAATCTTGTCTTCGATCATTCTGATGCTGTCATAATGGCAGGAAGGGGATATCAATTAGACAGGGCCTGTGGCTGGAGCAAGGTCAAAGGGCCATGGGTTTAACCCAGGATAATCCATCAGCTTGCCTTTGCAAAGAGTTAGCCCCATATCTCATTGTCCCCGTTCCCTTTCTTTATTCCCAATCTCCCTTCTAAATTATTGCAACTGGTTTTCTTCCTCCCACTGGAATGCATAAAATCCCTAGTGTGGAAGCAAGTCCATACTGACCCTCCGAAGACCATCCCACCCTACCCCTGTACCACTGCATTTCCCATGGCTAACCACTCAGCCTACACATCCAAGGCCAATGCAGGGTAATTTAGCACAGCCAATCCACCCCCAGCCTGCACATCTTTTGACTGTGGGAGGAAACCAGAGCACCCAGAGGAAAACTACACAGACATGAGAAGAACACGCAAATTCCACACAGATAGTCGCCCGATGGTGGGATCGAACCCAGGTCCCTGGCGCTTTGAGGCAGCAGTGCTAATCACTGAGCTTCCCAATGCTTTATCACTCTTGGGATGTCTTCTATTTGTCACAGGCCCTTTTGCGTGGTGATCTAAATATGTTCTCAAGCTGTTCCTAACATGTTTCATAAAAACCAATGGCTTCCTCTCCACATTCATGTCTTTTATTATTGGCCTGTTCCCAAGGGACAAACTCCATTCTGGCTTGTTCTAGATGGTTACTCTCGTGTGTGACTTCATTGCCCTTCAATGATAGAGGGTTCAGGTTGAAGGATCCTTAGTGAGTTACTGCACTGAATGGGGCATGTGGTACCCACTGCTGCCACTGTGCACTGGTGGTGGTAGGAGTCCAGGTGTATGATGTTGGGTGTATTGCCAATCAAGCACCCTGCTTTATCTTGGATGGTATCCAAGGCCCAACCATCTTCGTCAATGACCTTCGCTCCATCATAAGGTCAGGAGTGGGGATGTTTGCAGATGATTGCACAATGTTCAGCACCATTCACGACTCCTCAGATACTGCAACAAGATCTAGTCAATATCCAGGCTTGGGCTGACTAGTGGCAAGTAACATTCATGCCACACAAGTGCCAGGCTATGACCAACAGGAGAGCATCTCCCCTCGACCACAATCACTAATAGCACTAGCTTGGGTGTCACCATTTACCAAAACCGAACTAGATTAGCCATATGAACACTGTGGGTAAAGTTCAGGTCAGGGTCTATGAATGCTGCGGCGAGTAACTCACCTCCTGACTCCCCACAGCCTGTCCACCATCTACAAGGCACATGTCAGGAGTGTGATGGAATACTCCCCTCTTGCCTGGAGGAGTGCAGCCCCAACAACACTCAGGAAGTTTGACAGTGTACTTGTCAAGGCAGCCGCTGCTTGATTAAAATAATTCATCTACCACCTTCCATATTCACTGTCTTCACCACCAGTGCTCAGTAGCAGCAGTGTGTACTATCTACAAGCTGTGCTGCCACAAATCGCCAAGGCTCCTTCAACAGCAGCTTCCAAACACGACTTCCTTAAAGCAAAAAATCAGATAATGTGTGGGAACACCCAACATCACCATGATGTATGACAATATCGCCATTCCTGTGTTAGAACCCCAGAGCTCCAGCCCCAACTGCAGCATCTCAAGGACAGACAGGGACTGGCAATAAACACTGGTCAGTGACACCCAGCGTCCCATGAAGAGATCAAGAGAATTCCCATTCTGGTTCCAGTGAAAAGGCTGGAAAACAAATGGGACTTGGGCCACTTAAAATCAGAGTTAACGTCTCAAATCCAGTTCCTCAGAACATCCCTGAGGGAGGGTCGAGGGACCTGAAACATTAACTCTTTATTCCTCCACAGATGCTGCCAGACCTGCTGAGCTTTTCCAGCAACTTCGGTTTTTGTTCCTGATTTACAGCATCCGCAGTTCTTTCAGGTTTTTTATGTACCATTTTGTACACTGGCCTGGAATCCTCTGAAGAGGATCTTCACTTAGTTGCACCCTCTTATGTTCTCTCCGTTTTTGTCTTCTGTTGGTGGTTGGACATGAAATTGCTGAATGACTATTAAAGCCAATATGTTTTGTGTCCCCTCAGGCCCGATGGGAGGAATGTGCCGTCACTTCAAAATGGATAGAAGCATTGCTCTCCAAGCTGAGTTGTAGGAGCAAGCCTCTGAGCTGTTGCCCAGGGATGGAATCTGGTTACTACTCTGAGCTGGAGAGCCTGGCCTCGGCTCCCCTGTGCCTCTCAGAGACTCTTGGGCCTTACAGTGACGGGCTAGCCCAGAGAAACAGGCCAGGGAAAGGCAGAAGCGGCAGCTCCGGGCGCAGGAAGAGGGAGTTCATCTCCGACGAGAAGAAAGATGCCACTTACTGGGAGAAAAGGCGCAAGAACAACGAGGCCGCCAAGCGATCGCGGGAGAAGAGGAGGATCAGCGACCTGGTCTTGGAGAGTCAAGTGCTGGCACTCAACGAGGAGAACGTCAGGCTCAGATCGGAGCTGCTGGCCCTGAAGCTGCGGTTTGGCCTCATCACCACCGCGGGTTACGCGCCGAAGAGCCCCTACTACGGTGCGTACTCCAACGGCCCCGGCTCCCTCCTCCACTCCGACTCCTCAGAGGCCGAGCACTCGAGCCGAGGGAGCGGCTCCGCGGCCGGGAGCAAGTCTTCGCCCCGGGGCTCCCTCTCGGACATTTCCGACGTGTCGTCAAGCGCCAGGGACAGCCCGGAGCCGGCGATGCACCGGGACGAGTTGCAGGGCCCGCTGAAGGAGCCCGAGGGGGCGAGGGCCCGCGACGACCCGATCGGTCACGCAGGCCCAGCGACGTGTAAGCCGGGGCCCCCCGCCGGCGCGGAGCAGCCTCGGGTTCACACCTCCCGGGCGGGGGGCACGTTCCCGTCCCCGCCCCCTTCCCCCGCCGAGCATCAGCCTAACCAGGTAGGCCCCAGGGCCGGTTACACGCAGCTGGCCGTCCAGGGCGGGCTCGGGGAAGCGCCTCCCCCGCGCGCCCCCGACGGCGCGGACCCCGGGGCCCGCCGGGTCAAAGGTCACCCCCTCCCGGACACCGCTTCGGGGCCCCTCGCCGGGGCAGGGGCCGGCGCCCGCGGCCCTGAGGGCCACTCTCCCGCGCGCCGCCGCCTCCCGACCGAGAGGCGGGAGGGCAGCCCCCTCGGCCCGTGGCCGGCCGCCGGGCGCGGGGCCCGCGGCCTGGTGCGCGATGCGGCGCCGCTGTGCGGCAGCCGGCCGCAGGAGCTCCGGCGCACGGCCCTCCCCCACAAGCTGCGCCTCAAGGTCCGGTCGAGCCCCGCCAGCGAGCAACGGAGCGCTCAGGGCCTCCCGGCTCATCGGGATCCCGCCCTCGGGGGGCACGGCGAAGGTGAGCTCTGGAATGGGGGCGCGATCCCGGACGCGAGAGCGTTGCGGCACCAGCGGGCTGGACATCTGGAAGCCTCTGAGCAGGACGTCGTCCCCAGTGGGGATCACAAGCACCAAAGCACGCGGGCCGGCCTCAGCCTCCAGGCCGTGAACGCGGCCTACTTGCAGGCCCTCGAGCGGAGCACCGTGCAGTCTGCCGACGAGCTCTCGCGGCACGACGGCAGCGGCTTAGTCAGCCCCGCCGAGGGGTGAGGGTGGCGGGGACACACACACACACACACCCCGAGTGCGGGCTGTGGTCACCCCGAATGGTCTCAGACTGTGCAAGGGCCATCTCCTGTCCTGTCCCCCGCCCCCACCCCCTCACTGAGGGGTGAGTTGGAGTGGGCCGGGTTGTCTCCTGCACCTCCAGTACGTCGGGGATTTGGTCAGTGTGGACCCGAGATGCTGAGGACCTCCTGAGATTTTAAGGCATCATCAGATCTCCCCGCCAAGGTCCTGCTCAGCGGGTGATCCGTAAGATCCAGAACCAAAAGAAGTCCAGTTCTCTGCGTGACATGACTTCAGGCCTAAGACTTGCTGTTCTTACAACCGACTGTGCCATGCTGTTTGTCCATCTCACCTATGTGTGGCTCAGTTGGTGGCATCCATCAAAGGATTGGAAGTGATTTGTTGCTTGTAACTTCATTGGAGCGGAAATCATCAGCAAAAAAAGTCCACCTCCCCCCCCACCCCCTCCTTGAAGCCACAATTGTTTTCCAATCTCTGTCATTACTTTGCCTCCAGGAGTCCGCTCAAAAGGTGCACTTGCATTGATTCCAACTTGTCTCTCAGTGTCTGAAGCCGACTCAATGCCGAGCTCAGGGTGAGATTGAGGTGGCACGGCACACTGAGCAGGCCTGGCGCTGTGTGGCGGTGAGAGAGATGTGTTCATATTTCAGACAAAGTCAGAGGTCACACGACACCCAGGTTATAGACCAGCAGGTTTATTTGAAGTCACAGGCTTTCAAAGCGCTGCCCCTTCGTCAGGTGTAGTCACTTGGACCATAACCTGCTGTCGTGTGACTTCTGACTTTGTCCACCCCAGTCTGACATTGGCATCTCCACCTTATATTTCACATCATGGCTTTTGAGTTATTTTCCATTTCCCCAGAAGCACAAACACAGGTTGGAAGCCCTGCTTGTGTTCTGGCCACTAAGTGCAGTGGGGGAGCCCGAGGGATGAGAGACCAGGCCTGAAGATGGTTTGGAAGAGCTGGGACTGCTTTCCCTGGAAAATGGGAGGAAATCCGATAGCATGGCGTTCAAAATCGTGGGGGCTTCTGGACAGTGCAGACAGGGAGACAGTGAGCAAACAATTGGTGAAGCTTGGAGAAGCCGAGGAGAACAATTTAAAATGGCTGGAGATATCAGCAATGGCAACTTGAGGAAAATCATTTTTACCACAAAACTGGGATTGTGCACTGTTTCCCAAATACTCCCAGTTCATAGAAGAGTGATCGTGCACCAGGAGCCCATTCGGACCATCTGTAGTGGATCTCCGTAGAAACAACTCACCTGGTCACATTCCTCAATGGTCCACCGGCTATATTTTCTCTCCAATTCTTTGTCGAAAGCCACGAATCGAGATTATCTCTACCACACTCGACACACAGCGTGTTCTGAATCCCAGTTTCGTGATAAGAACAATTTTCCTCAAGTTGCCATTGCTGATATCCCCAGCCATTTTAAATTGTTCTCCTCTGCTTCTCCAAGCTTTCACCAATTGTTTGCTCACTGTCTCCCTGTCTGCACTGTGCAGAAGCCCTCACGATTTTGAACACCATGCTATCGGATTTCCTCCCATTTTCCAGGGAAAGCAGTCCTCTTCCAAACCATCTTCAGAACTGGTCCCTCATCCCTCAAACTCCCCCTCACACACGTCCCGACATCCACTTTAAACCCTTCCTACCATGGTGTCCGAAGCTGGCCAGAATACTCCAGCTGATGTTTTAAACAAGGATTTGATCACTCCCATGCTTTTAGTTCTCTGTCATGTCTTGTGGAATTATTGTTCCCAGCGCCTAAACCTGGTACTCCTAGGATACTCCTGTCTTCCCAGCTCCCAGAGGAGAAACAATAGAATTTGGTCCCAGTGCTCCATCTGAATCCAGTCTCATCACAAAACAAAACATTAGTTTGACTTTCCATTCTCATCACAAAACAAAACATTAGTTTGACTTTGCTGTAGCAAGAAAACCTCCAATAGTTTTCCCCCAAAAGGTGGGAAGATTCTTCTATTTTCGCCAATGCTGCACAATCATGAAATGATGGTCTCCTGAGCTAGAGACTCAGGTAACTCACTGGGAATACGGGTTCAAAATCCTACCACAGCAGATGCTGGAATGTGAATTCAAGTGGAGTCAGCCTAGTAATGCTTAAAAACTCATCTGGTTCACTAGAGTTGCTGGAGGCAATGGTTTATATGTGACTCCAGACACAGCAGTGCAGTTGACTCTTAACTATCTACTGGGCAATTGGGGATGGGCAGTAATTGTCAACACTTCACACCTCATGAACACATTAAGGAAAGTCGCCTGATACATGAGTGTCACGGGCCAAAAGGACAGAGATCATTGGCCAAGAGTTTCCAGTTTGGGGTCAAATTGCACAAGTCTTCAGGATTTGCCCTGTTCTTCACTCTCACATGCATTTACACATTGCGAAGGTCAAATTGCCCATGTGCAGTGCAATCAGGAACAGTTTTAGAATGTCACCTATCTCCAACGCAGACTGTATCTTGAAGAGTGATAACTCAGTGCAGTTTGATGAGCAGCATGTGGGTCTATCACAAAAAGTGAGCACTATTACTTCATGATGCACCTACAACACGAGTGCCCCAGTTCTAGACAACTCTTAAAAATATTTGCACAGAGCCACTTACTGGTTTCATTGATGTGAAGCAGGCAGTTCTTTTGGAATTGTGTTTTTGTTTTAAATTAAAATCTTTTGAAAGGTGCCTGTTAGTGTCCTTCCACTTTTTAACAAAAGAAGCAGCTAACTCTAAAAACCTCCTTGAAGAACTACAAAAGCACCCATCAGGAAGGTAATCTGTTGGGGATGGTGTCTATGGCCTCCAGCTCTTTGTTTAAAAACCAATAAATAAAACATCTTGGAGGCTGGAGGTAGTTTGTACTTGAAATTCTTCGGTTGGTTTTGCTTTGCATTAGTTTGGCCACTTTTGGGCTGATTGTGTTGGAATCCAGTTGGGAACTCCTGCTCCCTGTTTGTATCTTCCGTATTGGAATTCTAGCTCCTCGCGTCAAGTTTTCTATCACCTCATTCATGAGACAGATGCTGCCTTCCAACCTGGTACAATGAGTTTGATTCCAGCCACCTACGTCAGTTATCACTAGAAATATCACAAATTGAAGCATTTGTAGGGGAAGCTGAGAACATCCAGACTTTGTCTGCGTTCAGTCTATATTGAGAGGTGACTGTGACCTTGTGACAGGTTATATGTACCTCTCCAAAAAAGCAGCACTTTGATTGCCAGCTATCAATCATCCCTTTTCAACTTAAACAGAAACACTGACCTCTTGTCCCAATACCCACGTCTCCCTAACAATTGTTTTCCAATTGCAACAGCCAAGGTCTTTTTTCCCCAAGGCAAGGAAGTCTAAAATTAGAGGGCACAGATTTAAGGTGTGAGGGGAAAAGTTTAGAAGTGACCTAAGGGGCAAACTTTTTCACTCAGAGGGTGGAATGAGCTGACAGAGGAGATGGTGGAGGCTGGTACAATTACAAGATTTAAAAGGCATCTGGATGGGTACATGGAGATAATGAGAACTGCAGATGCTGGAGTCAGAAATAACACAGTGCGGAGCTGGAGGAGCACAGCAGGTCAGGCAGCATCAGAGGAGGAGGGAAGTCGACACTTCAGGGTATATAAATAGGAAGGGTTTAGAGGGATATGGGCCAAATGCCTGCAAATAGGATGAGATTAATTCAGGATATCTGGTCGGCATGGACAGGATGGACTGAAGGGTCTGTTTCGGTGCAGTACAGCTCTATTACTCTATGAGGGGAAAATACCAGAGGTTCAGTCCCTTATAGTGTGTATTTGCGGTGACCTAAATTTGTACTAGAGAAGACATCTCCCGTTTTATAGTTTGTGGGGAAATTAACAAAGCAGGAGAAAGTTTGGTCATTTCAGACCCATTGTCCGCTAAACAATGGGACCAACCTTTTTAAATTTGGGACCTGAGTTTCTTACAGGAAATTTAGATTGTCCAGGGAGATAGCTCAAAGGAATTGGTTATCTGTTAATTTAGAAATGATGTAAAAGTTTCAGGGCCCAATTAAGAGGCTCAGAAGTAATGCTGTTCAAGCCCATAAGAGTCAGGAACAGAAGTAGGCCATTCAGCCCCTGGGGCCTGTTCCACCATTCAGGAGAAGTATAGTTGATCTGACACTCCTCACATGCATTGTCCTGCCCTTTCCCCATAACCCTTGACTCCCCGGCCGATCAAGAATCTATCTCAGCCTTAAATATACACAAGCTCTCTGTGGCAAGGAGCTCCAAAGACTCACAACCCTCTGAGAGAAGAAATTCTTCCTCATCTCAGTCTTAAATTGGTGTCCCTTTATTCTGAGAGTATGCTGTCTGTTGGTAAACTCACTCATATGGGGGGGGAAGCATCCTCCCAGCATTTACCCTGTCCAAGCCCTTTCAGAATCCGACATGTTCCAACGAGATCATCTCTCATTCTTTGAATGTGAGGAGCATTGATGCTGTTGTGAATTTGCTGTTGCTGGTATACCTAGCTCATGCCATTTCCATAGAACCTGGCGCGTGCCTCGTCCCTGCATTGGTTCTGCTCTCTGCCAGACCAGATGATGGGCACTGGCATTGCAATGCACTTATTACAAGGAGCCACATCAAAGAAGCACTCAGCTCAAACCGATACCATCAGGTTTGGCAGTCTCTCTAACCCAGTCTCCATGCCATTGCTTTGTTGACACATCATTGAGGGTGGATCCCACCGTCCCTGCCTCAATATCTCTTGATTTTTTCTGTAAGACAATCTCAAATGCGAGCAGCTCAGCGAAGTTCACACCCACCCAGCGCTAGTTGGTAGAGAAATCCTGGAAGAGGTTACACCATGGTCATATTGAGGGGGTAGTGCCTCTTTGAGTAAGCGTGCACTTTGTACAAATTGTCTACATGTTGTATTGTAAATATTGACACCGTTATGTATTTATAAGCGAGAGAAATGTCCTGATATTTCATGTTTTGTGTTAATTGTAAAGCTGTTTCTTTCTGTCAGAAATTTGACTATGAATGTTCTTTTTATACCATCAATTGTTTATTATGTAAAGAGCTGTCATGTGCCTGTTGTATAGCTTTGTACTTTCACTTTGTTCTGAAATAACACTGTACAACAAAGGAAAGAAGCAATGCTGCCTGGGTGTTTATGAAAACAAAAAGAATGAGGATGAAGTAGTAACTTGGGATATCGGCGAATCCCACAGTGTGATACTGAGAGAAAGCTTGATGTCAGAGGTCGCTGTGCCTCTGATGTGCCACAATTATGGCCAATTCAAAGATTTTGTGGCATTTTCCCCAACAAGCCTAGTGCATTTCCCTTGCGTCCTTTCATTATTCCTCTCTACTGACCAACAGAACAGAGCAGGCTGGAGAAACTCAGCAGGTCTGCGGAGAGAGAAACAGCATTAAAACATTTTGGGTCTAATATGACTTTTATTCTTCAAAGCTGCCTACAGAGACAGGTGAGCATGGGCACAGTGGCTCAGTGGTTAGCACTGTTTCCTCACAGTACCAGGAACCTGGGTTTGATTCCAGCCATGGGTGACCCTCTGTGAGGAACATGCATGTTCTCCCTGTGTCTACATAGGTTTGCCCCAGTTTCCTCCAAAGATGTGTGGGCTAGGTGGATTAGCCATGCTAAAGTGCCCATAGTACAAATAACAGTACAGGAACAGGCCCTTCAGCCTTTGCCAACTTATTTTGCCCTTCCATACTAAAACTGTCTTCACTTACAAGATCTGTACCCCTCTGTTCCCTTCCTATTCATGTATTCGTCCAGGTGTTTCTTGAATGTTGCTATTGTGTCTGCTTTCACCACCTCCTCTGGTAACACATTCTAGGCACTCACCACCCTTTGTGCGAAAAACCTGCCTCGCACATCTCTTTTAAACTTAGCCCCTCTCACATTGAACCTGTGTCCCCTAGTAATTGACTCCTCCACCCTTCCACATAATTTCCGCTCTATTCCATGCCACTCACAACATTATAAACTTCTATCAGGTAGCCCCTCAATCTCCTGTGTTCAGTGAAAACAAACCCAGTCTATCCAATCTTCCTTCACAGCTAAAATCCCCCATGCCAGGCAACATCCTGGTAAACATTTTCTGTACCCTGTACGAAACAACCACATCCTTCTCGTAGTGCAGTGACCAGAACTATCTACAATGTTCGAAGTGAGGCCTAACTGAAGTTCTATAAAGTTGCAGCATAACTTGTCTGTCCTTATACTCAATGCCAACTTCCAATGAAGGCAAGCATGCTGGATTTTTTCTACTACCTTACCTACCTGTGCTGTCACTTTCAGTGATCTGTGGACCTGCACATCCAGATCCCTCTACATATCAATACTCCTGAGGGTTCTGCCATTCACTGTATAATTTCCACCTGTACTTGACTGTCAAAAATGCATCACCTCAGATTTGTCCAGGTGGTGTTCAGGGATGTGCAGTTTAGGTGGATTGGCCGTGGGAAATGCAGGGTTCCAGGGATAAGGTAGGGGACTGGATTTGGGTTGGATCTCTTCGGAGGGTAAGTGAGAGACTCGTTGGGTTGAATGGCCTCTTTCCTACTGCAGGGAACATATTTGATGTTACGGAGAAAAGGCTGAGGTCACATCTCACAAACAGAACATTAAGCAGTGTCTTCTCTCAGGTGACGTGGAATTTTCAACAGCACAATTGTTGCCTTGAACCAATCAATATCACAAACAGGCTGGATAGTCACTCATCATCGCTGTATAAATTGGCTGCCTCATTTCCTGTGTGTCAATAGTCACTAGACTTCATTGACTGTGCAGCCTCTTTGGGATGGGCCGGGCTTGTGAAGGACACTGTGTAAAATGCGAGATCTTTCTGTAGAGCGCACATCTTTCCCCCGCACCCTCAGTCTGTGTTGTGTTTGCTGGCTTGGGTGATTCTAACTGAGCCAGACAGCCAGACTGCATCATATAATGGTTTGAAAGGCAGCCAGAGCAACTGACTGAATTAGGCTGCTTAGTTAAATCCTCCTGAAAACCAGGTCACTCAACTGGGTCAGAGACCTTGAGAGAAATGCGCTGGCAGCCAGCAAAAGATGTTAGCCAAAAGACAAATGTGAACACAGACTCCAAATAATAACCTAGCAGGGACATTGTTGAAGTGAGCTATGGCACGGCAAATCTCTCTGTTACAGCACACGCTCTATTGAGCAATACTAGCCTTTGGAATAGAAGCAAAAAACAAGGTGTGCTAATTGAATGGAAATGTTTAACATAGCAAGCACTCCGGAGATTGTGTGATAAAAGGGAGTGCTGTTTCCTGCATGTTATCATGGTGACCAGAGGCCTGACTATGGGACTGGTTCACAGAGTTCATTATTCCTGTAATCACCCACATATCTCGAAAAACAGTCTGATTTGTAAGTCTAATCATCGGGGGATGTTTTGTGTAACCTCTGCGGGACAAATCTGACCTTTTTTTAAAAACTTCTAAAAGTTGGACAGTTTCTCAAAATAGCCCTCCCCTCCGCTTCATAGACCTTTTCGTTAAAGGAAAGATATTACCGTTGTTAATTTCCTGTCTTTTAGTTCAAATTGGCTGAAGGAATTCATGGTCGCTCATCCCGCGACAAACCATCCCTCCCTCACTACAATGGCGCAGGTCGGGATACAGCTTAGGTGTAGTTTTACTGTAAAGGACTGTCCTTGGAGGAGCACAGTGAAGGTTCACTAGATCAGCCCCTAACCTGGACGGGTTTCCCTCTGAAAAAAAAAGGCTGAATGGAAGAGACTGTCTGGCCTTGGAGCCAGGGCTCAGCTCCTGGATAAACACACAATTCGGCAGGAGCTTGACACCAGGAGCTGGTTTCACCTGGTTGATTGGGGTGTCAGGATAAGGGCCTCATTAGTTAGGACTGAGGTGATGAGACATTCCTCCGCTTGAGGAGCTGACAGTCTTAAACTGTCAGACAGTTTAAACACTTTTAAACTGAAAGTAAAACTTTCTCCACCAGGTTCCCAATAGACTCTCCCAGGACAGGGACAGCACAAGCTTAGATGCAGAGAAAAGCTCTCTCTACACTGTCCCCATCAACCACTCCCAAGACAGGGACAGCACGGGGTTAGATGCGGAATAATTCTCTGCCTTGAGAGAGCTGTGGATGTGCCGTAGTTCAGAGTATTTAAGGCTGGATTAGACTGAGTTTTTGGTTACGCGGGGATTATGGGGAATGGGCAGGATGTAGAGTGAGGCCCAAGTCTGTCCTGGTGGTATTGATTGGTAGAACAGCTCCAGGTCGGTGGAGATTTCACACCGAGACTAATCCTTTACGTTCTGTCCACTTCAGGCCCCAGTAAATCTCTCGACGACTAATCACTGTCCACCTTCCCAAACGTTTTTAGGTCATTGCCACCCTTTCCATTCTGTCCCACCTCAGTGCATAGAGCCATGACAGGTACTTCAGTATTTTTATAGTAAGTACCAGTCAGCTTTCTTTCATTGTTAGTGCGTGCACTGTTTCCAACGTAGGTCACGTTCCTGATAATGGGAACTGCAGATGCTGGAGAATCCAAGATAACAAAGTGTGGAGCTGGATGAACACAGCAGGCCAAGCAGCATCTCAGGAGCACAAAGGCTGACATTTCGGGCCTAGACCCTTCATCAGAGAGGGTGATGAAGGGTCTAGGCCCGAAACGTCAGCTTTTGTGCTCCTGAGATGCTGCTTGGCCTGCTGTGTTCATCCAGCTCCACACTTTGTTATCTTAGGTCACATTCCTGTTGAGTCAAACTTAATTCGATGCTTCTTGGTCCCTCCCACCATTCATGTTACAAACCTACTATCAGCTCCTTCTGCTTCTTAGGTTTCTCATTTGTTTCGGTACTGGGATGTGTGAATAAACACTGCTTCCCAAACTCTTCCCCGGGTTTTTACCCACGTCGCCGTTAACCTTTCAGATCCTGCTCACTTGTGGGAAGATTAGATGCAGCTCCTGTGTTGCTTTCGATGCCTTGCTTTTTATTGGTTAAGTAAAAGTGGCTTTTGATCCTTTCATGATCAATCCCTTGACTCTCTTATAGACCCAGGCTTCCTCGCCTAAATATAAATCCCTACATGTTGCAGATGAAGCACATCACCCAGGCCCCCTCAATCCTGCTCAATTGAATTTCAGATCTAGAAAGACCCGTTGCCTGAGTTTATATAATAGGAATTGGAATGTCTTACTGAGGCTGTACAGGACATTGGTGAGGTGACTTACACAATACTGTGTCCAATTGTAGACTGAGATAACAAGGTGTAGAGCTGGATGAACACAGCAGGCCAAGCAGCACCAGAGGTGCAGGAAGGCTGACGTTTCGGGCCAGGACACTTCTTCAGAAAATTGAGTTGCCTGCTATGTGAGAGATGTTGTGAAACTAGAAAGGGTTCAAACAGGTTTTGCAAGGATGTTACCGGGTTTGGAGGGTTAATGCTAGAGGGAGAGGCTGAATAGGCTGGGGCTATTTTCCCTGGAGGATCAAAGGCTGAGGGGTGATCTTACAGAGGTTTATAAAATTATGAGGTGTGTAGATGGGGTGTATAGTCATGGTCTTTTCCCAGGGTTGGGGAGTCCAAAACTAGACGGCGTAGATTCAGGGTGAGCGCGGGGAAAGGTGAGAGGGGAAAGATTTAAAAGGGACCTAAGGGGTAGCTTTTTCACACAGAGGGTGGTGTGTGTACGCAATGAGCTGCCAGAGGAAGTGGTGGAGGCTGATACAATTACAACATTTAAAAGGCATCTGGATGGGTATATGAATAGGAAGAGTTTGGAAGGATATGGGCCAAATGGTGGCATACGGGGCAAGATTAATTTAGGATATCTGGTCAGCACGGATGAGTTGGACCAAAAGGCCTTTTTCCATATCATATAAATATATAATGACTCTTAAGGAGTTAAACTAGTTGAGCTGTACATTCAATGCAATACTCATATCTCCCCAGTACCAGTTTAAACAAGTGCCTTCTAGATGGATCTTAAAAATTTACCAAACAATTGCCTACCTGCTCATCTAATTATAGCCTTGAATCAACAGCAAAAAAATAGGTTGTGAAAGCAGAGGCTTGGTACCACAGGATTTAACTGTTGTTGGAAAGAGAGATACATAGTCAATACCTTCTGTCATGCCCATATCAGGACTAATACAAGAATACCAAATTTCAAATGGTCACAAATAATTCATTCTACCGGGAGGGAAATCACCATAGTCCTACAAGACGATTGGGCTGCCCTCTCATTAGAAAGAGACAACTGGTGGTGGTTTATCCTGTGCCTTGTAGAAACATAGAGTAGGAGCAGGATTAGGCCATTTGACCCCTTGAGCTTGCTCCCCCATTCAATATGATCATCGAACTCAATACCCTTATCCTACCATCACCCCATATCCCTCAATCCCTTTAGCCACAAGAGCTCTATCCACCTCCTCCTTAAAAATACGTAATGTTTTGATCTCAACCAGTGACTGAAGGTAGGCACACGGGTGCAGCAGGTGGTGAAGAAGGTAAATGGGATGTTGGCCTTCATAGGCGAGAGGATTCAAGTACAGGAACAAGGATGTCTTGCTGCAATTATACAAAACATTAGTAAGACCAAACCTGGAATATGAGTGCAGCTTTGGTCTCCATATCTGAGGAAGGATGTTTTTGCTATAGAGAGAGTGCAGCAAAGATTTATCTAACCAATTCCTGGGATAGTGTGGTAATTAATTCCACAGGCTCACCACTGTCTGGGTGAAGACATTTCTCTTCATCTCTGTGCTGAAAGGTCTTCCCCTTACCCTTAAACAGTGACCCCAGATTCTGGATTCCCCAAGCCATTGGAAATATCCTTCCTGCATCTAACCTGTTAGAAGTTTGTAGGTTTCTAGGAGATCCCCTGTCAGTTGTCTCAAATCTAGTGAATACAATCCCGACCAGCTCGATCTCTCCTCATACAGCAGTCATGCCAAGCCAGGAATCAATACGGTAAATGTTCACTGCACTCCCTCTATTGTAAGGAAATCTTTCCTCATAAGGAGATCAAACTGGCACCTAATATTCTAGGTATGGTCTCACCAATTCCTAGGCTGGTGTCTTACCAGGTACTTCGGCTGAATTCCAAATGTTTGCTGATCCAATCAAACAAGATGTCCCTTTGTAGGGGGTAGAGTGCAAATGATACTCACTGAGACCACAGTTGCAAAACAGCAAACAAAGAGTCTACAGTTAGATGTGAGCCCGTGACTGGGCAGCACTTGCTGGTCAATTCTAAGTGCATTAATTAGCTAAACAATTAACTAATAGAAGATAATCAGTCAACCTCGTGAGATGGTTTATTTCCACTTGCCAGATATGCCATATGTGTCTCTGGAAGCTAAAGGATTCTGTTCGAATTTTGCACCTTTTCTTAAATTACCAAGAACATAGAACATAACACAGTACAGGTCCTTCGGCCCATGATGTTGTGCTGAACTTTTACCCTAAACCTAAGATCTATCTAACCTCCACCCCTACCTTATACATCATCCATATGCCTATCTAATAACTGTTTAAAAGTCCCTAATGAGGCCGACTCCACTACCTGCTCCAGCAATGCATTCCACACCCCAAACACTCTGAGTAAAGAACCTACCTCTGATGTCTCCCCTATATCTACCTCCACTCACTTTAAAACTATGCCCCCTCGTAATAGCTACCTCCACCGGAGGAAAAAGTCGCTGGCTGTCCATTCTGTCTATACCTCTGAACAAGAAGCTTAGGAACATGTAGCTTTGCCATGGTGACACCAATCAGAATTGATTGACCAATCAAAGTGCTTTCTCCCTGTTGTTCTGAGTTGTTGATGCAGGTTGGAATTTGGCATTCTTGCTTTGGTCCTGTTCAGCGTGAGAGTGATGGTTTTAGCAATATCTCTCTCTTTTCAACTGTCTATGGGAAGCAACATCTCCTGCTGGCTTCCCACCCAATTCCTGAGATAATTCCTGTAGAGCTTGTCACACTGGAGCATAGTCACCCTCTGTGCTGAAATACTCTGAAACATCACCTGGCCCTGGTTAGTTATATACCTCAGAAAAGATTTACAAGGATGTTGCCAGAGTTGGAGGGTTTGAGCCACAGGGAGAGACTGAATAAGCTGGGGCTATTTTTCCTGGAGCATCAGAGGCTGAGGGGTGACCTTATAGAGGCTTATAAAATGATGAGGGGCATGGATAAGGTAAATAGACAATGTCTTGTCCCCAGGGTAGGGGACGCCAAAACTAGAGGGGCATAGGTTTAAAGGGAGGGGGAAAAGATTTAAAAAGGGCCTAAGGGGCATCATTTTCACACAGAGGGTGGTGCATGTATGGAATGAGCTGCCAGAGGAAGTGGTGGTGGCTGGTAAAATTACGGCATTTAAAAGGCATGGGGATGGGTACATGAATTGGAAAGGTTTAGAGGGATATGGAACAAATGCTGACAAATGGGGCTAGATTAATTTAGGATATCTCGTCAGCATGGGCTGGTTTGACTGAAGGGTCCGTTTCCATGATGTACATCTCTATGACTTGATGGCTCGATCTCCCAGTTAATAGAACAGCAATGAGGTCCACACAGGATAACACTCAGTGATGTAGTTCTCTATCCACTGCCCTTTTGATGTTCTCAGGGAAGGTGGGCAAGACCACCAGAAAGAATGACATTAATGTAACCCTCGTGATTGTCCTTCGGGATTGGTTATATTCCTAATCCCAGAGAACCTTGGATGTTCCTTCCAACCTAAGACATGGATGAGAGCACAAATCCAAACTTTGAATGAAAATTGTGGGAAGGAGGAGAACCACAAGTCATTTGGCTTTCTATTCCTCTCGCCCCTCGCCCACTTAAGCCGACCAATCCACACGCACCACCTCCCAGTGGCACAGGCATGGTACCCCTGTATAGCCAGCTCTCGTTGCCTCACAATCTAAGCACTTTGGAGAGTTTATGAGTTAACTCTTCCTACAAGAAGTGTGTCTGGAGAATTAACAATGGAAAATGAAGAGAAGACAGCTGAATTAAACAGATATTTTGCATCCTCTTCACTGGAGAGGATAAGTATGACATCTCAGAAATAGCTCTCTCTCAGGAAATGGAAGATCAGAAGAAAATTGCAATCACCAGGAGAGTGAGACTGAGCAAGTCGTTGGATCATGAAGGAAGTGTCAAGTGAGAAAACTGATTTTAATTTTTCCGAAATTCTCTAGATGCATGGGAGTTTCCATTAGATTGAAAAATAGTGACTATCTCTTTTATTCAAAAAGGGAGGGAGGCAGACAATTACCAGAATCCCCACAGTGTGGAAACAGAACATTCAGCCTAACAGGTCCATGCCAGCCCTCTGAATAGCATCCCACCCTGACCTATTCCCCTACCTTATCCCTGTACGGCTGCATTTCCTATGGATAACACACCTAACTGACACACTATGGGACAATTTCCCATGGCCAGTCCACCCTAATCTGCGCATCTTTGGACTGTGGGAGGAAACCCATGTAGACCCGGGGAGAATGTACAAACCCCACACAGACCCAAGGGTGGAATTGAACCCAGGTCCCTGGTGCTTGAGGCAGCAGTGCTAGTCAATTAACTTCACATCAATCATGGAGAAGGTGTTAGAAGTTATTGTGAATGATGTGATGGTAGGGTGCTTTGAAACATTTAAGGTAATCATGGCGGAGTCACCATGGCTTGTGAAAGGGAGATCATGTGTAAGTGGTCTGTGGGAGTTTGGAAAACTCGTGTTGTGGATAACAGGAAACTGGCTGTTACAAATCATGGGATTTCTCGAAGGCACTTGATAAGGTGTCAGATCAAAGGTTATCTGGAAAATAAAAAGCTAATAAAAGTCTTGGCACAGGCATAGAAGATCAGCTGGCTATCAGGAAATAGGAAATAGGCAGAAACAAAGCAGTATTTTTAGTTGGTGCAAGAGAATGAGTGCTCTGCCACATGATCAGTGCTATCAATTTATAGAAGTCTTGGAGGCTGAGGGGTGACCGTATAGAGGTTTATAAAATCATGAGGGTAGGGTGAATAGTCCAGGTCTTTTCCCCAGGGTAGGGGAGTCCAAAACTAGAGGGGCATAGGTTCAAGGCAAGCGGGGAAAGATTTAAAAGGGACCTGAGGGACAATGTTTTCATGCAGAGGGTGGTGCGTGTATGGAACGAGCTCCAAGAGGAAGTGGTGGGGGCTGGTACAGTTACAACATTTAAAAGGCATCTGGATGCGTACATGAAATGGAAGGGTTTAGAGGGATATGGGCCAACTGCTAGCAAATGGGACTGAATTAATTTAGGCATGGTTGAGTTGGGCTGAAGGGTGTATTTCTGTGCAGTACAACTCTGTTACTCTAAGTGATGGGGCCAAGGCTAAATTTGCTGATGACACAAAGATAGGTGGGAAAGCAAGTTGTGAAACGGTTACAGAAGGATAGAAATAGATGAAGTAAAGTCCTGGAAATAGAGTACAATGTGAACTTATTTAAGGTCATGTTGCGTTGACAGCTCTGAATGATGTTCTTAGTATACTGGCATCACTGTGAGAATTCTCGTAGAGAAAGTGACTCTACAAGAGTGGTTCAATAACTTGCATAATTGAGCTCCACTTCTAAATGCCATCTATTCCCTGATCTACTGTGTGAGCAACACAATGTTCCAACAAATGTTTGATTTCAAGTTGCAACACTGTCTCTATTCCATTATTCTTTCCAAGCATAATAGACCTCCATCTGATGTAAACATCACCATTTCTGTAACTCAAGGCCATCGTTCACATAAAATTGCTAATACAATGGAGACACTGTCTCAGGTTTCAACATTCCTACAAAACAACCTCATAAACCAGTTCAGACTCTGGTCGAAACATAATGTGCAAAATCAACATCACTCCGGGCCAAAATGTTTAATCCACTAACAACGTATGAAAATTTGATTTGCACAATTCACCCAGGAACTGCTTCCATTCGACAGGAAAGATGTGGATGCTTTGGAGAGGGTTCAGAGGAGGTTTACCAGGATGCTGCCTGGACTGGAGGGCTTATCTTATGAAGAGAGGTTGACTGAGCTCGGTCTCTTTTCATTGGAGAAAAGGAGGAGGAGAGGGGACCTAATTGAGGTATACAAGATAATGAGAGGCATAGATAGAGTCGATAGCCAGAGACTATTTCCCAGGGCAGAAATGGCTAGCACGAGGGGTCATAGTTTTAAGCTGGTTGGTGGAAAGTATAGAGGGGATGTCAGAGGCAGGTTCTTTACGCAGAGAGTTGTGAGAGCATGGAATGCGTTGCCAGCAGCAGTTGTGGAAGCAAGGTCATTGGGGTCATTTAAGAGACTGCTGGACATGCATATGGTCACAGAAATTTGAGGGTGCATCCATGAGGATCAATGGTCGGCACAACATTGTGGGCTGAAGGGCCTGTTCTGTGCTGTACTGTTCTATGTTCTATGTTCTATGACAGAGGCTGTTACACTCCACAAAGTTCAGAAGTGTAATTCTCACTGCACCAACTCATGGGGATATCTGTGTTCCCCACCCTGTGGATCATGGATCTGTAGTACCGAAAGTGCAGATGCATTGATCTTGACTGCACGAGTAACATTATCAGTGAGAACTTCCACCATCGCGTGAGTCAACCTTTTCTACTCTGTACAGTCCACCCTCAAATCGTGTTTTCGATTCACAAAATTGCTGTGGGTTTGGAAACTAATCACAGGGCCCAGGAGCAGTGTTTTTTTGATCAAATACCCATCTTAGCACCAGTTCTTCCCAGAGCTGAGCAGTCTTCCTGCGATTGCTTCAGAACAAGAAACGTATGGGATGTCTCACACTCAGTGAAAATCTCACCCTGTGGATCCCTTCCACTTGTGTGTTGAAGATGGCATTTTGACTTCAAACATCTCAAAAAAAGACACTACGTGTTTAGAAATACACCGAGGACTGATTTCGCAAGGAGCCTGAAGATCTTTTGCTTTTCCTTTGAACACATTTTAAAACTTATCGAGGCAGCAAAAGGTAAAAACATGAAAGGAAACTGTAACTTGTGACTTGGGTCGGGTTCTCCTGCTTCTCGAACCTCATGGTGAGTGCAGTTGGTGAGCTATCCCTAGGAGGGAGCCCATGCCCTCAGACCCCTTTCACTTGCGTCTCAGCCTCTTCCCTTTGTCCGAGCTGACCTCCCATTACTTCCTCAGACTGGACTTGCCTTGGATCAAAAGTTGGAGCTTTGTAGAAAAACAGCTATCTGAGTAATGTGGACAGACTGAAGGCCAGGGCTCTGTGCATTTACAGAGGATCAAGGGATTACCATGAGCTTTCTCTCCCTGATACCATTGCCATGCATGCATGCAGATTCCAGGCAACATTGCTGGGTGTAATATTGACCTCTTTATTGAAAGAAGGGTGTAAACGCATTGGAGGCAGTTCAGAGAGTTTACCAGACTGATACCTGGAATGAGAGATAACAAAGTGTGGAGCTGGATGAACACAGCAGGTCAAGCAGCATCTTAGGAGCACAAAAGCTGACGTTTCAGGCCTAGACCTCTCTGATGAAGGGTCTAGGCCCGAAACCTCAGCTTTTGTGCTCCTGAGATGCTGCTTGGCCTGCTGTGTTCACCCAGCTCCACACTTTGTTATCTCGGATTCTCCAGCATCTGCAGTTCCCATTATCTCTGATACCTGGAATGAGCAAAGATTGGACTGGGTAGGCTTGGATCTACTAGAGATTAGAAGAATTAGAGGCGGCTTGATTAAAGCAGTTAAGATTGAGGAGGCCTCGATAGGCCACATGGAGAAAGGACATTCCCTCATTTGACTTTTTTCCCTGGAGTGTAGGAGGCTAAGGGGTGACCTTACAGAGGTTTATAAATCCATGAGGGGTTTAAAGGTGAATGGCAGTTGTCCTTTCCCTAGGGTAGGGGATTTCAATACCAGGGGCTATATTTTAAAGGTGAGTGAAGAAAGATTTAAGAAAAGACACGAGGGGCAACTTTTGTTTTTACACAGAGAGTGGTTTGTGTGTGGAATGAACTACCAGAGGAAGTTGGTGGATGTGGGTACTGTTACAATGTTTAAAAGACACTTGGATAAGTGCATAAAGAGGAAAGGTTTGGAGGGATATGAGCCAAGCGCAGGCTGGTGGGACTAGTTTAGTTTGGGATTATGTTCAGCAGGGACTGGTTGGGCCGAACGGTCTGTCTCCGTGCTGTGTGTCTCTATGACTCTTACGAGAGTCTGGGACAAGGAGCCCCTGACTGAAAATAAGAGATCACCCATTTAAGGCAGAGAGAGGGAGAATTGGTTTTCTCTCACATGGTCCTGAGGCTAATGGATTTTTCTTCCTCAAAAGATGGAGGCAGAGTCTTTGAGTCTGTTTAAGGCTGAGGTGGATGGGTTCTTGATAAAGGTGGGGGTGAAAGGTTGTCAGAGAAAAGTGGGCGAGCATGTGAAGTAATTAGGTCAGCCATGATCTGACAGAATGGTGGAATAGTATTGAGGGGCCAAGTGGCCTGCTCCTGCTCTAAATTTGCATGTAAAGATTCAAGGAATGATTGGTAATGTAAGCATATCTCCTGGAAGTCCCATTCAATGCTTATTGTAGTTAGTCAAAGGAGCCACACAGAGAGCTGAAAAACACACACTCAGTAAAATCCCAGTATTCTGAGCCCACAGTGTGATTAATTCTGAGCTGGGGGATCCCGCACACAGAACACCATTCTGCCCATTGTTTTAGTGCTGATTGGTTGGTGGAGAGGACAACATGGCAGCTCAGTGTAACAGCTGAATGTTTGTGTGTGTGTGTGCGCACGTGTGTGTGTATGTGTGCATGCATGCGTACACATGTGTGTCTCAGTGTGTATGTGTACATGTGTGCATGCATGCGTACACATGTGTGTCTCAGTGTGTATGTGTACATGTGTGTGTGCATGCGCATTTGTGTGCGTGTATAGGTGTGTGTGAGCTAGTGCATGACTGTGTGAGCATGTGTGTGCATGTGCAAGTGCATGTGTGTGCGTATTTGCGTGTGTATGTGTGCATGCATGTGAGTATGCATGTGCGTGTTCGTGTGTGTGCATGTGTGTATGTGTGTGTGTCTGTGTGTGTGTGCTTGAATGTGCATGTGTCTGTGTGTGTGCATGTGTGTGTGTGCCTTTGTGTGTGTGAGTATGCATGTGTGTGTGCGCGTGCATGTATGTGTGTATGTATGTGAGAGTTTGTGTGTGTGTGTCTGCATGCGTGTGCATTTATACGTGTGTGTGTGGTCATTTGTGTGTATCTGTGTGTGTACATGTGTGCGTGTATGTGTGATTGTGCGTGTCTGTTTATGTACTTGTGTATGTGAATGCGCATGTGTCTGCATGTACATGTGTGCGTGCGTGTATATGTGTATGTGTGCGTGTGAGTGACTGTGTGTGAGCATGTGTGTGCGTTTGCATGTGTATGTGTGTGTGCATGTGAATATGCACGTGCGTGTTTGTGTGTGTGTGTACATGCGTGTATGTGTGTGCCTGAGTCTGTGTCTGCTTGTGTGTGCATGTATATGTGTGTGCACATGTGTGTGTATGCATGTGTGTTCATGTGTGTGTGTGTGTGCATGTGTGTATCTGTATGTGTGTGTGAGTTTGTGTGCGTGTGTGTGTGTGTGTGTGTACGTGTATGTGTGAGAAAGAGAGGGAGAGACAGAGAGAGAGCGTGCGTGTGTATGTGTGTGTCTGTGTACGTGTGTGTGTATGTGTGTGTGCGCGCATGTGCGTGTGTATGAGTGTGCGTGTGTGTATATGCGTACGTGTGTATGTGTGTGTGTGTGCGCGAGAGAGAGAGGTGTGGTGGTTCTCAGCCTACAGCTTTGCAGGCCTGACCTGCAAACCCCTTTGGCTGTGATTCCAATTTATCCTTTCTTTCAAAACACGCCTTGCTTTCTGAACAAAAAATAGGTCACCCCTTTGGGTTTGGCGCCATGCCAGCTGCATATGAGCGTAGGGTGTAATTAAAGCAAGAGTTCACAGATGCCAACTGCTTGGGAAGCACGTACTCTCCCACACCCTCAACCGTCCTATTTCTTTCCATCCCCGGACTCTCTGACAGTTCCCCTGTCTCTCAGTTACCTTGGCTCACTGTTTCTCTGCCCATCTCCATAAGCCTCTGACCCGTTTTCAGTCTTACATCATCCACCTCTGCTCTCAATGCAAAAGGGTGATGAACTTTTAACTGTTGTCTTACTCAGTGGCCACTAATGTTCTCTATTTTCATCATAACCTATTGTACGGTTTGCCTTCCTCTGTGTCTTTGAGTCTCCTGATCTGTCTCTTCCTTTCTCCCCGAGAAATCTTTCTTCAGTTTCCAACGAGATTGGAGAAAGCAGATCAGATCTGGTTTGACATTCCTGTTAAAACCTTGCTAATTTTCTGTCCTTTACTCTCCCCAGGCTGCGACAGTATATCTTCCAGTTCTGAAAATAACTGCAGAGTTGAATTTTCCATCTTATTGTGGCAAACTATAAATAGATTCTTGGGTCTGTTTGCTCTGTGCTCTAGAAAGAACTGTTAGCAGTCTGTCAGGGAGTTACAGTAACCTACTGAAATCGCAGCCAATGATAATGACAATTGCCTTCACTGTTTTCACCGCAGACCTGTTGTGGGCAACATCATTCGATAAAGATAATTGGGTGACGGACAGGGAGAACGAGGCATCGAAGGTGAAGGAAGACAGGCGAATGGGCGGAGTGAAGAACTGACTGAGGGAGCGAATGAGAGAAAGAAGAAATGGGCTGCTCTCCGAGTGAGACGATACCCGAGAGATGGATGGGGGAAGGGCTGCAAAATGGAGGGGATGAGTGAGGGAAGGAGGGAATGAGTGACTTGCTGAGGGAGGGAGAGAACAAGCATTTGAGGGAGGGAATACCTGAGGGACAGAGGGAGGGAAACCAGCCCTGCCTAAGGATCCCAGGCTTACAGGATAGGAAACGACATTTTAGTCCCTAAAATCCCAGAGATTGCTGGAAGCTAACGTCATAAAATGGATAAAATAGCAGTCAGAAGGGGAGTAATCAGATAATGAGACAGCGAGTGTACCAAGCAAAGTAGGTCAGAGCTCTCTGCCAGCTGTCTGCACTCAGATATCTTTATACCAGCGCTATTCATGAAGATGAACTTTACGTTTCCACAGTAACCATTAGCAGCCCCCTTGTCACACATTCCAAAACACTAATTGGACTTTAGGCCACAAAGAATGTGACCACAGATCATGGGATAAATGTCCGAGACAGGGCAGAGGCAAATTCAGCTCAGATTGGTCCAGGGCGGCTTGAGTTCAGCTGGCTGAAAATAAAAATGATAGCACTAAGGCTGTGCAGATAGACTAGGCCTCAGGTGGCCCCAACCAACACCCACCCCTTCCCACAAAGTGCCCTCAGTCAATGTGCCACCAGTCTATTGTCCAAACGGAAATAATGAAACATCACGATTCGGAGTGAAGTGGCTGCAGACTTGGGAAGGCTGACAGGCGGTTACTCCTGGCACGTTTATTCACGCTCAATCTGAATACCGTGGAGAGCATTTTATGCCCTTCCTCCCCCTAGGCCACCGTCTGTCACACCCACACGAGCTAATTGCCTCTTCACCAGGGTGTTGGTATTTCTCTCAGCCTCAGTCTCTTGCTGAGGGCTAACACTAATCGTGAACTAACTGCGAAATTGCCACTTTATCCCGAATTCAGGCAACAAAGGATAGTGACACAAGTGATCCAAGAAGGAATTATTCATCAAGGTGACAACTGACCTCAGTGAACTCCTCCACAGGGTTTTGTTCAGCAAATATTTCACATTACATAGGATTTGCAGCACAGAAACAGCTCAATATCTGCAGGAGTCTCCTCCTGTTGTACTGTACATCACTGAGCCATCTAAGGTGCTGTATAAATGTAAAATTTGTATTATATGTCCTTGCTTTGCGAAGTGTCTGTGCTGGTCATTTCCTCACTCCCTACGGGAGCACTGTCTTTACTCTCAGTGATTTCTCCTGAATTCCTGAATGGGTTTATTGGTGACTGGTGGGGATTTATGGCCTTAGACTCTACATCCACCACAAATGAAAGAATCTTGATGTTAACAATGTTGAACCTTCCATTCTCCAGAGGGCAATATTTATGGGTGATCCCACAACCATCAGGGTTAGGTACAGAGTAAAGCTCCCTCTACACTGTCCTGATCAAACACCCTCAGGACAGGGACAACACGGGGTTAGATACAGAGTAAAGCTCCCTCTACACTGTTCCCAATCAAACACTTCTAGGACAGGGACAGCACGGGGTTAGATACGGAGTAAAGCTCCCCCATCCTGTCCCCATCAAACACTCCCAGGACAGGGACAGCACAGGGTTAGATGCACAGTTAAGCTCCCTCTGCACTGTCACTCATCAAAACTCTGAGGACAGGGATAGCAAGGAATTAAATACAGAGTGAAGCTCCCTCTACACTGTTCCCATCGACAAAACAGGGATAGCACAGGGTTAGATATAGAGTAAATCTCCATCTGCACTGTCCCCCCATCAAACAGTCCCAGGACAGGGACAGCACGGGATTAGATACAGAATAAAGCTTCCTCTACACTGTCCCCATCAAACACCCACAGGACAGGGACAGCACGGGGTTAGATGCAGAGTAAAGCTGTGTCCCGATATTTCTGCTTGCTGTAGCAAGGTGAAATTCTTACATTTTTACATCCGGTCAACCAGCTATGGGCTCGACTGGGGACAGTTTGGGAATTTGTTTGGGAGTGCGAACCGGAACTGTATAACCAGTAAGTTGCAGATATGTATCCTGTAGGAAGCTGGACTTGAACGCATTGCATTCCTCTCCCAGTGAACAATGAAAATAGGAACATCAGTGAGCCATTTGGCCTCCTCATGCCTGATCTATCATTCATTCTGATCATGGCTGACCATCCATCCATTTGGCCTCCTCATGCCTGATCTATCATTCATTCTGATCATGGCTGACCATCCATCTCAATAGCCTTTCCCCCCTACACTTTGATTTCTTTAACCGTTAGTGTCAACTCCTTCTTGAAGTCACATAATGTTTTGGCTGAAACCGCTTTCAGTGGGAGAGAATCCCACAGGCTCACCACTTTCTCTGCGTGAAGACATTTCTCCTCAGCTCATTCCTAAAAGGTTTGCCCCTTATCCTTTGACCACGCCCCTGGTTTTGGACTCACCCCCCCCCCCATTGGGAACATACCCTCTACATCTATCCTGTTCGAATTTTATAGGTTGCTGTGAGACCCCCACCTCATTTTTTCGAAACTGCAGTGAATATGATGCCAACCAGTTCAATATCTCTTTATCTGCCATCCTAGAAATCAGTCTGGTCAACATTCACTGCACTCCCATGATAGCAAGAGCATCCTTCCTCAGATAACAGAGCTGCTCACAATATTGCAGGTGTGGTCTCACCAAGACCCTATTTCATTGTGGTGAGAGTCCCCTGCTCCGGTACTCAAATCCTCCCATAGTAAAGGCAAGCATATTGTTTAATAACGCAATATTTTATAACTTGCACCAGCTGGTGCATGAGGACACTCATTGAGCATTCATTTCTCTCAAATTACAGCCAGGTAATAGTGCGTCTTCCTGATTGTTGCTGTCAAAGTGTATATTTGATCAACATTTCATCCGTCACATCTTTATCCATATCACACTGGTGCTTCCCCTCCCTCCTTGGCCAGAGGATTCATTTATTTATTGAAGGGATGAGGCCATCTCTGGCCTGGACAGTATTTATTGCTCAGAGGGCAATTGCGAGTCAACCATGTTAGCTGTGTGACTGGAAACACAGGTAGGCCAGGGCAGGTAAGGATGACACCTTCCTCCCTCCTAAAGGATATTAGTGAACCAGATGCGTTTTTCCTGACAATGGATTCATTAGACTCTTCATCCAGATTTTTATTGAATTCAAATTCCACCGTGTGCCTTAGCAGGATTCAAACCTGGGTCTCCAAAACATTAGCTGGATTAAGAGTCCAGCCATAACACCAGTAGGCATTGCAGCTCTCTACAGGCACAGCATTAATGCCATGAGACATGGCACCATTGTCCATATTTTCCGACCGGCCCTCAGTATTTTTTTGGATACGTCTCCCAACTGAAGGAGCTGGGTTCCAGAACAGTATGTGTTCAACCTGACCCACATTGCCTGTGACTTAATGTGCGATGATCACAACTCATCCGAAAACGCCCCCCTCTTGGAGATGTTGATGAAACTAGGGCAAGGAAACTGATCACCCTGGAGCGACAGTATCTTCAATCCATTCCTGTAAATAAGCCCATCCTGCACATTATAGTTGACAAGGCTTTGCATTACATCTTCTACTCATGACAATGAATGACCTGCTCACTCAGCTCTTCCTCAGAGCAGATACCTGAATTATTTAACGCCCATATTGTGTGGGCACTCAATCTCTTCATTGAAAAACCGCAGCTCATTCTGAGACTTGCTTCCCTCTCCATTGTCACCTTGCAGCACCATCCAGGGTTGGTACTTAATTATAGATGGGCAGTGAGTTTGCTTGAGTGTCACATCCTTTTCAGCCTGTCACAGGTTCTGACATCCATAAACTATTAGAATCAGCGATGAGGAATGGAAATTCCATCAGGTGGTCAGATGCTAAACCCTGACAAACAATGCAGAGAGCACAGGAGGTAAACTCTGCCTGTTGGCAAATACTCGCATTGCGCATATCGGGTCAGATTGGGAGTGAAGCTCCCTCCACTCTTTTAAATGGAAAGTAAAGCTCCCTCTACACTGTCCCCCATCAAAAGACAGGGACAGCACGGGGCTAGATACAGAATAAAGTACTATCTATAATGTCCCCCATCAAACAGTCCCAGGACAAGGACAACACAGGGTTAGATACAGAGTAAACCTCCCTGTCCACTGTCCCTGACAAACACACCCAGGTTGTACACTGTACATTAACTGCAGCAAGATGACATGTTTCCATCCTGGCTGTCTGTGTCCCACCACGTGTCTGAGATTGCCCTGCTTACAGTCTGTGGATCAGTGCTGCAAGTGTTTTTATAATGCTACGTTCTCACCTTGAAACAGCAGTTACAATGTAAGCTGTCTGCTGTCAAACATGACAATCTGACCTCTGGCAGTAAGTGACGGTGGAATGAATCCACATCCAACAGCTCAGACTGAGTGAGAGCCAGGAGCACATTCCCGGTCACCTGGAATTTTCACAGTCCGTATGTCATTGTCACCTTGTGTAGGTGTCACGTGGCAGGTATGGAGCAAAGTGCGTCTCTCAGGGATGGAGAAACTTCAGTAATGGCTGAAGAGGTGGATTTGTGAGGAGCAGGGCCCATGCCATGTGTTGGCGGGGGGGAGCAGGTGGTTGGGGAGAGATCTGGTTTTTCTGCTGACTTTGCTGACTGTTGTTGATGGCATGGCTACCTGTTCCCTAGCTGAGGTAACCAATGACCATCCTGTCAGTGGGTGGGTGATACCACCCCTTCTCCCTGTAGCCTTGAAAGTCAGCTGACATTTGTTGCCCATCCCTTAATTGAATGGTTTTCTGGGCCATTTCTGAGGGCCAACCACATTGCCATGAGCCTGGAGTCACGTGTACACCAGACCGGGTAAGGATGGCAGATTTCCCTCTCTAGAGGGCATTAGCGAGCCAGATAAGATTTTACAACCATTGACATGGTCCCCATGAGACCAACATCTTAGTTTTAAAATCGCCAACATTTTATTTCGTTCCAATCTCATCCTCTGCCATGCTAGGATTGGGCCGAATGGCTTGCTTCCACATTGTTGGATTCCTGTGATTTTGCAGTCATGCAAAAAGATTCTGAGAACGTGGGGTCCATAAACCAGGAGCAACATTGCCAACTGTTCCTTCTTTTACAATATGTTCCTGTGACTTAAAGGTCTATAATTTATAACAATCAGGAAGCTATTCCATTTGAAGGCCAGGAACTGCACTGTTTCTAAATTGCTTCTGTGTTTTTTTGCACTGAAACCATTTCGTTACCTGCTGGGACCTGACTTCAGAGTCTGTTTGTCTTTGATTTAACCCAGACCACAGATCAACCGAGTGACCAGTCTACCAACTCCGATGAACCCAATGCACTCTGCCTATTCCCTGTTTGGAACATGCTCGGAATATTTGGATTTTATCTGTTCTCCACTTACATGGAGCAGCTGTGCAAATAGCCACTTAAAAGAAGGGCACAGAATTCTCAGCACAACCAGCGCTTGAGAAATCACACAGTCATACAGCATGGAAACAGACCCTTCGGCCCAACCAGTCCATGCTGACCATAACCCCAAACTAAACTAGTCCCACTTGCCTGCGCTTGGCCCATATCCCTCCAAAAATTTCTTATTCATGTACTTATTTAAATGTCTTCTAAATGTTGTAACTGTACCCATATTCACCACTTCCTCTGGAAGTTCATTCCACACACAAACCATTCTCTGTGTAAAAAGGTTGCCCCTTGCATCTTCTTTAAATATTTCTTTGCTCTCCTTAAAAATGTGCCCCCGACCTTGAAAACCCCACTGTAGGAAAAAGACACCTGCCATTCATCTTATCTATACCCCTCATAATTTTATAAAGCTCCCTAAAGGCCACCCCTCCATCCCCCATGCACCTTTGAAAAATGCCCCAGTCTATCCAGCATTGAGCCCTCCGTTCCTGACAAAATCCTGGTAAACATTTTCCGAACCCGACTCCAGTTTAATAATATCTGCCCTATAACAGGGAGACCAGAACTGGACACAGTGCTCGGGAAGAGGTCTCACCAACGTCCTGTACAACCTCAACATGAACGTCCCAACCGTTATACTGGAAGGTCTGAGCAATGAAAGTAAGTGTACTAAATGCCTTTTTAACCACCCTGTCTACCTGAGGCTGCAAAGAATTATGTACCTGAACCCCCAGGCCTCTCTGATCTACAACACTACCCAAGGCCCTACTTTTAATTGTATAAGCCCTGCCCTTGTTTACATTGCCAAAATACAATACCTCATGTCTATCCAAATTAAATTGCATCTGCCACCCCTCAGCCTATTGTCCCCCACTAAAGAGAGAGGGTGATTAACATTTATATGGCCCTTCCCGTATTGTCTGGGCACCCTGCATTCTCTCTGAAGGCTGGCCCCTGCTGTAACGCAGAATGCACAAGAACTGCTGTGTGGGCAGCAAGCTCCCACAAACAGAAATATGGTTGTCTTCAGATTATCTGCTCCTCGCTGTAAGCTGGGGGAGAAATATTGACCAGGAAGAGTTCCCCTGCTCCTCATAGAAATAGGAGGAACTCTCTAACCAGCCTGAGAGGACAGGCAGAATCTTATGCTTAATGTTCCTCCCTAAAGTCAGCTACTTGGATAGCACAGCCAACTCGCCTACCACCCCCACCCACCACCCCCTACCTCGACACTGCATTGGAAATGTTACCCTGGACTCTATGGCACAAGTCTGGAGTGGGATTTGATCTCACAGCCTCCTGGCAGTGGTGTCAAATGGGTCTGTCACTGCCCTCCTTTCTCTCACTGCATCTCACAAGATCCCACCAAAAGTGGCTTCCCACACGGGATCATGTGGCCAAAGTAGACAAAGCCAGTGGTCTTTGGCCAGCAACTTAGTCTGTATTATAGTTCATTCATAGATAGGGGCCTCCCAAAGGGCAATGTTCGATGCCAATTTTTACCTTCCCCTGGGAAGGCTGATCTACATAAGGAGCTGCTGCAGGCTGAGCAGACAATTGCAGACATCCATCAGGCTGACCTAGTGACAGTGAAGGAAAGGCGATATATTTCCCAGCCAGGATAGGAGGGTGGTTTAGAAGGGAGCCGACAGGGGGCTGGTGTTCCCATGTATCTGCTGCCCTTGCCCAACAAGATGGTAGAGCTTTGTAGTTTGGAAAGTGCAGTGCAAGGAGCCTTGCTGAATTTCCGAAGAGCATCTCGTAGATAATACACACTGATGCTGTGTGTTTGTAGCAGAGGGAGTAAACATTTGGGGATGTGGTGCCAATCAGATGGGCTGCTTTGTCACAGATGGTGCCAAGCTTATCAGAGAATCCCTCCAGTGTAGGGACAGGCCATTCAGCCCAACAAGTGCACACCAACCCTCTGAAGAGCATCCCCTCCAGACCAATCCCCTTACCCTGTCCCTGTAACCCATGGGGATAAACATCTACCCTATGCATCCCTGGACACTACGGGCAATTTAGTAGAGCCAATCCACCTAACTCACACATGCTTGGAAACCAGAGGAAATCCACATAGACACGGGGAGAATGTGCAAACTCCACACAGACCTGAGGGTGGAATCGAATCCGGGTCCCTGGTGCTGTGAGGCTGCAGTGCTAACCACTGAGCCACCGTGCCCCGTCATGAGTGTTGTTGGGTCTGCACCCATTCAGAACAAGTGGGGAGTATTCCATCACACTCCTGACTTGTGCCTTGTAGATGGCGTTGATTATTTTTGGCACGTCTTATGGGAGTCTTCTATCCTTGAGGCGTCTAACGCATCACAGGTAGGTGTATTCACTGCTGGAACATTCCGGTATCCCTGGCGCTAGCGCAATATGGAAACCATGGTCACCAGGAAACCATGGCAACCAGGAATTGTCGCTGTCCAGTTTCTGGCTGCAGACAGAGAGACTGGGTGACCCAAATATCAGCGAGGTGAGATGAGATAATAATGAGATAGTAGGAACTGCAGATGCTGTTGAATCTGAGATAACAAGGTGTGAAGCTGGATGAACACAGCAGGTCAAGCAGCATCAGAGGAGCAGTAAAGCTGACATTTCAGGCTTAGACATTTCTTCAGAAATGCCCATCAATGCCAATAGGCCTCTTGCCACTCACCAAAGTGAATCTCGCCTTGCTGTTCTGTAACTGGTTGGAAAATGGGCCTTGGTACTCTCCAATCCCACCAATCCCAATCTCTTGAAAGTTTCCCAGCCTCCTGGCGAATGCCCATATTGGTCAGGGATGG
This sequence comes from Stegostoma tigrinum, assembly GCF_030684315.1. Taxonomy (NCBI): domain Eukaryota; kingdom Metazoa; phylum Chordata; class Chondrichthyes; order Orectolobiformes; family Stegostomatidae; genus Stegostoma; species Stegostoma tigrinum. Next base: position 11,882,967 of record NC_081388.1, read on the forward strand.
GAAATACCACCCAGTGGGATTTTGATGTCAGAGTCACTTCATGGGCTTCCCTAAACCCAGTGCTCCCACTGTCCTTCACTCCCCTTAGCACATTCCAGATTGTTCCACCTAACTGTCTGAGGGTAAATGGGGGTCCGTTCAGTTACCAGATCCTCTCAGAATCTCAAATATATGTAAATGTTTTTTTCCTTTAATCATTCGTGGGATGTGGGCATCACTGAGTGTGTGTATGTTGTGTGTATTAGACTTTGGGTTTGGGTCTGAGTGGGTGTGAGAATGTGAGTGTGCATGTCTGTGTGTTAGAGTGTATGTGTGCGTATGTGTGAGTGAATGTGTGTGTATGTGAATGTGTGTGTGTGTTTGTGTGTGTATTAGAATGTGGGTTTGTGTGTGAGTGGGTGTGAGAATGTGTGTGCATGTCTGTCTGTGTGTTAGAGTGTGTGTGTATTACAGTGTATGTGTGTCTGTATGTGTGTGTTTGTGTTTGCGTGTATGTTGTGTGTATTAGAGTGTGAGTTTGTGTCTGAGTCGATGTGAGAATGTGTGTATGAGTGTGTGTTAGAGTGTGATTGTGGGTCTGTGTGGGTGTGAGAGTGTGTGTGTGTGTGTTAGAGTGTGATTGTGGGTCTGTGTAGGTGTGAGAGTGTGTGTGTGTGTGTTAGGGTGCGTATGTGTGTATTTGTGTTGTAGTGCGTGTGTGCGTATGTGAGTGTGTGTGAGTCTATGTGAGTGTGAGTGTGTGTCTTTTGGTGTTGGTGTGTGTGTGTGTATATGTGTGTGTTAGTGTTAGAATATGTATGTTTATGAGTGTGTGTGTGTGTGTGTGTTTGTGTATAAGTGTGAGTGAGCATGTATTTATGTGTGTATGAGTGTTAGAGTGTGTCTTAGTGTATGTGTGTTGATTGTGTTTTAGAGCGTGCGTGTATGAGTGTAAGTGTGTGTGTCTGTGTGTGCATGTGAGAGTGTGTGTTAGTGTATGAGTGTGTGTCTGGGTGTGTGTGTCAGTACGTGTGAGTGTGTGTGTGAATGCGTCTGTACATGTGAGTGTGTGTGGGTGAGTGCATGTGTGTGTATGTGCGAGTGTGTGTGTGTGCACGCATGTGTGTGTGCATGTCTGTATGCACGCGAGTGTGTGCACGCATGTGTGCATGTGTATGTGTGTGTGTGCATGCGTGTGTGTGCATGTGTGTGTGTGAATATGTATGTGTGTGTGTATGTGTGAGTGTATGTGTGTGTGTGTGCGTGCATGTGTGTGTGTGCATGTGTGTGTATGTGTGTGCGTGTATGAGTGTATGTATGTGTGTGTGTATGTATATGTGTGTGTGTGCGCGTGTGTGTGAGAGAGAGAATGGTGTGTGTGTATGTGTGAGTGTGTGTGTGTGTGTGTGTGTGAGAGAGAGAGAATGGTGTGTGTGAGAGCGAGAGTGTGTTGGAGCATTAGCAATATGGTGTTGGAACTGTGCCAGCACTCAGGTACCTTCCTGAAGATAATTAAACTTCGAGGTACGTCTCTATTGGTGGTAGACATGGCATTAGACTGATTGTCTCAATAGAGGGACGAGCCTGCATTCGTCATCCACCTGGCCATTTACTGTCTGGCGTCTACAATATGCCCACTGGGCATTTCATTTCAGTAAGGATTCTGCTTCAGGAACTGCCACGTGTCACACAACACACTCACACAGCACCTCCATGCCCCAGGCCAAACTACCATCCATCACCACCCTAATTCCCAGATAATAAAATGTGAGGCTGGATGAACACAGCAGACCAAGCAGCATCTCAGGAGCACAAAAACTGACGTTTCGGGCCTAGACCCTTCATCAGAGAATCTCTGATGAATCATCATCTCTGATGAAGGGTCTAGGCCCGAAACGTCAGCTTTTGTGCTCCTGAGATGCTGCTTGGCCTGCTGTGTTCATCCAGCCTCACATTTTATTATCTTGGATTCTCCAGCATCTGCAGTTCCTATTATCTCTCACCACCCTAATTTCCCTTGTCTTTCAGTCCCTGGAGACACCTTGCTTCCCTTGCTCCCCTTAATCAGCACCAACACGCCCTCGTTTGGCCTCGGCACCTTCGCTCAGTAGGCTGGACGGCTGGTCTGCAATGCAGAACAGTGTGGGTTCGATTCCTGCACCAGCTGAGATGATTATAAAGGTTCTCACCCTCTTGATTTCTTTCCACTTGTTTGAGCTGTGACAACCCACAGGTTAAACTCATCACTGGTCACCTCCCTCTCATGAGGCAGCAGCACTCTCGGACTATGGTGATTGGATTGTTTACCCCTGCAAATACAGGAGACTGGACAGCTGCCCGTTCATGCTGCCCCATACTACCACCCAAAGCCCCAAACCAGTTGGCACAAAAGTAAATAAAGTGTACTTGATTTGCTATAATTCTCTCTACATGTACTCGAGGGAGACCAAAAGTACAGACGCATTGAGTCTGATCGCCAACATCCATCATTTTAATTCTCCGCTCCACATCCACTTTCTAGACATCTCCTTCATTAACCTGTTTACAGATGTTTCTGACCACCTCTGGAGCAGGTGGGACTTGAACCCAGGTTCATAGGCTAGGACACAAACCACAGCACCACCAGAGCCCTGTTCTCTCCTTTCCATCCTCCGATATTTCAACGCTACCTCTCGACTCTGTATTGCCTATTGGCCAGAACAGAGGCTCACACCTGAGCCCCTCAAGCAACATGCAGTTTCCTCACTTCTAGTTGCGACTCCCAACCATTACCACTCAGGTCGAATGAGCATGAGAGAACAAGTTGTCTTCCCGTTGCCTGCCACTTTAACGCACCAAACTGTTCCCCGGCCAACACCTCTGTCTCAGAGATAATGGGAATGGCAGATGCTGGAGAATCCAAGATAACAGTGTGAAGCTGAATGAACACAGCAGACCAAGCAGCAACTCAGGAGCACAAAAGCTGATATTTCGGGCCTCGACCCTTCATCCTCGGGCTGGCTGCAGTGTACCAGTGAAGCTCAATGCAAGCTGGAAGAACAATACCTCATTTTCTGCTTGGGGAACCCTGCAACCCTCCGCACTCAATATCGAGTTCAATAATTTTATGGTTTGAGCTTCTTCCACCTCTTCACTCCAACCCCCACACACCAGGTACCCTATCACAGGTCCAAAACATCAGCTTTCCTGCTCCAAAGATGCTGCCTGGCCTGCTGTGTTCATCCAGCTCCACACCTTGTTATCTCTTATTATCACAGGGTCTGCGATTACACATAACCTATTGTTAGCCACTAACTGTCCCCATTAACAACTGTTCACCCTCCCAGTGAGATCATTAACCACACTTTTGTCCATCCAACTACTCTTCTCCCTCTTTGAGCTCTATATTCATTCTTTACCCTCTCCGCCAACATGCCTTCAGCAAAAGAAACAACTTTTTCCAAACTAGGTAATAAAGTGTGGAGCTGGATGAACAGAGGAGCACAATAGCTAAGATGCTGCTTGGCCTGCTGTGTTCATCCAGCTCCACTCTTTATTATCTCGGGTTCTCCAGCATTTGCAGCTCCCATTATCTCTGATACAATTTTTTCAAACTAGCTTCAGTTCTAAGGGACAGACTCTGGACCTGAAACATTAACTCTGACTTCTCTCCCACTGCCAGACCGGCTGACCTTTTCCAGCAACTTCTGTTTTTGTTTCTGATTAACAACATCCGCAGTTCTTTCGAGAATAAAGACCTTAAAAACATCACATAAGGCTTGTGTTGTTATTGTGGGACAAAATGCAAATTATTAAGCAGCACTTCGCTCTCTCAAATAATGATCTTAAGAAAAACATCATGGTGCTGCAATTAAACATGCCTGAGGGGTATAACTTTGTTGCGATTTTAGACAATGCTAAATATCTGAGCAAAGGGTATCATACCTGTACCTTCCACTGTTCCCCCACATGGTTGGAATAATCAATTCTTCCAACTATGCTACTTTTTCACAGAAGCCCCTACATTGTGGGGACAGGCCATTGAGTCTACACAGACCCTCTCAAGAGCAGCCCATACAGACACTCCCTCACTCCCGCCACCATATAACCCTGCATTTCCCATGGTTAACCCACTGACCCTGCACAGTTTCCCATGGCCAATCCACCTAACTTGCACACCTTTGGACCGTGGGAGGAAACTGGAGCAAACCTGTACAGACACAGGAGAATGTGCAAACTGCAGACAGACAGTTATCCAAATCTGGGATGAAACCTGCGTCCCTGGTACTGTGGGGTAGCAGTGCTAAACACTGAGCCACTGTGCTGCTTTGTAGCCCCCACGTCAACAGCCAAAAACAAACTTCTAAATGTTACGGTTGTTAAATTAAAGTTTATTTCTCTGTAGTTTAAAAAGTCCAGAAATATGTTAACCCAAAGTTCGGTCTCTTTAAATCTGACTCATAAACATAACACATCTATTTGTTAACTACACATGCAAATACTGTGTTCTAACTGAGGCATTGATAATTTGGTTTTGAAATGCTGAATTGCAGTTCTTATCTCAGGTCATTCTGTTTCAAATGGTACAAATGGCTGTTGACCTCTAGCCTGGTAAAGTAAGTGAGAACACAGCAATTTTCTCTGATTTTGCAGAAACATGCCCTTCTGGTTTGACATAAATTGCTAAATGATCCATTCTGGCAGTGCAATAAAACATTGCAGATTAGTCATTTTTACTCCCAGTTTAATAGTGTTTCAGATCCAAGCAAAATATCCCCTTGCAGAGTCCCCTGTTAGCTAATCTAGCTCCAGCTGTCAGTTACAGCACAAAAATTTTTCTTACAAGCAGGGATAATCATTCATAATTCAGCACAAATGCTCGAGCCTGTGGGCGTATTGACCTGCTGCAGTGGGTACAGTGTCGGAAGTCACCAGGCCAGTTCCTTCTCTGGTGTGTCCTGGAACTGAGCTGCTCCCTCAGGGCAGTACGGTGGCTCAGTGGTCAGCATTACTGCTTTGCAGCACTAGGATGCTGGGTTTAATTCCGCTGAGTGTTTGCGTGCAGTTTGCACATTCTCCCCGTGTCTGCCTGGGTTTCCTTCGGGTGCTCCAGTTCCCTCCCACAGTCCAAAGATGTGCAGGCCAGGTGGGTTGGCCAACAGTGTGTGGTTTAGTCATGGGGCCTGGAGCTGGGTCTGGGTGGGGCACCCACTGGAGAGTTGATGCAACCTCAGCAAGCCAAATTGCCTCTTTTTCGCACTGTAGGGATGCTGTGTTACTTCTATTGCTGAGCCAACACTAAGATGATGAATTGAATGACCTCCTTCTGTATATATAACAGTCTAAATATATAACAGTCCAATATTCCATACTACAGCTTGGATGGTGTTGTAGCGGTAATGTGACTGGGCCAGTAAACCAAAGGCCTTGAGCTAATGTGCTGGGGACATGGGCTCCAATCCCACTGTGACAGTGGGTAGTGACTGAATTATATTAATAAAGCTAGTATCAGTAGTGAAAGCCACAAAGCTAGCATTGACAGCTAGCATTGGCTGGCAATTCTAAACAAAGATCATGAATCAGCAGGCTTTATATTAGGAAAAAATATCAGAAACCTTTGACCTATCTAATTAGGATTCATACCAAAGTTTTACATATAATAATACTGTACCTCGTTATCTCAGATTCTCCAGCTGGTGCTGGAGAATCTGAGATAACAAGGTGCAGAGCTGGATGAACACAGCCGGCCAAGCAGCATCAGAGGAGCAGGAAAGCTGATGTTTCAGGTCAAGACCCTTCTTCAGAAATGGAGGAGGGGAAGGGGATTCTGAGAGAGAGGGGGAGGCAGATGGAAGGTGGATAAGGGAGCAGATAGGTGGAGAGGAGATAGACAGGTCAAAGAGGTGGGGATGGAGCCAGTAAAGAGGAGCGTAGATGGGGGTTGGTCGGTCCAGGGAAGACATGCAGGGCAAGGAGGCAGGGATGAGGCTGGTAGTGGTTGGTAGGTAGGAGGTGAGGGTGGGGATTGAGGTGGGAGGAGGGCAAAGGTGGGAGAAAGGATGGACAGGTTAGGGAGGCGGGAACGAGCTGGGCTGGTTTTGGGAGGTGGTAGGGGGACGGGAGATTTTGAAGCTTGTGAAGTCCACATTGCTACTCTTGAGCTGCAGGGTTCCCAAGCGGAATATGAGCTGCTGTTCCTGCAACCTTCGGGTGGCATCGTTGTGGCACTGCAGGAGGCCCAGGATGGACATGTCGTCCAAGGAGTGGGAGGGGGAGCTGAAATGGCTCGTGACTGGGAGGTGCAGTCATTTGTCGTGAACCGAGTGTAGGTGTTCCACAAAGCGGTCCCCAAGCTCTAAGCCTTTTTACTTCACCAATTATCTTTTGTGAAGGAAGTCTGTCACTCTCAGCTGGTCTGACCTATGTGTAACTCCAGATTAGTTTTATTTATTCAAGTATCACTGGCTGGGCTAGATTTGAGAACCACTGCGGTCCATGTTGTGTAGATTAACCCACAATGCCCTTAAGTATAGAATTCCAGGACTTTGTCCCAGCGTCACTGAAGGAACGGTGATATATTTCCAAGTCAGGATGGCGAGTGGCTCAGAGGGGAACTTGCAGGTGACGGTGTTCCCATGTATCTGCTGCCCTTGTCCTTCTAGGTAGAAGTGGTGTGAATGCAGGCTGCTGTCTAAGACCCACTGAAATGTGGCTAACTCTTAACTGACCAGTAAATGTGGTCTAGGAAAGGTGTTTGAGTGAGATTCGAGATGGGTAACAAATGTGGGTCAGCAGGTGCCTATAGCCCATGACCGAGTGAAGAAAAAACAATTGGTTGGGAAGTGGGATGGACCCCATTTAAAAAGCCTGTTTTTCACAGCAACCAAGACTGAAGTGAATATAGTATCAGAGATAGTAGGTAATGCAGATGCTGGAGAATCCGAGATAACAAGGTGTAGAGCTGGATGGACACAGCAGGACAAGCAGCATCTCAGGAGCACAAAAGCTGACATTTCGGGCCTAGACCCTTCATCAGAAAAGGGGGATGGGGAGAGGGTTCTGAAACAGGGAGAGAGGGGGAGGCAAATCGAAGATGGATAGAGGAGAAGATAGGTGGAGAGGAGACAGACAAGTTAAGGAGGTGGGGATGGAGCCAGTTGAGGTGAGTGTAGGTGGGGAGGTAGGGAGGGGATAGGTCAGTCCGGGGAGGACGGACAGATCAAGGGGGTGGGATGAGGTTAGTAGGAAGGAAGTGGGGGTGAGGCTTGAGGTGGGAGGAGGGGATGGGTGAGAGGAAGGACAGGTTAGGGAGGCGGGGACGAGCTGAGCTGGTTTTGGGATGCAGTGGGGGGGAGGGGAGATTTTGAAGCTGGTGAAGTCCACATTGATACCATTGGGCTGCAGGGTTCCCAAGCGGAATATGAGTTGCTGTTCCTGCAACCTACGGGTGGCATCATTATGGCACTGCAGGAGGCCCAGAATGGACGTGTCGTCTGCGGAATGGGAGGGGGAGCGAATATATATTTAGTTCCATATGAAATGGGTTTTAGCACAGGATCAATCAGTTTCATTTCACCAGGACTCTCTGAATTCAGCATGTGTTCGGAACTTTACTCAGAGAGATCACAGGAATGGAAGGTTTGACATCTAGAAACACGTGAAAGTGGGAGGACTAAATATTATTCAAAGAAGAACTAACTGGATTCAATATAACATGAAAGAAGGTCATGGAAAAAAATGACAGGACTTAAGTGAGAGATCATAGGATCTGCCAATGCTGGAGAATCTAAGATAACAAGGTGAAGAGCTGGATGAACACAGCAGGCCAAGCAACATCAGAGGAGCAGGAAAGCTGACGTTTCGTGCCTAGACAATGAGGAATTTGTGATAGAGCTGTACAGCGCAGAAACAGACCCTTTGACCTGATTCGATCATGCCAACCACATATCCGCTCTAATTCTGGTCCCATTTACCAGCAGTTGGCCATATCTCTCTAAGCCCTTCCTCTTCATGTACCCATCCAGATGCCTTTTAAATGTTGTAACTGTACCAGCCTCCACCACTTCCTCTGGCAGCTCCTTCCATACATGTACCACCCTCTGTGTGAAAAAGTTGCCCCTTAGATCCCTGTTATATCTTTCCCCTCTCACCTTTAAACTATGCCCTCTAGCTTTGGGTTACCCTATCCTGGTGAACAGAACTTGGCTATTCAACCTATCCATGCCTCTCATGATTTTAAAAACCTCTATAAGGCCACCCCTCAGCCTCCGATGCTCCAGGGAAAATAGCCCTGTAGCTCAAACCCTCCAGCCCTAGCAACATCCTTGTAAATCTTTCCTGTACCCTTTCAAGTTTCACAGGGAGACCGGAATTACATGCAGTACTCCAAAAGTAACCAACGTCCTGCACAGCCGCAATATGACCTCCCAAATCCTATATTCAATGCACTGACCAATAAAGGCAAACATACCAAACACTATCTTCACTATCCTATCTAACAGCGACTCCACTTCCAAGGAACTATGAACTTGCACTGTAAGGTCTCTTTATTCAGCAGCACTCCCAGAACCTTACCATTAAGTGTATAATTCCTGCTCTGAGCTGCCTTTCCAAAATGCAGCACCTCACATTTATCTAAATTAAACTCCATCTGCCACTCCTCGGCCCATTGGCCCATCTGATCAAGGTCCCCTTGTACTCTGAGGTAACTTTCTTCACTGTCTAATACACCTCCAATTTTAGTGTCATCTGCTAACTTACTAACCATACCTGCTATGTTCACATCCAAATCAATTATGCAAATGACAAAAAGCAGTTGTCCCAGCAACGAGCCTTGTTGCATACCTCTGTTCACAGGCCTCCAGTCTGAAAATCAACCCTCTGCCACCATCCATCACTCCATACATTTTCCAAAGTAGGGCACCTGTTTGAGATGGGGATAACCACAGGAGACTCCTTCATGACATGCTTCCCTCTCCTCCCTTTCCTGGAGGTAATCCATCTGCCTGACTGTATCTTCAGTTTATCTCCCTTCCCGCAACTGCCATCTATCACACCCCCTAGCTCCTGTAAATTCCTCATTGCCTCTAACTGCTGCTCCACCCAATCCATGTGATCCAATAGGATTCGCAACTTAACACACTTCCTGCAGATATAATCATCAGTAACATGGAAACTGTCTCTAATCTCCCACGTCCAACAGGAACAGCACATCACTCTATGAAAGCCCAACTTTGCACCTCAACAATCTACAAATCCGGAAAATAGCACCGTGTTACTGCTCTAAAAAACATTGCTCCAGGCTAGCTTAGAACATAGAACATAGAAAAGCACAGCACAGTACGGGCTCTTTGGCCCACGATGTTGTGCCATGGAATAATCCGAATCCAAAAATAAAATAAACTAACCTACATTCCCCTCAATTCACTGCTGTCCATGTGCATGTCCAGCAGTCACTTCAATGTTACTAATGACTCCGCTTCCACGACTACCACTGGCAAACTATTCCATGCGCTCACAACTCTCTGGGTGAAGAACCTCCCTCTGACGTCTCCTCTATACCTTCCATCTAACTTCTTAAAACTATGACCCCTCGTGGCAGTCAATCCTGCACTGGGGAAAAGTCTCTAGCTAGTACTTATGTTTTATATTTTTAAAGTTGAATCAAGAGACAGATCTCAGTAAAAACAAATAATCGATTAAGAACCCACTTTACTCACTACCGTCAAGTTACAACAAAAGAAACAGTAAGGTTGCAGTAGCCACTTAGCTGCTCCCCTGCTGTGAACTCACCGCACCGGGTTTCCCCAAGGTCAGCTGTGAATTTCATAAATAATTTTTCTTAGAGGAACTCCGATGACCAGAGGTACTAGAAATCAAACAACAGAGGCAGTAGCCGCTAAGATTCACCGCTGGGTCAAACAGCTGTGAGACAACAGATGAGTTAGAAGTTTCCAACACTCTCTTTATTTGACAATTGTGGATTGGGAAGCTACATATGTCACCTCTAAGAACAGAGAGGAATCCAATTTCTAGAGACCTCACAGACTGACTCAGGTGTTGTCAGGGTGATATAAAGTGGCTTCAGAGGCATTTGGACAGGGTTAGGAGGTGGGCAGGAACAGCAAAGATAGAATATAATGTGGACAATGATGTGTCTACATCCATTTTTGGTAGGACAACAGACGTGGAGCATATTTCTTAGGTGGGACAATATTGGAAAGTGTTGATGTACAAAGGGTATTCTTGTCAATAAGTCAGAGAAGGCTAACCTGAAGGCACCGCAGGCCATTAGGCATGTTAAGCTTTATTGTAAGAGGAGTACTTCAATTGTATAGGAGCTGGGTTTAGCCAGTGCTGTGTACAACTTTGACCTCCTTATCTCAGGATGGATATTACTGCCAGAGAGGGAGTGTAATGAAGGTTCAATGGACTCAAACCCTAGGATGGCAGGACTATCCCATGAAAAGAGACCTTTCCGACATTGTGTAGATTTATGAAGAGATTATTGAATCATAGAACTCTTACAGTGTGGAGACAGGCCCTTTGGCCCAACAAGTCCACACCGACACTCACAACGTTTCCAACTACCTGTAAATCCTGACCCAAGGATTCCCTCCAACAACTTTCCCCATCATCCATGTCACACTCACCGGTCTATCATTCCCTGGCTTTTCCTTACCACCTTTCTTAAATAGTGGCACCGTGTTAACCAACCTCCAGCCTTCTGGTACCTCACCCGTGCCTATCGATGATGCAAATATCTCAGCCAGGAGCCCAGCAACCCCATCCAGACCCAACCCCCTATAACTGACCTAATCTACACATCCCTGAGTACTACAGGCAATTTAGCATGGGCAATCCACCCTAACCTGCACATCTTTGGACTGTGGGAGGAAACCGGAGCACCTGGAGGAAACCCACACAGACACGGGGAGAACGTGCAAACTCCACATAGCCAGTTGCCTGAGGCTGGAATTGAACCAGGTTCCTGGTGCTGTGAGGCTGCAGTGCTAACCACTGAGCCACCGTGACGCCCTGATTGCATTGAAACTTACAAAATACTGAAAGGGATCATCAGGTTAAATACAGGTAAGGATGTTTCCCTGGGGCGGGGGGGTGGGGTGGAGCCTAGAACCATGTAAAAATAAGGGAGATGCCATTTAGGACTGATAGGGTTAAGGAGAATCCAAAAGGATTCTACAAATACATTAAGGACAAAAGGGTCACCAGGGAGAGAAAAAGGCCCCTTAAAGATCAGCAAGACCACCCATGTGTGGAACCGCAGGGGATGGGGACGATACTAAGTGAATAATTTGCTTCAGCTTTTACTCTGGAGAAGGATATGGAAGATGTAGAACGCGGGGAAATGAATAGCATCATCTTGAAAAACGTCCATGTTACAGAAGAGGAGGTGCTAAACACCTTAAAATGCCTAAAAGTGGATAAATCCCTGGGACCTGATCAGGTGAACCCTAGAACTCTGTGGGAAGTGAGGGGAGTGATTGCGGGACCCCTGGCTGAGATATTTGTATCATCGATAGGCACGGGTGAGGTACCAGAAGGCTGGCTAACGTGGTGTAGACCAGTGAGTGTGACATCGGTGATGGGAAAGTTGTTGGAGGAAATCCTGACGGACAGGATTTACATGTAGTTGGAAAGGCAAGGACTGAATAGGGGCAGTCAACACGGCTTTGTGCGTGGGAAATCGTGTCTCACTAACTTAATTGAGTTTTTTGAAGAAGTAACAAAGAGGATTGATGAGGACAGAGCAGTGGATGTGATCCATATGGACTTCAGTAAGGCATTGGACAAGATTCCTTATGGTAGACTGGTCAGCAAGGTTACATAACATGGAATACAGGGAGAACTAACCATTTGGATACAGACCTGGCTCGAATGTAGAAGACAGGGTGGAAAGGGTTGCCTTTCAAACTGGAGACCTATGACCAGTGGTGTATCACAAGGATCGGTGCTGGGTGCACTGCTTTTTGTCATTTATATAAATGATTTGGATGTGAACATAGCAGGTATGGTTAGTAAGTTTGAGGATGACACTAAAATTGGAGGTGTGTTGGACAGTGAAGAAGGTTACCTCAGAGTACAATGGGACCTTGATCAGATGGGCCAATGGGCCGAGGAGTGGCAGATGGAATTTAATTTAGATAAGTATGAGGTGTTCCACTTAGGAAAGCAAATCAGGGCAGGACTTATACACTTAATGGTAAGGTCTTGGGGAATGTGACTGAGCAAGAGACCTTGAATTATAGGTTCATAGTTCATTAAAAGTGGAGCCTTAGTTAGATAGGATAGTGAAAAAGGCCTTTATTGGTCAGTGCATTGAGTATAAGAGTTGGGAAGTAATGTCGCAGCTCTACAGGACATTGATTAGGCCAGTTTTGCAATACTGCATTCAGTTCTAGTCTCCCTGTTATAGAAAAGATGTTATGAAACTTGAAAGGGTTCAGAAAAAATTTACAAGCATGTTGCCAGGGTTGGAGGATTTGAGCTACAGGGAGAGGCTGAGTAGGTTGGGGCTAATTTCCCTGGAGTATGAGAGGCCTAGGGGTGACCTTATAGAGGTTTATAAATCATGAGGAGCATGGATCAGGTAAATAGCCAAGATAGAGACCTTAAGGATTGTTGATGCTAGAAGCTAGAAACGTTGATTTTCCTGCTCCTCAGATGCTGTCTGACTGGCTGTTCCTATCCAGCTCCACATTTATTGAATAGCCAAGGCGTTTTCCCCAGGGTAGGGGTATCCAAACCCAGAGGACATAGGTTTAAGTTGAGATGGGAAAGTTATAAAAGGGACCCAAGGGGCAACTTTTTCACACAGAGGGTGATGTGTGTATGGAATAAGCTGCCAGAGGAAGTGGTGGAGGCTGGTACAGTTACAACATTTAAAAGGCATCTATATGAATAGGACAGGTTTAGAGGGATATAGGCCAAAAGCAGGTAAATGGGACTGGATTAATTTGGGATAATGGTCAGCATGGACAAGTTGGACTGAAGGGCCAGTTTCCGTGCAGTACAATGCTATGATCCTGGGAATGATTTTACTCAGAGGGTTGTGAACCTTTGAAATTCTGTCCCACAGAGGCCTGTGGGAGCTCAGGGATCAAATACATTCAAGGGAGAGATTGAACGATTTCAGATTACCAACGTCCCATCGGGTTATGTGTAAAAGATATTGATGTGCTTGATCAGCCATGATTATATTGAATGGAGGGGCAGGATCAATGGGTTGAGTGGTCTCCCCCTGTTCCCTATGATCCTAAATATCTGAGCTCTTGCACAGTGTGAGCTGATCAGAGGCAGTCAGCCAGGATTTGTGAAGAGTGATGAATGACAAATGCATCAACACAGTGTCCATCAATGTTAATCATGTAGACGAGCAACTAGCGACTGCTACAGAGCTACTCAAGGGATTATTCACTGAGTCAGATTCAACACTTTTGGCACAGATGAGGGTCCCATTGGTCCAGTGCCATTACCATCCGCAGACGCTTCATAGAGGCAAACAAACATTGACACTGAGCTACATCGGGAGATATTGGAACAAATGACAAAATATGAGGAAGGTTTTAAGGAGGGTTTGAAAAGTCGAGTAAAGAGATTAGATATTGAATGAAGTGCTTGGAGCCAAATCGACCAGATGCACACTCCCGTTATTGTGGTAGGATAATGCCTGGAATGCTCGAGATACCGGAGGGACAGTGAGGGACAATGCAGGGTCGGAGAGGAGTAAAGCCACGGAGGAAAGTGAGGATCAGAAACTCAAAAACCGCTTGGGACACAATGTAAGCACAGAGCCATGCAGCATGGAAACAGGCCCTTTGGCCCAACTCGCCCTGTGCTGACCAGATGATCAGAAATCAGTGTAAGTTCAGGAATGGGGGAATTTGGACAGGTTTTGGACTGCTATTACACAGCAAGCTCCCATGAAGTCAGTTTCTCAGAGATGTAGGCTGAGGTTAAGCCCTTCTTTTGTTGTGCCCTCTGAGAAAGGTTGACCAGGGCATCGGTCTCATGCCCCCATCTGAAAGATGAAGTTGGTTTGCTGCCTTGAATCTGGTCTGATGATGACAGACCTTGCAGCCTTGCTGTTACACTGAAAGCTCTCAGAGGGAGCACATTGTATTATTCTAGCCTCCTACCGTGAGGCGTTGTGAAGTGGCTCCAATTAGTTCTTCAGGAATGTATGTGTCCTCGTGAGATCATCGGACATATGATGGAGCCAGCTGCATATTCCAAGAAAGTGATCTGACTCACCAAGCATCGCAGTGAGATAAATATCTCTCTCAGTCAGCCCATGCAAGTGATGAAAATAAGAGTGGACCAAGTGAAGAACCAGATGTTATGAAATTCCTATTAACTGCTTCACTGGTTTAGTGAGCCTTTCTAGGAAGTGACAATTAATCGGCTGTTTTGTTCTTACTAAGCAGCCTGAATCTGGGCTGGATAATCTCCCCAGTCCTTATGATCTGATCTGTTTTGATTTAATTTGATTTATTGCTGTCATATGTACCGAGATACTGTGAAAAGTATTGTTTACATGCTAACCAGACAAATGCTACCTTACACAGGTACACCAGGGTACTAGAACAAATGCAGAATATGCTGTCACAGCTACAGAGAAAGTGCGGAGAAAGGTCAGCCCTAATATATAAGAGGTCTGCTCATAAACCTGAAAATAGCGAGGAAGTAGCTGTTCTTAAATCTGTTTGTATGTGCTTTCAAGCTCTTGTATCTTCTGCCCAATGGCAGGTGGTAGATTGGATTATAACAGGGTGGCGGGGCCTTGGATTATGTTGGCTGCTTTCCAAAGAGTCTTAATGAGAAGAGGCATTTATCTGCCATTTCAATGTGCACTACAGTTTATTGCAACAGGTATAATCAACATTAACGACTTGGACATAATTACTACTATAGGGAGACTGGGAGGTCATGCCTGGGCTCTTGAAGGACCAGTTGTTCCTCTCCCAAAGACTGTGTGGTACTATCAATTTAGGTGGAACCAAGTCAATATCATTAACTCTCTTAGGACCTTTGCCTTTATTCCATACTCGTTGGTGTCCGAACCAAGCATTATCCATCAACCATCAGATTTCTTTCCTTTTAAATGTATGGCATTGCCTTTTGAGGGATCTTGCTATGTACACATTGGCTGCTGTCTTCTCTACATCATTATGGTGGCCTCAGAATTACCTCTCCAGATGTAAAATTCGTTGGGACATTGTGAGATGTTGAAGAATAAATTGTTCTTTCGCGGTTTTCAGTAACAATGAGATTGAGATCATGTTTAAAACCCCATTTGATTGCTCCATGTAAACTGCAGACTCTCCTTTCTCTCACTCCTGGCCATTTGAAATATTTATCCATTCCTGGGCTGCTGGCCAATACGTTGCCCATCCCTAATTGCCCATGAGAAGGTGATGCTTAGTTTACCCTTTTGAACCTTCCTAATTTACTCATCATCAGGTAAGGAGCAAATGGCACAGGAGTTTACTTGTGCTGGCTTGTAAGGATTTCTTTCCAATCATTCAACAAGTGAAATGAATACCTGCCATTTCCCACCAGCATCCCAAAGGCCTCCAGCTTTATCTCGGCAGAGCGTAATAAACTATCTCCCAGAACAGTGGGGATTGCTGGCTCTCTCTGTGCCTTTAGAGGGAATGGGATCTTTAGGGATTGTGTGGAGATCACATCATAGTCAGGAGGATTGCCAATTACCAAACACACGTCCAAGGGAATCTCATACATCGTTACAATTGCCCCAAGGGGGTTGAAGTGAAATTTCGGGGGTAATTTTCCCCCTTATTAAGACCAACATATTCGTTGTTCTCTATATGCAAGGCTGTGGGAAATAAGTACAAACGCCAAACACTTCTGGCACAGGGTTAGCTACGGAGTAAAGCTCCCTCTACACTGCCCTCATCAAACACTCCCAGGGCAGGGACAGCACGGGGTTAGATACAGATTAAAGCTCCCTCTACACTGCCCTCATCAAACACTCCCAGGGCAGGGACAGCGCGGGGTTAGATACAGAGTAAAGCTCCCTCTACACTGCCCTCATCAAACACTCCCAGGGCAGGGACAGCACGGGGTTAGATACAGAGTAAAGTTCCCTCCACGCTGTCCCCCATCAAACACTCCCAGGACAGGGACAGCACGGGGTTAGATACAGAGTAAAGCTCCCTCCACGCTGTCCCCCATCAAACACTCCCAGGACAGGGACAGCACGGGGTTAGATACAGAGTAAAGATTCCTCTACACTGTGCTCCATCAAACAGGCCTGAGTACAGTTCTGTCTTATAACGAACCATCTTTCATAGGCTCCCTCAGACAGGGCCAATGGAAGACTTGTCTTGAGTTAATGAGTTAACAATAACTTGCTGGAGTTGATGTCATTGGTTTGAAGTTTAGCCAGTCGAACACCCTCAAACAGTTACCCATTGTTTGCTCTCTGCTATTGCTGTTTGATTAGCTCATCTTAGATGAAAATAAAAGGGAAGATGACCTTTATTTGGTCTGGGTCTGAGTAAGGAGTTGGCCCGGATCTGACTGAAATCATTGGGTTGTTATGAAAGATTTTGGGGAAAAGAGAATTTACTCAGAGCTGCCGGGAAGCTTTTGCAACAGACCATGTGACGACTCGCTCTGCAGAGTTCCTCTGTACTTGTTGCTCATGTCTTCAGAGTTACATAACAACCAGAGGGATTGTCAAACTTAAAACGCTGAGATCACCAACCCGTAAAGTTCTGACATTTCTCCAAACAAAACACCAGCCAAATGCGTAACTTCGATCCAACCATTTAAGGCAGTGTTGCAAACACAATTGAACCTGACCTATTTCTCGAGGGTTTAATCTTAATTTCTTCCCCTTTCCCAGGCTGCACTTCTGCGTCCTCTGCTCGGAGTCAGAATCCAATGGGGGCAGGTGGGGTGGGGTAGGATTTCATGGAGCTTGGTCTATGGCGTTCCCAAGTCACGGACACATGGGCTCAAGCCCCAATCCCAGATTTTTGGACACCACCAATGAGAGTAATTCACCCACGCTGGGGAAATGTCTGAGATTCACTACCGCAAAGGTCACTTCCCCCATTAACCATTAAACACAGCTCCCCACCTGCCCCCGCATGCACATGACACCGCCCCAATCCTGCCAACCCCCAAGCCCATTGGAGGTAAAAGATCTCCAGGTGCCAGTCCAAGGAAGGCCCAGGGTATTGGGGGTAATGGGGGTTCTGCCGAGCCAATTCTGATCCCGCAAATAACAGGACAAAACAAAAAAAATCTGGGTGATCTGTTCATAATCCCATAGTGGGAGGTCCCGACCTGAAAATTGACTGCCTTGCTTGTGAGGTTTCAACAGGGCCGGCGCTCCAATTTTTAAATATTCATTCACGGGGACATTTCTGCTCCTGTTTAGCCAGCATTTATTGCCCTTGAGAAGCTGCTTTCTTGAATCGTTGCACTCCATATGGTGTGGGATAACCCACAATGCCCTTAGGGAGGGAATTCCAGGATTTGACACAGCGACAGTGAAGGAACGGTGATATATTTCCAAGTCAGGATGGTGAGTGGCTCGGAGGGGAACTTGGAGGTGGTGGTGTTCCCATGTATCTGATGCCCTTGTCCTTCTAGATGGAAGTGGTTGTGGGTTTGGAAGGTGCTGTCTGAGGATCTTTGGTGAATTTCTGCAGTGCACCTTGTAGATGATACACACTGCTGTTACTGAGCGTCGGTGATGGAGGGAGTAAATGTTTGTGGATGTGGCGCTAATCAAGAGGGGGCTGCTTTGTCCTGGATGGTGTCGAGCTTCTTGAGTGTTGTTGGGGCTGCACTCATCCAGGCAAGTGGGGAGTATCCCATCACACTCCTGACTTGTGCCTTGCAGATGGTGGACAGGGCTTTGAGGAGTCAGGAGGTGAGTTACTCTCCACAGTATTCCCAGCTTCTGACCTGCTCTTGCATCTTGATTGGTGCTTTGTGATGGCCTGTGACTGTGAAAGGTGCTGTAGGAAGTTAAGTCACTGCTATTTTGCAAGATCTCTTTTTTGTTCTTTGAAAAATACCTCCCAGCTCCCTCCACCACACTCCCCGAGAACCAGAGAGCTCTGGGAGAGAATGTTAGACTGAACCAGTTTGGAGCTGTGTCACAGAGATATCAGTTGACCAACACAACCACAACTATGGGATTTGTACTGGGTGGCTGGCACAGCGACAGGGCCCAAAAAACCAAGCCATGGGACAGTGAGGGGCTTGTAGTGCCCAGGAGAGGGGCAGGGTCAGGGATAAAGTCAGGGTCAGGGTCAGGGTCAGGTTCAGGATCAGAGGTTGGGTCAGGGTCAGGGGGTGGGTCAGGGTCAGGATCAGGGTAGGGTCTGGGTCAGGGGCTGGGGCAGGGTCAGGGGTTGGGTCAGGGTCAGGAGCTGGGTCAGGATCTGGGGTTAGGTCAGGAGCTGGGTCAGAGTCAGGAGCTATGTCAGTTTCAATGTCAGGGTCAGGGTCAGGAGCTGTGTCAAGGTCAGGATCAGGAACTGGATCAAGGTCAGGAGCTGTGTCAGGATCAGGGCCAGGAGCTGTGTCAGTTTCAGTGTCAGGATCAGGGTCAGGAGCTGGGTCAGTTTCAGTGTCAGGATCAGGGTCAGGAGCTGGGTCAGAGTCAGGGTCAGGGTCAGGATCAGGGTCAGGGTCAGGATTATGGTCAGCGTTAGGGTCAGAGGTCGGGGTTGATGTGCAGAGCGCTCAGGCAGGGAAGTGGCCAGGAGTGCAGGGAGGCACTGTCACAATGATTCACGGACAGAGGTTAATACAGACCACAATCCTCACACACACCAGCACACTCACTCACACTCACTCATGCTCACACACGCTCACTCACACACGCTCACACTCACACACACTCACTCACTCACACTCACACACACGCAGACTCACACACTCACACACATACAGACACACACTTACACACACACACACACTCTCACACAGTCACAAATACACAGACAAACTCACACAGTCAGACAAAAACACACACACACACACACACACGCACACAGAGTCACAAACTCACACAGTCTCTGTCTCCCTCATGCACACTCACACACACACACACACACAGAAATGCAGACACACACACAGTTGCACACTTACACAGTCTCTTTCTCACAAACACATACAGTCACAAACACACAGACACTCACACACACACAAGCACACACAGACACAAACTTACACAGTCTCTCTCTCTCTCACGCATACACACAGTCACAATCTCTCACACATGCACACACACACACACACACACACATGCAGTCGCACACTCACACAGTCTCTCTCTCACACACACAACACACATAGTCACACACACACTCACACAGTCTCACACACACACACACACTCACACATGTACACACATAGGCACTCTCTCACACACACCCACACACACAAACACGCACACACTCACACACACACACATACACACACACGCTCACTCACACATGCACACACATACACACTCATACACACACACACTCTCGCACACACAGTCACACACTCACACAGTCTCTCTCTCACACACACTCACACAGTCACACACACACAAACACACACAATCTCACACACATGCACACACATTCACACACTCACACACATACACACACATGCACATTCACACACACACACACACTCACACACACACTCACAAACACACACACACATACAATGTGTAAATGACACTGGAAAAATGAGAGCTAATGGGAACTGCAGATGCTGGAGACTCTGAGATAACAAAGTGTGGAGCTGGATGAACACAGCAGGACCTCCTAAGATGCTGCTTGGCCTGCTGTGTTCATCCAGCTCCACACTTCCGTTATCTGGGAAAATGACCCAATTTTGCAGTGGATGAGATGAGATGGTGGTTTAATAGAGACTTGCTCAGAATATCCCACATGACGTGTAGTGTTTGTGAGTGAGTTCCTTCAGGTTCACTCCCTTGGGTCCTGTTTTCTAGGTGAATCACTTGTGATAAAGACTATCCCCAGCTGAGTGAGCCACTCAATGATAGAATTGCTGAGCCTGTGACAGTTGGCACCTTTCTCTCTGCAGAATTGATCTCACACATGCCCTCTCCACTCTGGGTCTCCTCGGCTGCACATTGTTCATTGAACTGGGACTCCGTGCCAATCCCTATCACCCTCCCCAACGTCAAACAGAGCCTTCTTTAAACATCTTTACCGTAAAAGGTTTGTGAAGACAAGGATTGGTTACGGTCATCGCAATCTACAACCAGTGAGGAAAATATAAAACTGGATACCAATAGCCTTCTTGATAAAGGATATGTTCACAGAATGCGGTCTTACATATGCCAGCTTTACAACCCTGGGACGCAGTGTTTCCACTATTTTAAATGAGTGAAATTAAACAAAGTCGAAGTGTTCCAGATCCTTAAAGGAACATTAATCTATTCATCAAAGGAAAATATTTTGTTCAAATGTCGCTAGAGGTGGATCGGAATGCATTCTGTCACTCACAGGATTCGTGGACCATGCCATAGGCTCTGTGTGACCCTTCTCCAAGCAAACTGCGGAATAAAAAAGTGAAGATGAAATCAGATTAACTTAAACAACTAGCCCCTTTTGTAACAAAAGTTATTCAAACAGTAGCTCGCACATCTGACACTGAATGGCAGCTGTTAAAGTGCCCATTAGATGTAGCCATGGGAAGGAGACAGGCCGCTGGGCAGTGACCCTTTATACTAGATATGTTTCCTCATCAACCAGTTCAGTGGAGTTATTACACACTTTGGGAGCAAGTGGAACTTGAGTCTGGGTCTCCCGGGCCAGAGGGAGGGACACTGCCACCGAGGCGCTATATCCCTGTTTCTTTGTACTCTCTCAACTAACCATTAAAAGTGTTAAATCTCATTGTGCAGTTCCATTAAACCGATAGACATAGCAGGACCAAATTAAACCAAGAGGAATGAGGTTTGGGCACTTTGAGGTGGCCCTGCTGCTAAAGGGAAAGCAGACTAATCAATTTAAATTAAAATGTCTCTCTGATTGACTTTCCCCAGCCCTGCGTACTCCCCTTCCAAGGACATTCGGACATGGAAGTAACCAGGAAGGAGGGAACAAAGAACAATAAAGCACAGGAACAGGCCATTTGGCCCTCAAGTCTTCCAGGGGGGTAGTCTTTGTTTAGAAGTGCTTTGGGTACTTAATTAAGTCGTGTCCTTTACCTGCCTTCCTTAACAATATAATTAATACCCTGTTAACTGGGATAGGTACAGACCAAAGACAACAAGGTGTCGAGCTGGATGAACACAGCAGGCCAGCAGCATCATAGGACCAGGAAGGCTGATGTTTCAGGTCTGGACCCTTCTTCAGAAATGGGGTAGGGGAGGGGGATCTCCTTTATCCATCATCCATCTGCCTAGCCCCCTCTCTATTTATTTCAGAATCCCCTTCCCCTCCCCCATTTCCGAACAAGGATCTAGGCCCGAAACGTCAGCTTTTGTGCTCCTAAGATGCTGCTTGACCTGCTGTGTTCATCCAGCTCTACACCTTGTTATCTTGGATTCTCCAGCATCTGCAGTTCCTGCTATCTCTGGTACAGGCCCAAACTGCGCTCTACGTATGGAGGCAGAGATCACATACCGTGTCGCACTGCTTTCCCTCACATTGATTGACAGGGCGAGAGTTTGATGTACAGGGCACAATGACCCAACCACCTGGGACATGTATGGACAGCAGCAAAGTTGAAGAGAATCCAGGTGGGCTGGGGGAATGGGATAGCTACCTGGCAAGTGAACTTTAACGTGGGAAAGTGTGGAGTGACAGAACCAAAAGGGTAGACACAGAGGGAGAGAGAGAGAGAGAGAGTTCTTGAGTTTACACATGCTGAATGCAGGTTGTGAAAGTCATTCAAAAATAAAAGGCCCAGACTGGTTTTATTTTGTTTTACAGCAATGAGACCACATCGCAAAGTCTGTTGCAACCAGATTGATGGCAAATGCTTTGTTAATGAGGCATGCAGTGGAGCCTATTTGAAACAACAGTGAGCCACTCCCTGCATTTTACTGGGGAATGCGTATGTCATGTGGTATGACCGACATTCAGCCTGAATGCCTCTTTTAACAGAGTTCTGTGCTTTGGGACGGCAACATGAGATTGATTGCACTGGGCTCAACTGATCGGTTTGTTCCCACCCCTCAGCCTGACGTACTCACATCTCTGGCGTACTCTCACTCAATAACTGCGCCCGCCACCCCCCCCCCCTCTTTGTCTCAGCCCATGGCCACCATATCTCACCCCCTCCATCCTTATGTCCCCCCCACCCATCACCCACATCTTACCATTCTTCATCTTGCTATCCTCCCTGCTGCCTCTTTCCACTACCCCTCCCCCCCTTTCTCCTCCTGAGCTCACCTCCTCCCTCCCCCTCTTCCTCCTACCCTACCTTTCTCCCCCTCCACAACCTCCTTTCTCACCCCCCTCCCAAAACCCGTCCCCTTTCCCTCTGCCCGCTGATGGGTGTGTCCAGAACGAGAGGACACAGTTTAAAAATAAGGGGTAGGCCATTTAGAACAGAGTTGAAGAAAAACTTCTTCACCCAGAGAGTGGTGGATATATGGAATGCTCTGCCCCAGAAGGCAGTGGAGGCCAATTCTCTGGATATTTTCAAGAAAGAGATGGATAGAGCTCTTAAAGACAGTGGAATCAAGGGTTATGGGGATAAGGCAGGAACAGGATACTGATTGTGGATGATCAGCCATGATCATAATGAATGGTGGTGCTGGCTCGAAGGGCCGAATGGCCTACTCCAGCACCTATTGTCTATTATCCCATCATCAAGTCACCCTTTACGCCCGTGTGCACAGCACACTACCTGTAGCCAAATAGTTCTCAGACAGCCCCCTGAACTGAGGAGTTTCTAAATCTCATTTGTCAGTGAGGGCTTTCTGATTGCCCCATGTTAACAGCCCCATTCAAGGACCTTGTAAATGGCCAGACTCAGCTGATTCCAATCACTGCTACAACGTAGCTCAGCAGTAGGGATGGTGCCATCATCGGGCCTTTGATAAACCTTTGACTGAAGCAACATGAAAGCCCGGAGGCCCATCAGGGTTTCACAGGGACTGGTGTGTGTGTGTGTGTGTGTACATATATCACTGTGCATGTGTGTGAGGAACTGTGTGTGTGTGAGTCTGCGCATGTGTGAGAGTGTGTGTGTGTGAGTGCATGTATGTGTGTGTGAGTGTGTGTGTGTGTGTGCATGTATCTCTCTGTGCATGTCTTTGAACATCTTGAAGATAGAGGGGGATGCAATCGTGTGCTGTACCGTTGGGCTAGGTATTAGACAAAAGCCATTTTGGTTCGCCCACTTTTGGAATACTGCATTCAGTTCTGCTCTCCCTGCTGTAGGAAGGATGTTGTGAAGCTTGAAAGGGTTCAGAAAAGATTTACAAGGATGTTGCGAGGGTAGAGGGTTTGAGTGACAGGGAGAGTCTGAATAGACTATTTCCTCTGGAGCATCAGAGCCTGAGGCGTGACCCGATAGAGGTTTATAAAATCATGAGGGGCATGGATGGAGTGAATAGTCAAGGTCTTTTCCCTGGGGGGGGGGGGGGATTCTAAAATTGGAGGGGCATAGGTTTAGGGTGAGGTGGGGGGAAAGATTTAAAAAGGACCTCAGGGGCAACTTTTTCACACAGAGGGTGCTGTGTGTATGGAATGAGCTGCCAGAGGAAGTGTTGGAGGCTGGTACAGTTACAGCATTTAAAAGGCATCTGGATGGGCACATGAATAGGAAGGGTTTAGAGGGATAGGGGCCAAATGCTGGCAAATGGGACTAGATTTATTTTGCATGTCTGGTCAGCATGGATGAGTTGGACCGAAGGGCCTCTTTCTGTGCAGTATAACTCTATGACTCTGACTATATTAAATCTGAAGATCTGAAACCAAAATGGAGAATACCTGAGGAGGGAAAGCAGAGTTAACATTTCAGGTTCCAGTGACCCTTCCTCAGAACTGATGGGAGCTGGGAAAAGTTGGTGTGTGTGTGTGCTGAGGAAAGTGTGTGAGGGATGTGAAGGAGTAAGCAATGGGTGGTGATGAAGCTACTGAATGAGCATGACAGATCACATAGCACAGGTCTGGAGAGGAGCAGGGCTTACACACCCACTCCTCACTCACCAGCAGAAACCAATTAAAAACTCATTTGGCTGTAATCTCAATTTCAGGAGCTTAGAGTCATAGAATCTCTGTAGTGCTGGTAGAGGCCATTCAGACCATCAGGTTCTGCACTGACCCTCTGAAGTGCATCCCACCCAGAACCACACTCACACCCCCACTCTGTCCCTGTATTCCTACATTTCCCATGGCTAACCCACCTAATCTACACATACCTGAACACTACGGGCAATTTAGCATGGCCAATCCATCTTAACCTGCATATCTTTGAATGTGGGAGGAAACCGCAGCGCCTGAAGGAAACCCACGCAGACACGGGGAGAATGTGCAAACTCCACATAGACAGTCGCCCGAGGCTGGAATCGAAGCCGGGTCCCTGGCGCTGTGAGGCTGCAGTGCTAACCACTGAGCCACCGTGTAAATTCTTGCTGCATGTCTTTCAGTCATAAAACATGAACAGACCGTTTGGTCCGAATAGCCCTTATCGATCACAATCCCAAACTAAACCAGACCCACTTGCCTGTGCTTGGCCCATATCCCTCAAAACATTGTTTATCCAAGAATTTATCAAAATGTCTTTTAAACATTGTAACTGTGCCGGCATCCAACACTTTCTCTGGAAGTTCATTCCACACACAAGCCACTCTGTGTGTAAAAAGGTTGGCTGTGATCTTTTTAAATCTTTCTCCTCTCTCCTTAAAAATATGCCCCTAGTTTCGGAATCCCCCACCCTTGGAGAAGAACCCTACCATTCACCATATCTATACCCTTCATGATTTTAGCAACGTCAATAAGGACACCCCTCAACCTCCTGCGCTCCAGTGAAAAAGTCCCACCCTATCCAGCCTCTCCTTATAACTCAAGCCTTCCATTCCCGGCAACATCCTGGTAAATCTCTTCTGAAATCTCTCCAATTTAATAATATCCTTCCTCTAACCAGACCTGCACTCTGGAAGGGGCCTCACCACCATCCTGTACAACCTCAACATAACATCCCATTTCGTACACTCAAAGGTCTGAGCAATGAAGGCAAACGTGCTGGGAGAACCAGTGGATGTAGTGTACCTGGACTTTCAGAAAGCCTTTGATAAAGTCCCGCATAGGAGATTGGTGAACAAAATTAGGGCACATGGTATTGGAGGCAAAATACTGAGTTGGATTGAAAATTGGCTGGCTGACAGGAAGCAAAGAGTAGTGATAAACGGGTCCCTTTTGGAATGGCAGGCAGTGACCAGTGGGGTACCACAGGGTTCGGTGCTGGAACCGCAGCTGTTTACGATATATATTAATGATATAGACCAAGGCATTAAAAGTAATATTAGCAAATTTGCTGATGACACAAAGTTGGGTGGCAGTGTGAAATGTGAGGAGGATGTTACGAGAATACCGGGTGACTTGGACAGGCTAGGTGAGTGGACCAACGCATGGCAGATGCAGTTTAATGTGGATAAATGTGTGGTTATACACTTTGGCAAGAACAGGAAGGCAGATTACTATCTCAATGGAGTCAAGTTATGTAAAGGGGAAGCACATCGAGATCTAGGTGTTCTTGTGCATCAGTCAATGAAAGCAAGCATGTAGGTACAGCAGGTAGTGAAGAAAGCTAATAGCATGCTGGCCTTCATCACAAGAGGAATTGAGTATAGGAGCAAAGAGGTCCTTCTGAAGCAGTACAGGGCCCTGGTGAGACCGCACCTGGAGTATTGTGTGCAGTTTTGGTCTCCAAGTTTGAGGAAGGACATTCTTGCTATTGAGGGAGTGCAGCGTAGGTTCACGAGGTCAATTCCTGGAATGGCGGGGCTATCACATGTTGAAAGATTGGAGCAACTGGGCTCGTATACCCTTGAGTTTAGAAGAATGTGAGGGGATCTGATTGAGATGTATAAGATTATTAAGGGATTGGACACTCTGGAGGCAGGAAGCATGTTTCCGTTGATGGGTGAGTCCCGAACCAGAGGACACAGTTTAAAAATAAGGGGTAGGCCATTTAGAACAGAGTTGAAGAAAAACTTCTTCACCCAGAGAGTGGTGGATATATGGAATGCTCTGCCCCAGAAGGCAGTGGAGGCCAAGTCTCTGGATACTTTCAAGAAAGAGATGGATAGAGCTCTTAAAGATAGTGGAATCAAGGGTTATGGGGATAAGGCAGGAACGGGATACTGATTGTGGATGATCAGCCATGATCACAATGGATGGTGGTGCTGGCTCGAAGGGCCAAATGGCCCACTCCAGCACCTATTGTCTATTGTCTATTGCTAAATGCCTTCTTAACCCCTCTGTCTACATGTGATGCAAATTTCAAAGTATTATGTACCTGAACCCCTAGGTCTCTCTGTTCTTCAGCACTGCCCAGGGCCCTATTATTAATTGTATTAGGCCTGCCCCTGTTTGTTTTACTAAACTGCAATACCTCACCTTTATCTAAATCAAACACCATCTGCCACTCCTCAGACCTTTGGCCTGACTGATCAAGATCTCTTTGTAATCTTAGATAACCTTCTTCACTGTCCACTGTAGCAGCAATGTTGGTGTGATCCACAAACTCACAAACCCTGCACCTCCTATATTCTCATTCAAATCATTTGTGTGAATGACAAACAGAAATGGACCCAGGCTGCTGTCACTGACCACGCGTTGGCCGAATAGGTAGAAGGACATCCAGCAGCTACTACAGAGCCACCCTCGGGCGACACTCTGTGTGGAGTTTGCACATTCTCTCCGTGTCTGCGTGGGTTTCCTCCGGGCGCTCTGGTTTCCTCCCACAGTCCAAAGATGGGCAGGCTAGGTGGATTGGCCGTGAGAAGTTTACTGTTGTGTTCAGGGATGTGTAGATTAAGTGAGTTATGTGGATAGATCTGGGCGGGATGCTCCAAGGGTCGGTATGGACTTGTTGGGTCAAAGGGCCTGTTTCCACACTGTGGGGATTCTATGATGAAGTAGGAGATATTGCAAACCAGGTCCAGTGGGGGTCAGTTGTACAATGTACAGTTACATCTCTCAAAGTGTTGATACACACTTATACACACTCACACACACACACTCACACAAACACACTCACACAAACACACATTGCACTCAGAGATAGTAGAAACTGCTGATGCTGGAGAATCTGAGGTAACAAAGTGTGGATGAACACAGCAGCATCAGAGGAGCAGGAAGGCTGATGTTTTGGGTCTGGACCCTTCTTCAGAAATGGGGAGGGGAAGGGGTCTCTGAAATAAATAGAATGGCGGGGAGGTGATGATGGAGAGTGGAAAAAAGGAGCAGGTAGGTAGAGAGAAAATGGATAGGTCAAGGAGGCAGGAATGGAGCCAGTAAAGATGAGTGTAGGTGGGGAGTTGGGATGAGTGTTGGTCAGTTGAGGGAAGATGAACAGGTCAAGGAGGCGGGGATGACGCTGGTAGGTAGGAAGTGGGGGTGGGGGTTGGTCAGTGAGGTGGGAGGAGCAGATAGCTGGGAGAGAAGACGGACAGTCAATGGAGGTGGGGATGAGATGGACTCCCCCTCTCCCTATTTATTTCAGAATCCCCTTCCCCTCCCCCATTTCTGAAGAAGGGTCCAGGCCCAAAACGTCAGCCTTCCTGCTCCTCTGATGCTGCTTGGCCTGCTGTGTTCATCCAGCTCCACGCCGTGTTATCTCACACAGCACTGACTTCTCCTTCTCTGATTACATACTGCTCATTCACAGCTCCGTAATTAGCAAGCATTAACAATGAATAATTTATTAATTAAAACGTAAATGGATCTCGAGTGATGCAGCAGTCCTGGCAGATTTGAATGAACTTAATTGCGTCAAGTGGGAAATGTCAACAGATGTCAGTTAATCCTTCAAAGAAAGGACTTTTGAGTTAGTGAGCTCTGAGTCTGATATAAAAACACAGAGTGCTGACAACAGAGTGAGTTAGGCCGAATCCAAACCAGGTCAAGGCCCTCGGTCAGCGACTTTTCAAAGATTTGTCACCGTAAACAGAACTTTCACTTTCTGGAAGCAGCAATTTGAAATATTTCACCGTTGGTCAGGAAAGCTGAGGTCGAGGGTATTTGCTCAAGTCGAAGACAATCGTTGAATTTTCTGGCAATTTCCGTCGCCTTCGAATCAAAATATTTCTACTTACAACTTTTCTGACGAGTTTTTTTTAATATCTCCTTGAAAACGAAGCCACAAAGGGTATCGACCAAAGAGATAACGAAAAGCTGGTCTTGTTAGGAGAAGGGACAAAGAGCCCTCAGACGGAAATGAAACAAGATTGGTGGAGAAGGTTTTTTTTGGGGGAAGATGGGTTGACCCAAAATAGACAGGCCAATAGGGGCAGGAGAGGATCATTGAATCACAATTTTCACCAGAAGATTTGAGTGAAATAAACATGGACAGGAATAAAGTAACTTGAACACAAGGATAACAGTAGGAAAGCAGGCTCATTTATGAGGTTCTACCACAATGCCCTGAATGGTGCCCTTTAGTTCTGGGATATCACATCATTCCATGAGCCCCCAAACTAGGCCGACATTCCTGTCCAGAGCTGCGCTGTTGGAGGTTCTGTTCTTTCCATGCAAGCACCCTGTTTACTCTCACAGTGCGGATAGTGAAGGGCTGTTAAAGATCCCAAGGCCCTCATTGAAGAGGAGACGAGCCACAGCTCAGTGCTCCCCCAGTCTCTTGGATGAACCAAGACCTTTAACAAGCACAGAGGATTTGATTTAATATTGTCACATGTACCTAGGGACAGTGGAAAGTTCTGTTTTGCTTGCAGTACAGGCAGACCACACCATACCAAAGTGCGTGAGGATGATTGAACAAGGTGAGGAGTACAATGTTACAGCTGCAGAGAAGATGCACAAAGAGCGAGATCAATATTAAATGTGAAATTTGAGAGGTCCATTCAGAAGCCCAATAAGAGTAGGGAAGAAACTGTTCTTGAATCTGTTTGAGTGTCTAGTTCTGCTGCCTTATGGAAGAGATTATAACCAAGGTGGGAGGGGCCTTTGATGATGTTGGCTGCTTTCCCGAGGCAGTGGGAAATATCAATGGAGACAATAGATGGAAGAGACCGGAGGAGCTGCCGACGCTGGAGAATCCGAGAGGACAGGGTGTGGAGCTGGAGGAACACGGCAGGACAAGCAGCATCAGAGGAGCAGGGAAGCTGACGTTTCGGGCCTAGGCCCTTCATCAGAAAATCTGATTCATTTACTGAAGAAGGGTCTAGGCCCGAAGTGTCAGCTCTCCTGCTCCTCTGATGCTGCTGGGCCTGCCGTGTTCCTCCAGCTCTACACCCTGTTATCTCAATAGGTGGAAGGTTGGTTTGTATCATGGACTGGGCTGTGGTTCATAACTCACTAGTTTCTTACAGTCCTGGGCAGAGCAGTTGTCATACCAAACCATAATGCATCCAGATAGAATGCTTTCTATGGTGCATCTATAAAACTTGCTAAGAATCTTTATGGAAATGCTGAATTTCCTTAGCCTCCTGAGGAAGTAGAGGTGTTGGTGTACTTTCTTGACTGTAGTGTCGAAGCGGGTGGACCAGGACAGATTGTTGCTGATTGTCACTCTCAGGAACTCGACACTCTCAACCATCTCCAGCTCAGCACCGCGGATACAGACAGGGGCATGCCCTCCACTCTGCTTTCTGAAGTCCATGGCCAGCTCCTTCGTTTGGTTTTCAGTTTGTAACTTTTATCTTATTACAACTCGGCTAAATCCCACCTAACTCAGAAAGTGCCGTAGAAACTCAGCAGGTCTGGCAGCATCTGTGGAAACAGAGAGAGAGAGTGAGACAGAGTTAGTCAGGTCAGGACCGGAAGTGTTAACTCTGCTTCTTACTCTGCGGACACTGCCAGAGCCACTGAGATTTTTAAATTGCCATTTCCAGCATCCGCAGTAGCTTGCACTGCAGAGTGACTCGGACGTGGTGTGACCTCACACATTCCCAGCAAGAAGCTGAGACAAATTGCAGAACTTTGGACAAACAGAATTACTGCTGTGGGGTGGTGGTGAGATGGGGGTCGGGGCGGTGGGGGGCGGGGGGAGAGTTCTGTTTCACATGAGAGTAACCATTACTTGACATTCAGTTACATAACATCCTGTGCTTTATATAAAGCATGATTCATGAACTCTGACTGACACAGTTGCACACGAATACACACAGGGACTGTGTTTTATATAGAAACAACTACTTGGTCCAACAATTAAAATCCTCTAACAATGGAAGGCCCTGAGGAAGCCATGTCTCTGATTCTCTTCTGGCACAGACCTCTCCTTTACCCAGCCATTCCCTACCAGCCAAAGCCTGCTGCGTGAGACATTCGGGTGTGAATTGACAAATCACTGATTGGGAACTGATAGCTGTGTCAGTTTCCCTGGAACTGAGGGAAGGACAGCACAGGCACAAAAATAACTTAAAGCCACAAACAAATCAGCCATAGACCGTGTTAAACAGTGGGGCAAGCACAATGGAGCGAATGGCCCACTCTGTTCTTATTTCTCGAGTTTGGGAAGAACTGTCTCTCTTACCAGTCAGAGGTGAAAACATCTTTTCTTTTGTTTTTGTTATTCTTTCGTACTATGCGAGGCTAGTGTTTAATTATCTTTGAAAACGAGGTCGGTGAGCCGCCTCCTTCAGCTGCTGTGGTCCATCTCATGGTGGATGCTCACAGAGTTGTTGCAAAAGAGAAATTCCAACACTCTGATCCTGTTAGAGCGAAGGATGTCGCTCCGAGTCTTCTCCTGCTGCTCTCGCCCCCTTCAATGAGGTAGATGCCAGGGATTTAGAGGGTGCTGTCGGAGGATCTTTGGTGAATTTCTGCAGTGCATCTTGTAGATGGTACACACTGCTGCTGTTGTTGGTCTGAAGGCTTGTAGATATGCTACTTTGTCCCAGGTGGTGAGTGAGGTTGTAGACATGCTCACCGAGTGGTGGGTTTGGTTGCAGACTTTTCATTTCCCTGCTGGGCAACCATCGGCGCACCTCCGGTGAAGCATCGGCGTTCTGTCCCGTTTGTTATTTATATGTCTCGGTGTGCTGGGATGGTTGGGATCACTTCCAGATGTGTTTCTCAGTGGTTTGTATATCGGGCCCTGTTCAATGTGTTTGTTGATGGAGATCTGGTTGGAATACCAGGCCTCAAGGAATTCCCTGGTGTGTCTCTGTTTGGTTTGTGTGATTATGGATGTGTTGTCCCAATCGAATTTGTGTCCCTCAACGTCTGTGTGTAGTGAGAGCAGTGAGAATTGGTCGTGTTTCTTGGTGGCCAGTTGGTGTTCATGTATCCGTATTGTCAGTTTTGGTCTGGTTTGGCCTGTGTAATGTTTCTCACTGTCCTTGCATGGTGTTTTCTATATTAAACCAGTTTTGCTGGTTTTGGGTATGGGATCCTTTACTCTCATCAGTATCTAATGGGATGGTAGCTAGCTGGATTAGATTTGTCCTGCTTTTTGTGTACAGTACATACCGGGGCAATGTGCCCCATTGTCAGGTAGATCCCAGTGTTGTAACTGTACTGGAACAGCTTGGCTGGGGGAGCGGCAAGTTCTTCAGTATTATTGCTGGAAAGTCGTCAGCCTCCATAGCTTTTCCAGTATCCAGTGACTTGAAATGTGTCTTGATATCACTTGGGGTGAATCGAGTTGGCTGAAGACTGGTATCTGTAATGCTGGGGACCACTGGAGGAGGCTGAGATGGATCATCCACTCGGCACTTCTGGCTGAAGATTGCTGGGAGTGCTTCAGCCTTATCTTTTACACTGATGTGCTGGGCCTGTCCATCATTGAGGATGGGGATATTTGTGGGGCGTCCTCCTCCAGTGAGTTGTTTAATTGTCCACCACCGTTCACGACGACTGCAGATGTGATCAGTGGATAATGTAACCACTTAGCGAGCCCAGGCCATCGCCCTGCCGATTGGGAAGCATGGTGTCCTGTTTAGTAGCTTCACCAAGTTAACACCTTTTCTTTTCCAGGAACGTCAGGACAGCAATCTGTTGTATTTGGCTTCCTCCTTAGTCCAGTGAAGTGAAATGCCAAGCACATAGAAGCGGGCAAGCCCAGAGGCCAGAGTATGGGTATCTGGGGACAGGTTCGCACAGGAGGCCAAGTGATGAAATAAGTATGGTATTTGACCATGGAGGGGGGCTTCACACCTGGAACATTGCCCAACCTGCCCTCCGGTCGTGGAAGGATTCATTACAGCTGGACAGTGGAATCAGACTCCTCCATCCCTCCTGAGCCCTGTCTTTTCTCCCCGCCCCAACAGGTAATGGGACTAGTTCTGTTCCCCCCCACCTCACCCTCTCCCCAACCCCTCAAGGCCAGAGACTGAGGATTCATGTCTCATCCCAGTTTCCTGAGTGTAGAAGTTGAAAAGGGCCCTAGCACAGTTCTGATCACACTGCGCGCCCCCACCGCCCAACTCCCCTATTATCAGAAATATGTTATTAAGTGGAGAGGGTTCGGAAATGGTTTACCAGGATGTTGCCAGGAACAGAGGGTTTAAGTAATAAGGAGAGGCTGGGAATTTTCTTTCAGTGGAGTGTAGGAGGCTGAGGGGCAGCCTTCTGGAGGTTGGTAAAATCATGAGGGGCATGGATATGGTGGATGGCTGGTGTCGTTTCCCAAGGGTGGGGGTTTTGAAACTGGGGTGAGCATTTTTAAGGAGAGAGCAGAAAGTTTTACAAAAGACATGGGGGCCCATTCTTTTTTCATAGAGGATGGTCCGTGTGTGGAATGGACTTCCAGAGGGAGTGGTGGGTGTGGGTACAGTTATAATGTTTAAAGGACATTTGGATAAGTACATGAATAGGAAAGGTTTGGATGGATATGGGCCAGGAGCAGGCAAGGGAGACTAGTTTAGTTTGGGATTATGGTCAGCACAGGCTGGATGGGCCGAAGGGTCTATGCTGTATGACTCTGTGACTCTATGCTGCACCATCCGAGGTGCTGTCTATCAGCTGGGATGTTAGAAAGATGAGGTGGATCTAACAGGGAGACAAAGAGTCTCTGGGGAGGGGATGGGAGGGGGGAGTGGTGCATGGAACTGAAGCTGAGGCCACAATCCAACCGGCCACGATCAGGATTGAATGGCAGATTGGGCTGAATGGCCTACTTGCTGCTCCTAAATTATCTGTTCAGAAGTTTGAGAAGGCCCAAGGTGCTGCAGGGGAGCCTTATTAAACAAAGCGTGACATTGTGGTGGGCTTAGTCAAAGAGGCAGGTTTTAACGAGGCAGAAAATGTAAAGACCTGGAGATGCTCAGCAAGAGGGTTCCAGAGCCAAGGGTCCAAGCGGATAGAAGGCACAACCATCCACGAGGAAGCAACAGGATTGGCAATGCTGGAGAGGATGGAATTAGACAGATGCCAAAGAGACCCCGGGCCATGGAGGAGGTTACAGAGAGAGGGAGGGAGGTTACAGAGAGAGGGAGGGAGGATCCGGAGAGGGAGGGAGGGTATGGAGAGAGAGGGGGAGGATAAGGAGACAGAGAGGGAAGGAGGTTACAGAGAGAGGGAGGGTATGGAGAGAGGGAGGGAGGATACAGATAGAGGGAGGGAGGGTATGGAGAGAGAGAGGGAGGATAAGGAGAGAGGGAGGGAAGAAATAGAGAGAGGGAGGGAGGGTATGGAGAGAGGGAGGGAGGATAAGGAGAGAGGGAGGGAGGATACAGAGAGAGGGAGGGAGGGTATGGAGAGAGAGAGGGAGGGTAAGGAGAGAGGGAGGGAAGATACAGAGAGAGGGAGGGAGGGTATGGAGAGAGAGAGGGAGGATAAGGAGAGAGGGAGGGAAGATTCGGAGAGAGGGAGGGAGGGTATGGAGAGAGGGAGGGAGGATAAGGAGAGAGGGAGGGAGGATACAGAGAGAGGGAGGGAGGATACGGAGAGAGGGAGGGAGGATATGGAGAGAGAGAGAGGGAGGATATGGAGAGAGAGGGAGGATATGGAAAGAGAGAGAGGGAGGATATGGAGAGAGAGGGAGGATATGGAGAGAGAGAGAGGGAGGATATGGAGAGAGAGGGTGGATATGGAGAGAGAGAGAGGGAGGATATGGAGAGAGAGGGAGGATATGGAGAGAGAGGGAGGATATGGAGAGAGAGAGAGAGGGAGGTTATGGAGAGAGGGAGGTTACAGAGAGACAGAGGGGTGTTGTGGAGAGAGAGAGGGAGGATATGGAGAGAGAGTGAGGATATGGAGAGAGAGAGAGGGAGGATATGGAGAGAGAGAGAGGGAGGATATGGAGAGAGAGGGAGGATATGGAGAGAGAGAGAGGGAGGATATGGAGAGAGAGGGAGGATATGGAGAGAGAGAGAGGGAGGATATGGAGAGAGAGGGAGGATATGGAGAGAGAGAGAGGGAGGATATGGAGAGAGAGGGAGGATATGGAGAGAGAGAGAGGGAGGATATGGAGAGAGAGAGGGAGGATTTGGAGAGAGAGGGAGGATATGGAGAGAGAGAGAGGGAGGATATGGAGAGAGAGAGAGGGAGGTTACAGAGAGAGAGAGGTTACAGAGGGACAGAGGGATGATATGGAGAGAGAGAGGGAGGATATGAAGAGAGAGAGAGGGAGGATATGGAGAGAGAGAGAGGGAGGATATGGAGAGAGAGAGAGGGAGGATATGGGGAGAGAGAGAGGGAGGTTACAGAGAGAGAGAGGGATGATATGGAGAGAGAGAGGGAGGATATGGAGAGAGGAGGAGGTTACAGAGAGAGAGAGGTTACAGAGGGAGGTCATGGATGGACTAAATGAGAATGTGGAGAGATTTCAAATTGAGAGGGTGCATGACCAGGAGCTAATGAGAGCACCAACGCTCCCTGCCGACATTAAGCAAAGTTCAGTCGCTGGTAAAGCAGGAAATATCCATGGCCCCTGGGTAAGGCCTGAGGCTGGTGGACAGAGTCTCTCCAATGGCTGTGGGGCAGACCAGGTTGGAGTCATGGAATCACAGTGGGAATGTGTTGGCATTCCTGACCCCTCTGCCCCCCAACCCCACTCTGCAAAAGCCCCACTGCAAAGAACCTGATATACTCCTCCCCCTCAACTCCTTCAAGGCACACCATTGGCCAGGGAGTGTTTAGAGGTGCCTTGAGGTGCCATAGAAATGCAGAGGTTTCCTTTTCAGCGTTCCCCTAGACTGGGCAATCAGCAGGAATGGGGACTCTGAAGGGGAAAAACAGTACACCTCTGTCAGAGAGCTAGCATGAGTGATATGGGTAGAGAGGCATGAGCCTGAGCTTGTGTTCCTTTTGTTCAGGGTGAGGTTTGAGCTCCTGAGTCGGATACAGATCGGCTGTGCGATGATTCATTCACAAAGATAATAAAGGGGAGGGAGCTCTGTCGTGGGACAGCTCTGTACGCGAGCTGCTCACAATGCAAACCAAGCAGGTCAACAATAGTTGGCCTCACTTAATGTTCACAAACATTGAAAGCTCTCCCGGTAACCTCCTCCAGGTTTGCACTCATACCACATTGTGCAAGTTCCCAGTCTCCCAACACTGGCCCAACACACCCAGTCAGCACACAGCACAGCAACTCCCCGACCTCCCTGTCACACTGCCAATGTGGGACTGTATACACACACACACACACACACACACACACACACACAAACACATATAAACACACACACACACACACTTATAAACACGCACACACACATATAAACACACACACACATACACACACACACACATATAAACACACACACACACACACAAACACACATATAAACACACACACACACACATACAGGCTCACTCACACACACACATACACACACACATACACAAACACACATATACACACACACTCACAAACTCACACACTTACACTCACACACTCACACAATCACACACACACACACTCACATGTACTCACACATGCACTCACACACACACTCACATACACACACACACATGCCCACACACACTCACACACACATGCCTACACACACTCACACACATGCACATACACTCGTGCACCACACACACTCACACACACACTTACACACACACTCACACTCACACACACATACACAATCACACATACACAAACACACATATACACACACACTCACAAACTCACACTCACACACACACACACTCACACACACACACACACACACACTCACATACACACACTCTCACACACACGCACTCGCACACACACACACACTCACACTCACACACACTCACACATGCCCACACACATACACACACATGCCCACACACACATGCACACACACGCACACACACTTGCACCCATACACACACACATGCCCACATACGCATACACACTCGCGCACACATACACACACACATGCACACACACGCATACACACTCACACACATACACACACACACACACTCACACACACACACACACACACACACACACACACACACACACACACACTCACACACACACACTAACACACACATGCACACGTTTTCCTGCACCCCCACCCAGTGTTGCCACCTTCCCCCTCTATCCTTGAACATCCCCCCCCCGCCATATAGCGCAATCCCAGCTCCTGTTTCCACCAATCCCACCTTCCATATCCCCTAACCTAGACCCGTAACCCCTAAATCTCTGTCTGTTTCCTAAACACCCTCCTGACTCCCCCCCCATCTCCCCTCCCCTCCCACCCTCTAAGGCAGATTCCCCACCACTCTCTGGGTGAGAAAGAGCTCTCACATTCCCTCCAAATGTACCACCTCTTGCCTCAAACCCATGTCCCCTGGGTCACTGCCCCCTCCTGTCTACCCTGTTCCTTCCTGTCTACCCTGTCTGTGCCCCTCCTGGTTTTATACATCTCCTTAGTCGCATGGTGTTCCATACTTCACTCCTGTGATTCTCATGTGGGCTATTGGGTTATGGAAGCCATCATCTCCTGGAGGTGGCCATACTCTCACTTGATGCTCAAGGTCTGTTGGTTTTCCCAGTGACAGCAACAGGAGGCAGGAAGGTCTTGATAATGTTAGTAACGCAGCAAACCCAGCTTAATGCGCTGGGGGTTTGAGTCCAAGTCTCACCGTTCAATCCAACCTGGAATCGAGAGCTGGTATCAGCAATGGCCGCTCTTATTGTTAAAGCCCCATGTGGGTGGCTCAGTGGTCAGCACTGCTGCCTCACAGCACCAGGGACCCAAGTTCGATTCCACCCTCGGGCGACTGTCTGTGTGGAGTTTGCACTTTCTCCCCATGTCTGCGTGGGTTTCCTTCGGGTGCTCTGGTTTCCTCCCACAGTCCAAAGATGTGCAGGTTAGGGTGGATTGGCCATGATAAATTGCCCCGTGGTGTTCAGGTTAGGTGGGTTAGCCATGGGAAATGCAGGGCTACAGAGATAAGGGTGGGGGGAGATGGGATGCTCTCCAACAGGGCAGCATGGACTCGATGGGCCAAATGGCCTGCCCCACACTGTAGGGACAGTATGATTCGCTGATGCCCTCTGGAGAAGGCAGTTTGGTCAGGCCTACAAGTGACTCCAGACCCACAGCAATGTGGCTCACACCGTAACTACCCTCTGAAAAAGCCTAGCAAGATACCCGTTTAGGGGTGGGCAACTAATATTGAGCTGAGATAATGGAAACTGCAGATGCTGGAGAATCCGAGATAACAAAGTGCGAATTTGGATGAACACACCAGGCCAAGCAGCATCTTAGGAGCAGGAAAGCTGACATTTCGGGCCTAGATTTCTGATGAAGAGTCTAGGCCCGAAACGTCAGCTTTTCTGCCCTTAAGATGCTGCTTGGCCTGCTGTGTTCATCCAGCTCCAACACCTTGTTATATCTAATATTGAACTGGCCTTTTATTCCACTCTCTGTGGCCTGAAGTGTGGTCAGCGATCCAAGCGAACTTCCTTCCTGGTTTGCGTAAATGGTTTCCGAGCATTTTTTGCAACTTTACAATCAAAATATTGTCATTCTGAGAATACTTTCTCTGTCCATTAGAATTCCTCTAACTGTCTTATCTTAGCTGCTGCTGGATTAATGCCTAACTTCTGTCCCGAGTGTATTGTTCTGAAACAAAGGTAGAAATCATAGTCAGCAGAGTGAATTGAAAGGGAAGTTTCAAACAACAGATAAAATCACCTTTGGAATGAGATGTTTCTGCCTGGGCCTAATCAACATTAGAAAGATATTTCTCGAAGAAACAAGCAAATGTTAAATTTTGACTCTGTCCAACAAACAATCCAAAATCATCTCTTACTTGTACAGTTATAGGAAGGGCATTATTAAGCTGGAGAGGGTTCAGAAGAGATTTACCAGCATGTTATCAGGAATGGAGGGTTTGCGTTATAAAGAGAGGCGGGATAGGCTGGGACTTTTCTCACTGGGGAGTAGGAGATTGAGGGGCAACCTTATAGAGGGTTATAAACTCATGAGAGATGTAGATTGAGCTGGGTGTCTTTTCCCTAGTGTGGGAGATTGCAACACAAGGGGACACATTTTTAAGGTGAGAAGAAAGAGATTTAAAAAAGACATGAGGACAACTCTTTTACACACAGAGAGTGGTTTGTGTGGGGAATGAACTTCCAGAGGGAAGTGGTGGATGTGGGTCCAACTATAGCATTTAAAAGACATTCGGATAATTACATGAATGGGAAGGATTGGAGAGATATGGGCCAGGAGCAGGCTGGTGGGACTAGTTTAGTTTGGGATTATGGTCAGCACGGGCTGGTTGGGCCGATGGGTCTGTTTCTCTGCTGGATGACTCAATGAATATATTTACATGCATTTGAGGCACCAGCTGAACTGCATTAGTGACTATATATGTGCATAAAGGTCTTTTTTTTAACTGACTAAAGTATATTTCTGAAATAAAAAAGATGTTTCTCGAAAAAGTGTCTTTCACAACTTCAGAGCGTCAAATGGGTCCCCCCCCCCCCCGCCAGCTTTTGGGATGCTTTGGGCACGCAGTCACAGCCATATACCAGGAAACTCAGCAGGCCATGCACGCACAGCAAGATCCCAGCAAACACTGACAACATCGTGATGGCGTTGATCTCTTTTTTGTTTTGTCAATCTAAAGGATGTATGTTGACCTGGACACCCAGTGGGGCATTAAATAGTACCACAGGATCCATCAGAGGATGTACCAGGAGACAGAGCTAGGGTCTTAGATAACAAGGTGTGGAGCTGGATGAACACAGCAGGCCAAGCAGCATCAGAGGAGCAGGAAAGCTGATGTTTCGGGTTGGAACCTTTCTTCAGAAATGGAGCTAGGATCTTGCTGTACTGCCTTAAGGTAGAGGTGGGTTTTGTAGATACTTGCGGAGATATTGCGCGGGGTGGGGGGTTAACAGGGCAGAAGGCTGTGCCCCCACCCCTCCCTGTTGGATGCTGAGTGCCGGTGTGGGATAGAGAAGCGCTGGCCGTGTACACAGATGGACAGCACGATGCTTTAGGCCTCTCTTTCTCCCAGAGAGAGCGAGAGGGGGGTGCAGCCAGATAGTTGCTGATAGAGCTCACGCTCCCTGCAAGCTCCATGTGTGAACTGTTTGAACCTGCTACGAGACAGTTGCTGGTTCGAATCTGACCGGGCTGGTTATTCTATCTTGTCACTCAGGCAGTACCAGAGCAACACGCCATAACATTCAAAAGTATTCCATTCCACCGAGTTCAAACCGTGTCACTCTGAACCCAGTGACACAGGGTAAGCTTCGTAGGAATGCAATTTGGCACCTGGGGCTGACTGACTAACCAAAGCCCCAGATCTCTGTGTGTCAGCTCAGCCTTATCTCACTGAGATTAGATTCCTGGCTGCTATCACAAAAGGAGATTTTGTTTATCTCGGGTTTCTTCCATTCAAAAACACACCATCAGAGAACCTGTCCTGGGAGTGTTTGATGGGGACAATGTAGAGGGAGCTTTACTCTGTATCTAGACCTGTGCTGTCCCTGTTCTGGGGAGTGTTTGATGGGGACAATGTAGAGGGAGCTTTACTCTCTATCTAACCCTGTGTTGTCCCTGTCCTGGGAGTGTTTGATGGGGGAGAGTGAAGAGGGAGCTTTACTCTGTATCTAACCCTGTGCTGTCCCGGTCCTGGGGAGTGTTTGATGGGGGAGAGTATAGATTCCCTACAAAGTGCAGCTCCACATCTTGAACTGGGCTCCGAGACAGACCATGCCTATGATTTGGGGGGGTTTGACATTAACGTCCAGTGGGAAGCGCAGGCTGCATTTTGATGATGAGCTGTGTAATTTCTCCCCAGCCCAGTGTTTCCAATAAACCAAATGGAGGATGATGTTCAGAAAAGAAGCTTAACCAAGCATCCTGCAGTACTAGGGGCAACCAGCAGGGGGAGCACATTGCACATCCTGGGAACAAGGGGCTGAACAGTCCCGTGGATTGGGTGAATGGGGCTCTGTATTTACCCCCCTCCAGTGAGTGGGGGTCAGTATTAACCCCTCCCTCCAGTGAATGGGTGTCAGTATTAACCCCCCACCAGTGAATGTAACTCAGTATATACGCCCCTCCAGTGAATTGAACTCTGTATTTAACTCCTCCTGTGAATGGGGGGGGTCTATATTTACCCCCCTCCAGTGAGTGGGGGTCAGTAGTACCCCCCTACAGTGAGTGGGGGTCAGTATTTACCCCCCTCCAGTGAGTGGGGGTCAGTATTTACCCCCCTCCAGTGAGTGGGGGTCAGTATTTACCCCCTCCAGTGAGTGGGGGTCAGTATTTACCCCCCTCCAGTGAGTGGGGGTCAGTATTTACCCCCTGCAGTGAGTGGGGGTCAGTATTTACCCCCCTCCAGTGAGTGGGGGTCAGTATTTACCCCCTGCAGTGAGTGGGGGTCAGTATTTACCCCCCTACAGTGAGTGGGGGTCAGTATTTACCCCTCCCTCGAGTGAGTGGGGGTCAGTATTTACCCCCCTACAGTGAGTGGGGGTCAGTAGTACCCAACTGCAGTGAGTGGGGGTCAGTAGTACCCCCCTGCAGTGAGTGGGGGTCAGTATTTACCCCCCTGCAGTGAATTGGGGTCAGTAGTACCCTACCTGTATGCTGTGTTCCTGCGTTGCGCACATCACTGCGGTATTAATAGACAGTGGGAAGTGAGGGTGTGGGCGATAGGACACAGAGAGATTGCAGGGTTTCTATCCCCCCAACCCAATGCAGACTCCTGGTGTGTTATCCATCTTCCCTTTCCCCACCCCCCACATCGTCACAGTGTTACAGCTGCTTGAACAAAGCAGAGGTGAAGAGAGATTTAGGGAGGGAGTTACAGAATTTAATCTGCATATGATACAGCTACCCAAGGCAAGAGATCAGAGCTGGGGAAAGGACTAGAACTGGAGGAGAGGGGTTAGGGAACTGGAGGAGAGGGGGTGGGGAACTGGAGGAGGGAGGTAGGGAACTGGAGGAGAGGGGTTGGGGAATTGGAGGATGGGGGATAGGGGACTGGAGGAGGGGTGGGGTAGGGGACTGGAGGGGGTGGCAGGAATAGGGAGCGGGTGTAGGGGAGTGGAGGAGATTACAGAGTGAGGGAGGGGTGCAACGGGCTGGAGGAGGTTACAGAGTTAGGGAGGCGGCATAGGGGGTGGAGGAGGTGACAAAGATAGGGAGGAGTGAAGGGGCTGGAGGAGGTGACAGAGATAGGGAGGAGTGAAGGGGGCTGGAGGAGGTGACAGAGATAGGGAGGAGTGAAGGGGTTGGAGGAGGTGACAGAGATAGGGAGGAGTGAAGGGGCTGGAGGAGGTTACAGAGATGGGGGGGGTGAAGGCGACTGGAGGAGTTTACAGAGTTAGGGAGAGGGGGGGTAGGGGAGTGGAGGAGCCTACAGAGACAGGGAAAGGGTGTAGGGGCTGGAGGAGGTGACAGAGATAGGGAGGGGACTGGAGGAGGTGACAGAGATAGGGAGGGGATTGACATTGGTGTCTACCTAAAAGGAGGAGAATTTTGGGAGTGAGGCGTGAGGCAGAGGGGTTTTGAGTGAAAATTCGCGAGCTTTGGCCCCTTGCAGCTGAAGGTGGAGCATCAATGATGGAGTGAATAAATTCGCTGCAATTAATTTGGAGCATCACAGGAGTAGAATTGAACAAGCTTGGGCAGCCCTGGTATCACAGGGAATAATGCTCACAGGATCTGGGCCTGTACGTACAGGCCCCAGGCCTCTGTTTAGGCCCCATTCTCATGTCAGCCTGACAACAATATTCCACCATCACCCACTGCGCCTTATTCTTTATTGGAGACTTGACAAGGCCATGTTCTCTCCCTGTGTAAACCAACCCTGGGAGTTAGAGAAGATTTCAGCACCTGTCCTTCAGAGCCACCAGGGAAAAGCCAGGACTCTCCCAGCCGCTATTATTTTCCAAGTTTCTCCTTTCCCTTCCTTGACCCATTCCCTCCCCTCCTCAGGGGAGAAACCATGAGCAATTGTAGCTGCCTTATTCAGTTAGGCCTCAAACCCCACCCCATATTACCGCCCACCCCATCTCTCTGTTTGACCAAGAGTTTTATCACACTGTCCTTCTGACGGTCTCCTTTTGTAGAAGCAGCAGCAGAGATGTTGTGAGGATGTGTCGAATGCTTCAAGAGATGCTGCTTATGACGAAGATAGATCAAAACTAGGCGCAGGCCGTTCAGCCCTTCAAGCCTGCTCTGCCATTCAGTATGATCCTGGCCCACCATCCTATGCCTGCTGTCTCCCGCTTATCTTTCAATTCCTTAGCCCGCAGAACTATGTCTAACCCCTGTGATAATGGGAACTGCAGATGCTGGAGAATCCAAGATAACAAAGCGTGGAGCTGGATGAACACAGCAGGCCAAGCAGCATCTCAGGAGCACAAAAGCTGATGTTTCGGGCCTAGACCCTTCATCAGAGAGGGGGATGGGGTGAGGGTTCTGGAATAAATCGGGAGAGAGGGGGAGGCGGACAAAGATGGAGAGAAATTGGGATGCAGTGGGGGAGAGGGGACGAGCTGGGCTGGTTTTGGGATGCGGTGGGGGAAGGGGAGAGTTTGAAGCTGGTGAAGTCCACATTGATACCATTGGGCTGCAGGGTTCCCAAGTGGAATATGAGTTGCTGTTCCTGCAACCTTCGGGTGGCATCATTGTGGCACTGCAGGAGGCCCATGATGGACATGTCATCTAGAGAATGGGAGGGGGAGTGGAAATGGTTTGCAACTGGGAAGTGCAGTTGTTTGTTGCGAACCGAGCGGAGGTGTTCTGCAAAACGGTCCCCAAGCCTCCACTTGGTTTCCCCAATGTAGAGGAAGCCACACCGGGTACAGTGGATGCAGTATACCACATTGGCAGATGTGCAGGTGAACCTCTGCTTAATATGGAAAGTCATCTTGGGGCCTGGGATAGGGGTGAGGGAGGAGATGTGGGGGCAAGTGTAGCATTTCGTGCGGTTGCAGGGGAAGGTGCCGGGTGTGGTTGGGTCTCAAAACCAGCCCAGCCTGTCTCTGCCTCCCTAACCTGTTCTTCCTCTCACCCATCCCTTCCTCCCACCCCAAGCCGCACCTCCATTTCCTACCTGCTAACCTCATCCCACCTCCTTGTCCTGTCTGTCTTCCCTGGACTGACCTATCCCCTCCCTACCTCCCCACCTATACTCTCTCCACCTATCTTCTTTTCTCTCCATCTTCGGTCCGCCTCCCCCTCTCTCCCTATTTATTTCAGAACTCTCACCCCATCCCCCTCTCTGATGAAGGGTCTAGGCCCGAAACGTCAGCTTTTGTGCTCCTGAGATGCTGCTGGGCCTGCTGTGTTCATCCAGCTCCACACTTTATTATCTATGTCTAACTCCTTCTTGAAAACATTCAATGTTTTGGTCTCAACTGTTTTCTGTGGCAGAGAATTCCACAGGCTCCCCACCCTCTGGGTGAAGATATTTCTTCTCATCTCAGTCCGAAATGGCCTAGCCCTGTATCCTTTAGACTGTGACTCTTGAATCTAGACTCCCTAGATGGGAGCTCCCATCCTGTGTTTACCCTGCCTAATCCTGTTAGAATTTTGTTGGTTTCCATGAGATTCTCTTCCACTGTATTATTCTAAACTCTGTTGAATATAATCCAGTCTCTCAATCCTTCCATCACAGGAATCAGCCTGGTGAACCTATGTTGCCACAAACTGACAAAGGAGAAAGGGGGTGTCAGTCTCAAAGCAATCTACCTCCCACACTCTGTGGTCTCCGCTCTGCTCAGGCCCACACACACACACACACACACACACACACACACACACACACACACACACACACACACACACACACACACACACACACACACACTTACTCCTGGTCAGCATAGGCTGGTTGGACC
The DNA here is from genome assembly GCF_030684315.1 of Stegostoma tigrinum. Lineage (NCBI taxonomy): Eukaryota > Metazoa > Chordata > Chondrichthyes > Orectolobiformes > Stegostomatidae > Stegostoma > Stegostoma tigrinum. The sequence continues at coordinate 11,927,379 of NC_081388.1, forward strand.
GAATGGCCTGTTTCTGTGCCATATGGCTTCAAAATGAAAAGTGTGTGTAGGCTGTCTGGAGGAGGTGTGTGTTGGAGCTGGAGCTGGTGCGTGGTTATGGTCTCAGGCCCTTCTGAGGCACATTGAGCACCGGTGCCACACTGAGGGAGTGCTGCACTGCCTGAGGCGCTATCATTTCGGTCTGCGCCGCTGCGTTTCTCCTGGAGCCTCCATGTGCATATGCTGCCCTCCAGTGGACTCCCCTGACAGTGCAGTGCTCACTCTGTACTGCCACAGCTCCTGGCCTGGGGAAGCCACACTTTCAGTCAAACTGAGGCACTGCGCTGCAAAGCGACTGACGCTAGCCGTGCACGGGAGGCGAGTCAACCTCTGAAACACGACTGAATGTGCCCTGCATCTCAGGGAAGCCCTTCTCTGTTGGCAGGCTGACCCACCAGTCTATTACCAGTGACCAACCATGGAGGGTGGTCAGTTGTAATACTGCCACTGGCCTGCCAGGGCCGGGGGTAAAGGAGCAGCCGTTCCCTGGCTCAGCAGCCCCACCAGCTGGCACGTTTCATTACTGCACTTCCCGGCCTGGAGAGTGGAAACAGGAAGGGGTCTGGTGGGGGGATTAGAGCATAGAACATAGAACAATACAGCGCAGAACAGGCCCTTCAGCCCTCGATGTTGCGCCGACGTGTGAACTAATCTAAGCCCATCCCCCTACACTATCCCATCATCATCCATATGCTTATCCAAGGACTGTTTAAAAGCCCCTAATGTGGCTGAGTTCACTACACTGGCAGGCAGGGCATTCCACGCCCATATCACTGAGTATGTGAGGCATGATGGATAATTGGTACCCTGTGATGGGTCTTGGGGAGATACTGAACTGGAAAATTGGCTGTTATTTCCAGTGTCCACAGGAGACATGACACGAGAAGTTGAGACCTCATCCTGCGGCTGTACAGGACATTGCTTCGGCCACTTTTGGAATGCCGTGTGTAATTCTGGTCTCCCCGCTATTTGTTAAACTAGAAAGGGAGCAAAAAATATTGTCAATCATGTTACTGGGACTAGAGGGTTTGAGCTGTAGGGAGAGGCTGGATAGACTGAAGCTATTTTCCCTGCAGCGTCAGAAGCAGAGAGGTGGCCTCATAGAGATTTATAAAATCATGAGGGGTGGGGTGTGTATGGAATGAGCTGCCAGAGGAAGTGGTTGAGGTTACAGTATTTAGAAAGCGTCTGTATGGGTATTTGAATTGGAAGGATTTAGTGGGATGTAGGCCAAGTGCTGGAAAGTGGGACTGGTTCCGCTTAGGACATCTGGTCAGCATAGGCTGGTTGGACCGAATGGCCCGTTTCCATGCCATTTGACTTCAAAATGAAAAGTGTGTGCTGGCTGTCTGGAGGAGGTGTGTGTTGGGGCTGGTGCGTGGTTATGGTCTCAAGCCCTTCTGAGGCACATTGAGCACCGATGCCGCACTGAGGGAGTGCTGCACTGCCTGAGGTGCGACCAATCCTGCACATTTCGGTCTGCGCCGCTGTGTTTCTCCTGGAGCCTCCATGTGCATATGCTGCCCTCCAGTGGACAAACTGGACAATGCACTTTCCAGTATCTGGGGGGGTCACTATTTCCTTTTAAAGTCGCACACCTCCACTGGGGGCAACAATTTCAAAGGTAACCGTGTTGGTGAAATGGCTAGTTATTTAGGTGTCGGACTGTATCAGGTTCAGTGTTAAACACAAGTCAATAAAATGTGAGGCTGGATGAACACAGCAGGCCAAGCAGCATCTCAGGAGCACAAAAGCTGACGTTTCGGGCCTAGACCCTTCATCAGAGAGCAGGAGCACAAAAGCTGACGTTTCGGGCCTAGACCCTTCATCAGAGAGCGTTCATCCAGCCTCACATTTTATTATCTTGGAATCTCCAGCATCTGCAGTTCCCATTATCTCTTAAACACAAGTCAGTCAGGTTTCATTAACGGGATAACACAGTGTGGAGCTGGAGGAACACAGCAGCAGGCAGCATCAGAGGAGCAAGAAAGCTGACGTTTCGGGCCTAGAAAATAGGCACAGGATTGGCCTTTCAGTCATAGAGCTGTGCAGCACAGAAGCAGTCCCTGTGGTCCAACTTGTCCATGACAACCAAATATTTCAAATTAAACCAGTCCCATTTCCTTCACGCCTGTTGTACTATTCAGCATGATCATGGCGGATTATCCAGTTCTGTGCCTGTGTCCCACATTCTCCTTGTTACCTTCGATCCCTTTAGCCCTAAGAACTATATCCAACCCCTTCATGAAAACATTCAATGTTTTGGCCTCAACTTCTCTCTGCGGTAGAGAATTTCACAGGGTTAACGGGAACTGCAGATGCTGGAGGATCCAAGATAACAAAATGTGAAGCTGGATGAACACAGCAGGCCCAGCAGCATCTCAGGAGCACAAAAGCTGACGTTTCGGGCCTAGACCCTTCATCAGAGAGGGGGATGGGGAGAGGGTTCTGGAATAAATAGGGAGAGAGGGGGAGGTGGACTGAAGATGGAGAAAAAAGAAGATAGGTGGAGAGGAGAGTATAGGTGGGGAGGTAGGGAGGGGATAGGTCAGTCCAGGGAAGACGGACAGGTCAAGGAGGCGGGATGAGGTCAGTAGGTAGGAAATGGAGGTGCAGCTTGGGGTGGGAGGAAGGGATGGGTGAGAGGAAGAACAGGTTATTGTTCCCCAACCCTGCACGGCCCGTTTCTATCTCCTTCCGAAAATCCACAAACCCGCCTGACCTGGTCGATCCATTGTCTCCGCCTGCTCCTGCCCACCGAACTCATCTCCACCTATCTGGACTCCATTTTCTCCCCCTTGGTCCAGGAACTCCCCACCTATGTCTGTGACACCACCCACGCCCTCCACCTCCTCCAGAACTTCCAATGCCCTGGTCCCCAACACCTCATTTTCACCATGGACGTCCAGTCCCTATACACCTGTATTCCTCATGCAGATGGCCTTAAGGCCCTCCGCTTCTTCCTGTCCCGCAGGCCCAACCAGTCCCCCTCCACCGACACCCTCATCCGCCTAGCCGAACTCGTCCTCACCCTCAACAACTTCTCTTTCGCTTCCTCCCACTTCCTACAGACAAAGGGGGTGGCCATGGGTACCCGCATGGGCCCCAGCTATGCCTGCCTCTTTGTAGGTTATGTGGAACAGTCCATCTTCCGTACCTACACTGGCCCCAAACCCCACCTCTTCCTCCGGTACATTGATGACTGTATCGGCGCCGCCTCTTGCTCCCCAGAGGAGCTCGAACAGTTCATCCACTTCACCAACACCTTCCACCCCAACTTCAAGTTCACCTGGGCCATCTCCAACACATCCCTCACCTTCCTGGACCTCTCAGTCTCCATCTCAGGCAATCACCTAGAAACCGATATCCATTCCAAGCCCACCAACTCCCACAGCTACCTAGAATACACCTCCTCCCACCCACCCTCCTGCAAAAATTCCATCCCCTATTCCCAATTCCTTCGTCTCCACCGCATCTGCACCCAGGATGAGGCATTCCACTCCCGCACATCCCAGATGTCCAAGTTCTTCAAGGATCGCAACATCCCCCTGGCAGTGGTCAAGAACACCTTCGACTGTGTCTCCTGCATTTCCCGTAACACATCCCTCACACCCCGCCCCCGCAATAACTGCCCCAAGAGAATCCCCCTCGTCCTCACATACCACCCCACCAACCTCCGGATACAACGCATCATCCTCCAACACTTCCACCATCTACAATCTGACCCCACCACCCAAGACATTTTTCCATCCCCACCCTTGTCTGCCTTCCAGAGAGACCACTCTCTCCGTGACTCCCTTGTTCGCTCCACACTCCCCTCTAACCCCACCACACCCGGCACCTTCCCCTGCAACCGCAGTAAGTGCTACACTTGCCCCCACACCACCTCCCTCACCCCTATCCCAGGCCCCAAGATGGCTTTCCATACTAAGCAGATGTTCACCTGTACATCTGCCAATGTGGTATATTGTAAACACTGTGCCCGGTGTGGCTTCCTCTACATTGGGGAAACCAAGCGGAGGCTTGGGGACCGCTTTGCAGAACACCTCTGCTCGGTTCGCAATAAACAACTGCACTTCCCAGTCACAAACCATTTCCACTCCCCTCCCATTCCTTGGATGACATGTCCATCATGGGCCTCCTGCAGTGCCACAATGATGCCACCCGAAGGTTGCAGGAACAGCAACTCATATTCCACTTGGGAACCCTGCAGCCATATGGTATCAATGTGGACTTCACCAGTTTCAAAATCTCCCCTTCCCCTACTGCATCCCTAAACCAGCCCAGTTCGTCCCCTCCCCCCACTGCACCACACAACCAGCCCAGCTCTTCCCCCCCACCCACTGCATCCCAAAACCAGTCCAACCTGTCTCTGCCTCCCTAACCGGTTCTTCCTCTCACCCATCCCTTCCTCCCACCCCAAGCCGCACCCCCAGCTACCTACTAACCTCATCCCACCTCCTTGACCTGTCCGTCTTCCCTGGACTGACCTATCCCCTCCCTACCTCCCCACCTACACTCTCTCCACCTATCTTCTTTACTCTCCATCTTCGGTCCGCCTCCCCCTCTCTCCCTATTTATTCCAGTTCCCTCTCCCCATCCCCCTCTCTGATGAAGGGTCTAGGCCCGAAACGTTAGCTTTTGTGCTCCTGAGATGCTGCTTGGCCTGCTGTGTTCATCCAGCCTCACATTTTATTATCTTGGAATTCTCCAGCATCTGCAGTTCCCATTATCTCTGAGCCTAATGGTATCAATGTGGACTTCACCAGTTTCAAAATCTCCCCCTTCCCCTACTGCATCCCTAAACCAGCCCAGTTCGTCCCCTCCCCCCACTGCACCACACAACCAGCCCAGCTCTTCCCCCCCACCCACTGCATCCCAAAACCAGTCCAACCTGTCTCTGCCTCCCTAACCGGTTCTTCCTCTCACCCATCCCTTCCTCCCACCCCAAGCCGCACCCCCAGCTACCTACTAACCTCATCCCACCTCCTTGACCTGTCCGTCTTCCCTGGACTGACCTATCCCCTCCCTACCTCCCCACCTACACTCTCTCCACCTATCTTCTTTACTCTCCATCTTCGGTCCGCCTCCCCCTCTCTCCCTATTTATTCCAGTTCCCTCTCCCCATCCCCCTCTCTGATGAAGGGTCTAGGCCCGAAACGTTAGCTTTTGTGCTCCTGAGATGCTGCTTGGCCTGCTGTGTTCATCCAGCCTCACATTTTATTATCTTGGAATTCTCCAGCATCTGCAGTTCCCATTATCTCTGAGCCTAATGGTATCAATGTGGACTTCACCAGTTTCAAAATCTCCCCTTCCCCTACTGCATCCCTAAACCAGCCCAGTTCGTCCCCTCCCCCCACTGCACCACACAACCAGCCCAGCTCTTCCCCCCCACCCACTGCATCCAAAAACCAGCCCAGTTCATTCCTGCCTCCCAAACCTGTTCCTCCTCTCACCTATCCCTTCCTCCCACCCCAAGCCGCACCTCCATTTCCTACGTACTAACCTCTAACCACCTCCTTGACCTGTCCGTCTTCCCTGGACTGACCTATCCCCTCCCTACCTCCCCACCTATACTCTCCTCTCCACCTATCTTCTTTACTCTCCCTCTTCGGTCCGCCTCCCCCTCTCTCCCTATTTATTCCAGTTCCCTCTCCCCATCCCCCTTTTCTGATGAAGGGTCTAGGCCCGAAACATCAGCTTTTGTGCTCCTGAGATGCTGCTTGGCCTGCTGTGTTCATCCAGCCCCACACTTTATTATCTTAATTTCACAGAATCCCCACTTTCTGGGTGAAGACATTTCTCCTCAGCTCAGACAGAAATGGCCCACCCCAGCATCGTTGTGACCCAGTCATCAGGAACAACTTTCTTGAGTTTACCCTGTCTGTTCCTCTTCAGGTTTCAAGGGCCTCTCTCCCCAAAATCATTCTCCTAAACTCCACCATTTCTTCATGTGATATTTCTGAGCTATGTGTTTTCTCTCTGCCTCCTTTGTAAAGATAAGAGCCCCTCAAAGTGTTCAAACTTTATAACCCTCAGTAACAGACCCTCTTCAGTGGTTGAAAACACCCCCAACCGCACCACTTGCATTTCCCACACCTCTGCCCTCACTTCCCCTTCCCCACGACAAAGACACAGACAGAATTCCCCCACATATCACCCACTAACCTCTGCATCCCAATGTATCATTCTCCGCCACTTCCAGTCTGACCCCACAACCAAAGATGTATTTCCCTCCCCACCCCTATCTGCCTTTCATAGGGACCACTCTCTCCACGACTCCTTCATCCGCTCCACACTCCCCGCTAACCCCACCACCCCCCAGCACCTTTTCCTGCAACCGCAGGAAGTGCCACACCTGCCCCTAACCCTCCATCCAAGGCACCAAACAACCCGTTCACATCAGACAGAGATTCACCTGCACATCCGTCAATGTAGTCTATTACATCCGCTGCTCCCAATGTGGCCTCTTCTACATCAGTGAGACCAAGCGGAGGCTCAGAGAACACTTTGTACAGCACCCGTGCTCTGCTCGTGCCAAACGACAGCACCTCCTAGTTGCGACCCATTTCAGTTCCACATCCTAATCCAAGGGTGACACATCCATCCTGGGCCCCCTCCACTGTCACAATGATGCCACCTGGAAACTGGAGGAACAGTACCTCATATTCCGCCTTAGGAGCCCAAAGCCCAATGGTCTTAATGTAGACTTTACCAGTTTCAAATTCTTCCCCCGCCTGCTTCCCCCGGCCTCAGCCCCTGACCAACCCTTCATCTCATCTCCCACCTCCTCGATCTAACACAACCTGTCCATCTTCTCTCCCACCTATCCGATTCTCCCACCTCACTGACCACTCCCCACCACTCCCTACCGGCACTCACCTATCGCCATCCCACCTACCTTCCCCAAGCCCACCCCCTCCTCTATTTATTTCTGAGCTCCGTTCCCCCTCCCCTGTTTCTGAAGAAGGGTCCCGACCCGAAACGTCAGCCTTCCTGCTCCTCTGATGCTGTCTGGCCTGCTGTGTTCGTCCAGCTCCACGCTGTGTTATCTTTGGCGATGTGAGTTTTGTTTTGTCAACTTGCTTGCCCCTGTGAATGGCACAACACAGGGCACATGCCACTTGATTCAGGTCCAACTCATTCCTGTGAAACATAGAAACATAGAAGATAGGAGCAGGAGCAGGCCATTCAGCCCTTCACCCTGCTCCACCATTCAATATGATCATGGCTGATCATGCAACCTCAGTATCCCACCCTCGCTTTCTCTCCTTATCCATTGATCCCTTTAGCCACAAGGGCCATGCCCAGATTCCTCTTGAATACATCTCATGACCAAGCCCCAACAGCTTCCTGTGGGAGAGAATTCCACAGGTTCACAAGTCCCCGAGTGAAGAAACTCTTCCTCATCCCTCAGTCCTGAGTGGGAACTGGAATGGGGGTCTGCAGAATTCAGCCCAGTCCTCCTTCTCTCTGGGTTACTGGACTGACCCTCTCCAAAGCACAGGTGTTAGACAGCTCGAGCCTATCTCCTGACTTCAGGAGAGCTGTTTGATACCATCACTGGAAGAACACTGACACTCAGGGCTTACATTGTCCAGGATTCAAGGTAGAATTAAGATTTTTGATCGAAGAGGTATGCCCCCAACCCAAAAAAATGTCAACTGTGATTCACCTGCGAGTTATAGAATCTCACAGCACGGAAACAGACCCTTCGGCCCAACCAGTCCGTGCTGATCATAATCCCAAACTAAATTAGTCCCACCTGCTTACACTACTCTGAACCTTGGCTTTTTATGATAATTGATGGGAGCTCCACGTTCAGCATCCTGGAGATCCTCTTTCAATTCTGGAGCTTATGCATTCATTCTTTTTTAAATACCTCCAGCTGCTCAAGGTGAGATTTGAACCAATGTCCTTAAAGCATCAGTCTAGCCTGTGGTTTAATGCTCCTCACCATCCACTGCCGTGCCCCCCCACCCCACCAAAACTGCTGAGATTTCAGGGACAACAAGAGGCCATTCAGCCCCTTGGGACTGCTTACCCATCCAGCTAAGTCATGGCAGATCCTTACGCTGAGAACTGACTCCATCGATGATTTTCTAATCAACCCAATTCAGAGGTGCCAAGAGCAAGCGGGATTCAAACCTGGAGCCTCCTGGCTCAAGATCGGGAACACTGCCACAAGAGATCTGACTCCATTCCCTTTGTTACTATCCCAGACCCTGGGAACCTGTTCTGTTGTGGTGATGCTTCGGTCTATTCTGCATTGGGCCACAAGAGGGCAACATTGTCCACACAGCCATAAACAGTCACCACACAGCACCCACCCCGTCCATGACCTCCAGCCCCCTTCAAATCTCTCCCACGTATTTCCCCGGGGAGGTTTATAATCAGGATCCCCATCATTGACACTCTAGTGAAGAGGCTCATTGGAGGTCATGCCCGACTGCCACAATCCATGCCAATCCTTCAGTGCCAGGGTCAAGAGAGCCTGTGCCCACACACTTGACGATTTGCCTGTGTGTCAGCATCCCTCTGCCACGCTTTTGTACTTCACAGATACAGACCTTTCAGTCCAACTTCTGAAGAAGGGTCTAGGCCCAAAACGTCAGCCTTCCTGCTCCTCTGATGCTGCCTGGCCTGCTGTGTTCATCCAGCTCCACGCTGTGTTATCTCTTAGGTCCAACTCGTCCATGCTGACCAGATATTCTAAATTAATTCAGTCCCATTTGCCAGCATTTGGCCCATATTCTGCTAAACCCTTCCTATTCATGTCCCCATCCAGATGTCTTTTAAATGTTGTAACTGTACCAGCCTCCACCACTTCCTCTGGCAGCTCGTTCCATACACACACCATGCTCTGTGTGAAAAAGTTGCCCCTTTGGTCCCTTTTAAGTCTTCCCCCTCTCACCTTAAACCTGTGCCTTCTGGTTTTGGGTTCCCCTACCCTGGGGAAAGTATCTTGACAATTCACCCAATCCATGCCCCTCATGATAGTATAAACCATAACAAGTTAGCACGAGGTTTCAGCCAATAATATGGATGGCAAGTGGGATGGAGGCCTTCATACAAAGTGTATGAAAACAGGGAGCTGTCTCCCCCACAGCATGGGGCATTGGCCAGACAGTTTGCAGGGCTATACGTGCATTTATTTTTCGTTCAGAGAGAGTCAGTACAGTCACTGTGGGCCGAATGGCCTCCTCCAGCTGTCCTATTTGGTATCCTTTAAGTAGGAGGGGGAACGGGGAATGCATTCACCTTGGAAGCAGTTCAGAGGAGGTTCACAAATTCCCTGGATGAGGGGCGGGATGGGATTGTCTTATGAGGAAAAGGATCGGCATGGGAATAGTCACCAGCATTTAGAAGGCTGAAGGGGTTAGTAAGATCCCGGAGCGTCTGGAGCAGGGTAGATGCTGAGAAGATGTTGATGTGGGTTTTGGGGTGCGGGGGGCAGATCTCCCCTCCCGGCCGATTCTCGAAGGAAAACAGGGTCCACGGCCTTGTTGAACATCACAGGAGGCGGATGGGCCGAATGGCCTATGCCTGCTCCTACTTTGTACTGCTCATCCCTCATTGGCTATTCCACCAGGAGGCCCCTTGCAGCTATGTGTGCCTGTGCTCACACGAGCTCCTCAGTGAGGGTCAAGGGGGTGGGTAAATGGGAATGGATGGATTACTGGCATGCAGGAAGGGGGAAGGGGAATCCACCGGATTTTTAACCCCCCTCCATCACAGCGATGGGGGGAAGGCACCAAGATCACTTGCAGGTGGCTTGGAGAGTGCCTGAACCAAACCCCACCTACCCCCGCCCCCTGCAAAACCCCCCTCTCCCACCACAACTAGATGCAGTTGACCAATATTTCAGTGCAAAGGTAAGCCACCTGAAATCAGGAAGGAAGAGGGCCAGGCCGGGGATTGGGATACCGGGAACTCAACCTCAAGCCCCAGCTTTTCCTGAGGTGTGTTACAATGTGCCTGTGCAGGTTGATTAGAAAATACCAGTCCTGTAGCTTCAGGGGTATTGGTGCACAGTGGTAATGTCCATACCTCTGAACCAGGAGGCATGGGTTCAAGACTCCCAGCACCCCCTGCTCCAGATCAGGTTGACTTTAGGAAAGTAGTCAAGAGATTGAACACCCTAGTGCCAACAACAGCAACCTGTCTTTCTAGAGCACCACCAAGGTACCGGACCAGGAGCTTATTCTGACAGACATCAGTCACTGCCTAGACCATACTATGATGTGGACTTTGTAATGGAGGGGCAAGTTGGAATATCAAACCATCTCTGTAGTGTAAAATAAAACATCCATTCTCTCAACATCTGTTTCTACCATAGATAACACGGAGCTGGATAAACACAGCAGGCCAAGCAGCATCGGAGGAGCAGGAAGGCTGATGTTTCGCTTGGGAACTCTGCAGCCCAATGGTATCAATGTGGATTTCACAAGCTTCAAAATCTCCCGTCCCCCCATTGCATCCCAAAACCAGCCCAGGTCGTTCTGCCTCCTTAACTTGTCCTTCCTCTCACCTATCCCCCCTCCCACCTCAAGCTGCACCCCCATTTCCTACCTACTAACCTCATCCCACCCCCTTGACCTGTCCGTCCTCCCTGGACTGACCTATCCCCCCCAACACCCCGCCTACATTCACCTTCACTGGCTCTAACCCCGCCTCTTTGACCTGTCTATCTCCTCTCACCCTATCTTCTCCTTTATCCATCTTCTATCCATCTCCTGCCATCTCCCTATTTATTTCAGAATCCCCTTCCCCTCCCCCATTTCTGAAGAAGGGTCCCGACCTGAAACTTCAAGCCTTCCTGCTCCTCTGATGCTGCTTGGCCGGCTGTGTTCATCCAGCTCCACACTGTGTTAAGTCAGATTCTCCAGCATCGGCAGTTCCTACTGTCTCTGTTTCTAACATAGGTTGGCATTATAGAATCCCTACAGTGTGGGTGCAGGTCATTCAGCACATTATATCCATACTGACCCCCTGAGGGCATCCCACCACTGCCCTGGCCCTGCAACCCTGCAATTCCCAGGCCTAACCCACCTGGGCTGCACACTGTGGGTGATTTAGCACGGCCACTCTACCCTAACTTTCACGTCTTTGGGCTATGGGAGGAAACTGGAGCGCCACCCCACACACACACAGACACAGACACATGGAGAACATGCAAACTCCACACAGACAGTCTGCTTGAGGCTGGAATTGAACCTGGGTCTGTGAGACAGCAGTGCTAAACACTGAGCCACCTTCAAAAGGTATCGTTCTTTCTCATCTTTAAAAAGAACCTCACGCTGGAATTCCATTTACAAACAGATCACAAATAAGGACCAAAACAATGAAGGATTAGATTGCCATGGGGATGGGGCCAGTTTGGATGATATCCCACCACCTCACACTGTATGAATGAGTGGGCCTGAGTCAGTCCCTGTGGCAGAGGGATGGCATATTGGAACGGGAGGAGGCCATTCAGCCCCTAAAACCTGCTCCACCACTCTGATCTCCACCTCGTCACCATCTGTAACAACAAGAGAACTTTTACTCTCTATCACTTGACACCCAAGCAGTTAGAACATCACGGTCATCCTTGAAAACCCCAGATGACCCTCAGTTTTTTGGGAGGGGATGTTCCAGATTTCTGCTCTCCTAATAACACCCCCCAACCCCAAAGGTCTTTTTTCCAGTTTAACTCCATCTAGAATGTGCCTCAGAAAGTGTTTTCCAATAAATTTCACTCGACTGATTCCTGGGATGAGGGGTTTGTTTTGTGAGGAATGGTTGAGGAGAGTGGGCCCAGACTGTTGGCATTTGGAGGAATGGGTCAGGATCTTATTGTGAGGCTGTGTTGAGAGGACATGTCCCCTCATTGGAGAGACTGGGCCCAGGGGGGACACAGTCGGGAAAAACAAATCAACATCAAAATGAAGATGACGAGGAACTTCTTCTGTCAGAAAGTCATTAATCTTCAGATTTCTCTTTCTCAACCAGCAGTGGGGACTGGCTCACAGAAACTAGCAGTAGCAATAGGTCATTCGGCCCTTCATTAATACTTGACCATTCACTATGACCATGGCTGCCCCTCTATCTCAATACCATATTCCCCTTTTCTCTCAAAAACTCTTGACACCTTTAATATCTTCAGAATTTCTCTTTTTCTTAGGTACTGTATATTCAGTGACCTGTCCTCCACCACCTTCTGTGGTAGAGAATTCCGCAAGTTGAAAGCCCTCAGAGCGAAGACATGCTTCCTCATCTCAGACCTAAGCTGTACCCTGAGACAATGAACAAAATCTGAAGTTGCTGGAAAAGCGTAACAGGTCTGGCAGTATCTGCAGAGAGACGTCAGAGTTAACGTTTCGAATCGAGTGACCCTTCCTCAGGGCCAACATAAGTTGGACAATCTACAACCGGGGTAACATCCTCCTTACATCTACTCTGTACAGACCTGGCAGAGTGATAAACACTTCAATCAGATTCCCTCTCATCGTTCTAAATGCTGGGTCATTGCAGGCCAGGTTGAATCAATCTCTCCTCACAGGACAGACCTCCCCAGCACCTGCTTCGTGAACCTCTGGTGCACTCCCTCTGTGGCAAGTCTATTGTTTCTTTTGTAGACAGACTAAAAATGTCCTCAGTACTCCAGAGATAACACCGTGTGGAGCTGGAGGAACACAGCAGGCCAGGCAGCATCAGAGAGGCAGGAAAGTTAATGTCAGGACCCTTCTTCAGAAATCGCTTCGGAAATTTCTGAAGAAGGGTCCCGAACTGAAACAAAAAGTGTGGAGCTGGAGGAACACAGCAGGCCAAGCAGCATCTTAGAAGCACACAAGCTGATGTTTCTGGCCTAGACCCTTCATCAGAAATAGTGAAGGGTCTAGGCCCGAAATGTCAGCTTTCCTGCTCCTCTGATGCTGCCTGGCCTGCTGTGTTCCTCCAGCTCCACACTGTGTTACCTCTGACTCCAGTGCTTACTATCTCTCAGTACTCAAGATGTTCTTTCACTACAGGCCCTGTATAACTGCAGCAAAGCATTACCTAGTTGTGAACTCCGTTCCTCTTGAAATGAGGGCCAGTACACTATTTGCCTTCCCACTTGTATGCTGCACATGCCCCATTTACTTCCACCGACTGGGGCGCAAGAACACCCAGATCCCTCTCTAAAACCACACTTGCCAATCTATCACTGTTTAAATAATACACTGCCTGCCACACCAAAATGTGTAACTTCACATTTAGCCACCCACCCTACAGCTGCCCAGACACACTGCTCGAGAATGCTCTGGACTCTCGTAGCACCTTCTGCACGACCCCACCTGGTCTTGTGTCATCTGCAAACATATGGTCTCCTCATCCAGGTCATCTATACACAATATACATATTGCATTAGGTTACGAAGAGATATTGATCAGATGGGTCAATGGGCCGAGGAGTGGCAGATGGACTTTAATTTGGATAAATGTTAGATATCGCATTCTGGTAAAACTATCAGGGGGCAAGACTTACACAATTCAAAGTAAGGCCACTGGGTAGTATAGAGGGATCGAGAGGTTCAAGTACACAGTTCTTTGTAAGTAGTGTTGCAGGCAGATGGGGTGTTTAGGAAGGCATTTAGCATGTTCACCTTCATTTACTCAAAGCACTGAGCAAGGAGTTGGGGACGTCATGTTGAGGTTGTACAGGGTGTTGGTGAGGCCTCTTCTGGAGCACGGTGTCCAGTTCTGGTCGCCCTGTTATAGGAAGGATATTATTAAACTGGAGTGGGGTTCAGAAAAAAAGTGGTGGATGTGGGTACAGTTACTAGACATTTAGATAATACACAAACAGGAATGGTTTGGAAGGATATGGTCAAATGCAAGCAGATGGGACTAGTTTAGTTTGGGAATACGGTCAGTATGAACTGGTTGGGCCGAAGGGTCTGTTTCCATGCTGAATGACTCTATGGCTCTTTTCAAGCATGAGTTGGATGGATTTTTGACCAACAGTTAGAGGGGTCAAGGGTTATGGGGCACAGATAGGAAAGCAGGTAAAGATGGCAGAATTCCTTCCCTAAAGGATTTACTTGATGTGTCTTTCCCTCAGAATTGGATCAGGGGGTACTTACACGGAATGACAGACTGATCGAGGAACTACGTACCTCAACCTCATGTCTCCCTGTTGGACTATAATCCTTAGGCCCCCAAGAACAGCATGGTGGCTCAGTGGTTAGCACTGCAGCCTCACAGTGCCAGGGACCCGGGTTCGATTCCAGCCTTGGGTGACAGTCTGTGTGGAGTTTGCACGTTCTCACGTCTGCGTGGGTTTCCTCCGGGTGCTCCGGTTTCCTCCCACAGTCCAAAGATGTGCAGGCTGGGTGGATTGGCTGTGCTAAATTACCCATAGTGTTCAGGCTAGGTGGATTATCCATGGAAAAGGTAGTGTAGGGGGATGGGTGGGATGGTCTTCAGAGGGTTAGTGTGGACTCAATAGGCCAAATGGCCTCTTTCGCACTGTACTTTCAGCTCATTTTGTAGAGACAACACTGGCACGCCGAACTGAATGGCCTCTTTCTGTGCGATAACGGTCCAATGTCCCAAATAACTGCTTGGATGGCGCTGTGATCACACGTAGACAGGATGGCATACAATGTATTTGGGGCACTTGCCTTCACCAGTCAGATGACTGAGTGTAGGGATTGGGATGCCATGTTGCAGTTGTACAGGACGCTGGTGAGGTCATTTCTGGAGGACGGCATACAATTCTGGCCTCCTGGCTACAGGAAGGATATTATTAGACAGGAGGGGGTGCAAAACAGATTTACAAGGATGTTACCGTAACTAGAGAGGTTGAGTTATTAGGACAGGCTGCGACTTTTATATTCCCTGGAGCATAGGAGGTAGAGGGGTGACCTTATTGAGGTTTATAAAGTAACGAGGGGCATGGATAGGGTGAATAGTCCAGGTGTTTTCCCCAGGGTAGGGGAGTCCGAAACAAGACGGCATAGGTTTAAGGGGAAAGATTTAAAAGGGACCTGAGGGGCAACTTTTTCACACAGAGGGTGGTGTGTGTATGTGTGGAACGAGCTGCCAGAGGAAGTGGTGGAGGCTGGTACAATCATAACATTTAAAAGCATCTGGATGGCGATATGAATAGGAAGGGTTTGGAGTGATATGAGCCAAATGCAATTTAGTTTGGGAAGCCAGATCAATATGGACAATTTGGAGCAAAGAGTCTGTTTCAGTCCTGTATGAATCTAATTGACCAGAAATCCAGATATGCTGAAATGACAAGGTAACAAAGCATTAGTCACTGCACTTATGATAACATGTTGTCTCAGATCGCATACAATACTGTAACCCTTCAACCTGCACATTCTCTCCACTGTCTTCCAGTCTCTTGCTGGTTTAATCAACATTGAATTTCTCTGTAATCTGGTATGGTATGGGATTACGGTCAGATGATCCACCAGGGCTCTAGGCACCTCAAACAGAACCTTCGGCCCAAGAGGGAACAGCACAAACCTCACCGCGAGGTGTTGAAACATTCTTCGGTCGAAATCTGCGTTGTGCAGGAGAGAAAGATTTCACCAAATACGACTAGAATGAAAGGAGGTAATCTGCACACTTTATTTCAACATAACCATCAGAGCAAAACTATACAATACTCACCCTGCCCCATGCAAGGCTGAGATACTCAGGGGAAAAAAAACCTATCTCACCTAGAATTCTCTTAGATACAGACCTAGGGGTATTTACAGTGAACTGTGGACTGATCTCTGGCAAATTGCAACAGCAAGAGGTCAGAACCTGCTAAAATATCAACAGTAAAAAAATCTGATTCAATTCTTCCACTCCAAATGGTGGGGCAAGGCACCACAGAAGTGCTGTGTGACAGGAACGGGAACGAAAGGGAAGTGAGTGGATTTGTATCGCGATAAAGGACAGAGAGATAAGGTGGAACAAGGTATACTAGGCCGGAGGAGGTGGAACTGATGGAGAAGGAGGGCCTGGGTTAGGGAGACCTGGGTTGACAGGATTTGGGGAAAAGGCAGATGGGACTGGGGAGTACATGGAAATGAGAGTTTGAGGAGAGACTGTGAAACTTGGGTTGGGGCGATAGTGGGTGGATGCGTTTGGAAGGGTATGGAAGAAGATGTGGGAAGAAGTAGAGTGAATGTGGGAACATTGGATCAGGGAGAAGATGGATAGAGAGGAGATGGGCAAGTGGGGGCTTGGCCCAAGATGGCCAGTTGGAATTGAAAGGCTGGAGGGGCTGTGTGTGGGGGTTGGGTTTGGCATTTGTGGAGGTGGTGGTTCTGGGTTGGGGGGGGTGGCGGCATATATGGGTGAACCTGGGGAGGGAGGATTCACAACATGGAAAGGGGAGTGTTGGTGAGATTGGGGCCTAGGCTCTGTGGTTGGCCTGAAAGGCTTTATTCGCCCTTTACCCTGACATCTGTTCAAAGCTTTCTCTCTGACATCAGGGAGCCAGAGTCAACCAGTATCTGCGTGACCTCATCTGTGTCAATTCCCTGGTTTATCGTTGCATATTCCTGCCCCTGGGGGAGGTTGTCAACAGTTTGAGCAGAGGCATAGATCCATTGGATGGTCAACGCAGAAGATCAAAAGTCACCGATGCGATAGAGGAATGTGAATCTTATAACGGACAGAGTAAGTTTCTGACAATAACCTGCTTCACTGAAACCTTTAGGATCAAATTCTGCTGCCTCTCAACCACATCTCTTCTGACCTGGAACAGCTAGGCAACAGGACCTCTGGAAGGGCGGCCATTTTGTCAGGTTTTGACAAACAGATGGGAGACTGTAGGTCACCCACGGTGGTCCGATTGAGCCAGCACTTGACACATCTAAAACACTTTCTGAGTTAACAAAGTGTGCAGCTGGCTGAACGCAGCAGGCCAAGCAGCGTCTAAGGAGCACAAAAGCTGATGTTTCAGAAATGAAGGTTCCAGGCCCGAAACGTCAGCTTTTGTGCTCCTAAGATGCTGCTTGGCCTGCTGTGTTCATCCAGCTCCACATTTTGTTATCTCACATTCTGGGTGCCCAGGTCTCAAAAAAAAAAATCCCCAGCAGTCAGCCCCAGAGTAGTGTCCCCAGCACAGGCTGGATCCTGTCGTACGTTGGCCATGCCAGGAGCTGGAAAGGGTGGGGTTCGAGGTAGGGGGGGTGGAATATCTGGTTCATTGCAGTGGGGAGGGGACAGCTCAGTGTCTACTGGCAGGAATTGCACTCCCACTACCTTCCCTGCCCAACCTCCAAGCCACACAATTCCCAAGAGGGATCTGAAGAAGTGTCTAGGCCCAAAACGTCAGCCTTCCTGCTCCTCCGATGCTGCTTGGCCTGCTGTGTTCCTCCAGCTCGACACCTTGTTATCTCAGATTCTCCAGCATCGGCAGTTCCTGCTGTCTCCCAAGAGGGCTGGCAGGCAAACAGCGCACAGTTGGGCAATGTGCGATGCAAGGTTTTGAGGGACAGTCCTCGTGGGGAGCCAAATGCACGTGCGTGCACGTGCGGAGCTGGCATTTGCTGATCGATTTCACGGGACGATGGAGGTGGAGTGCGGAGTTCTTCAATTGATCACAGACTTCCCCTCAGAGACCGCCGGGCTCTGCCAGGCACCAACAGGTCCAATTTTTAATGCCAGGTGGGTGACTGCCAACATTGGGTAGAATGATTTCAGTCCACACAGGGGGCACAAGGCAAGGGGAGTGTAACCACCCAGAGGTAGGTCACACAATGTACACTCCCTGGAAATGGGGGGGGTGGAGGGGGCAAAGACCCTCAACTCCATTCCCCCAGGTGTTGGCTGACACAGCCAAACCTATTGGAAACTGGCACCTTGGGCAGGTGTCAGCAGGTCCAATTGTCAGAGGCTGTTTCTACATCACAAGGTGTCTAGAGTGTGTACCCAGCTCCAAGGCATGGCCAGACCTCCAGGCAGGTCAGGCAGTGGCAAATTAACCGGGCAGTGGAACCCGCGGTCAGTGGCCATGGGCAAAACCAGCAGGATGTCCACGTGATGAGAGGATGAGGGTCTGTCACTCAAGGAGGGGAAGGGGAGGGGCATGAGGGGTATCCTTCCCCTAACCACCCAGCCAACAACTCAGGCGCATTCCCAATCCAGCATACACAACACACCGGTGCAGTTTGTTTAAGGTGTGGAAAGTCTTACTTATGTTGAGTTTTTTTCATATAAATCTCCTCCCCAGCGTAGTCCTTGACCACCTACCCCCCACCCAACTTTAGAATGACACAACCTTGCCCCTTGCTCCCTTATGTCCCTCGCTGAATCACCATCCGTGTTTCCCCCCCTCCTCCCAGCAGAAGGAAGGGAGGGAGTCACTGCATCTGGAGCGGGATGTCGGTCTCCGAGGGGCCCGGGAGATGGTCCACATTTGTCGTGCCCTGATTGTTTGGGAGGAGAGGCGACAGAGGGTCACATGTGCCTCTTCATGTGAAGAGCCAGGTGGTCCGACCTGGAGAATGCCCGCTCACACAGGTGGCACTGGAAGGGACGGTGCCCCGTGTGCTTGCGGTAATGACGGGTCAGTTCGTCAGAACGGGCAAACTTCCAGCTGCAACCTTCCCACGTACACTGGTATGGCTTCTCACCTGCAACGGGGAGAGGAAGGCACACAGTCACATTACTGAACTGCACGGCTGGCCCTGACAAAAATAAAACAGACATCCAAGAAACTTCGCCCCATAGCGCCAAAAAAAACGCTAAATTTCAAAGGGAGCAAACATTTATTCTCAATAAAACAGGCGCTGACCAATTCGCAAACGGGATTGGGCAGGAGGAGGTGTCACTCTGGAGCATGTATCGGGGAACTACTGCCCCAGCCCATACTTTGGTTCATTTCGGTAACGTGCAATGTTTCGCTACGCTCTTTCTCACCCTGCAAGGGATGGTCCTGCAAATATATAAATGTAGCTTCTAGCATGAGTAGGCCACACTGCAAGCCTGGCTGATGACCTTAAGCTGATTGTAGATGTCATTTCTAAACACACTCATGATTGTTCAACAACTGTTGTCCAAACTTAAAATCCCATCTGAATGGGAGATACGTTCTATCAGTATTCTGCATATTGTGAGCAGCTAAATGAATGTAGTGTGTGATGTGACCAACCATATGGCCTACATAACAGCACTGTTTAAGTGAGCTATTGCGTGCCTTCAGGTAAGGAGCAGAGTCAGCTGGTGTACCCAGAGGTGAGGTCTCTGGTGGGTTTCCTTCTCCTGGCCCATTTGGGACGGTCAATAAATGATGGTCCAGCCAGCGACGCCCCTATCCCCTGAACAAATTTTTTAAAATGCCAACTAACAGCCGGGAGCAGTTCACCGTGAGAAAGAGCTAGAATACCTATAGTGTAGAAGCAGGCCATTTGGCCTATCAATTCCACACTGACCCTCTGAACAGCACCCCATCCAGACCCACTACCCCCAATCTTCTCCCTACATACCCTTGTATTCCTCCATGGCTAACCCACCCTAACCCGCACATTCCTGGGCACTACGGGACAATTTAGCACGGCCCATCCACCCTAACCTGCACACCTTTGGACTGATTCCTGTTCCAACAACAACACACTTCAGACAAGGGATGTGTAGAGAATTCCAAGACTGCTTAATGGGAAGCAGTGAGACCTGGAATTGCTGGAATGCACTCAGTTCTCCCACCTGGCCCCGATTCCCGGTGTCGTACGGACTACCTGCTTCCCAGAGCGAGCGGCCGGGGAGGGGGAGGGGGCAACATTGGAGACTGGAAGCAGCGTAAAAGAATTGCATTTCCATAGCACCCTGCATGATGCCAGCACATCTCACAGTGCCTTACAACCAATGGATTGTTCCTCGGAATTTGAATACAGGAAACTCCAAGGGTAATTTGTACACAGCAAGCTCCCACAATCAGAAATGTGGTAGTAACCTGATTCTGTGACCCTGGCCTAATGTGGAAATATGACACAGTGTGCCGAGTGGAGTTCCGAACATCCAAGTGACGGCCGGCACCTTAACATTTCGGTGTGTGGAGCTAGACTCCACGACCATTCCTGGTGTGCAACTGGTGAATCACTGCCCCTCGGAGGCAGGAAAGTTGGCAACTGACGCACATCACTAGGGAAGAGAGGAAATCCCACTCCTGGCACTGGGGGACAGTTCTGGTTTTTGAGGCCAAGTCTTACAACACAGAAACAGGCCATTCGGCCCGTCATGTACATGTCGACCTACAAATACCAAGCCACACTGATCCTATTTACCCGCACGCGCCCTGTGGCCTACTATATTCTAAGTGTTCATCCAGATTGTTCTTCCTGTGTTGAAAGTTCACTGAAATTTTTGGACTGAGAGGCTGTGATATAAGAGGAGATATATCAAACACAGGCAGTTTTTTAAAAATTTATTCACAGGATGAGGGCATCACTGGCCAGGCAGCATTTATTGCCCATCCCCAATTGCCCTGAGGGCAGTTCAGAATCAACCACATCGCTGTGGGTCTGGAGTCACACATAGACCAGACCAGGTAAGGATGGCAGTTACCTTCCCTCAAGGGCATTAGTGAACCAGATGGGCTTTTCCCAAAAAAAATCGACAAGGGCTTCGTGATCACCATTAGATTCTTAATTCCAGATTTGAAAAAAAAACATTCAAATTCCACCATCTGCCATGGTGAGGCTCAAACCCAAGTCCCCAGAACAATCTGTGGGTTTCTGGGTTAACAGAGCAGCGATAGTACCACTAGGCCATCGCATTCCAAGCTGGAGTTTAGGTACAGGTCAGTTACAATTTAATCAAATACCAGAACTGACCCAAGCAAATGAACAGACTACACTTTCCACAGCTCAGCACCTCTCTCTTGTCTTACAAACCAGAGTTCCTCCTATATTTTGATCCTTCTATGTACACCCCCCTTCCCATATGGCACGAACGGGTGGGGTTCGCTACACTGTTATGGGTGTGGTCCTTCCAAAGCGATCTTAAACCGAGGACCTAAGCGACCCCATGACACTGTTTCAGAGAGGAACGGGAGAATTTGTTCTGTGATTGTAGCAACCAACTTCGCTGAAATATTAACCTGTGTCATCTCTGATAGATTGTGGGAGCTTGCTGTGAACAAATTGGTTGCTAGGTTTTTGATATTAGAATACAGCGGATACACTTTCCAAGGAGTTCTCAGGTTGTTAGGGGCAGAGTGCACGCAATCCTGGTTTCTCATCTAGCCTCGACTCCAGTTTCCAAAATCACATTTATGATCCAT
This sequence comes from Stegostoma tigrinum, assembly GCF_030684315.1. Classification (NCBI taxonomy): domain Eukaryota; kingdom Metazoa; phylum Chordata; class Chondrichthyes; order Orectolobiformes; family Stegostomatidae; genus Stegostoma; species Stegostoma tigrinum. Next base: position 11,948,676 of record NC_081388.1, read on the forward strand.
TTCCAGTTTTCAGCCCTGTACATCACCCATCATTGTCTATGCCCGACCTCGTATGCTGCTGAGTTCCTCATCCTGACCTTTGGAAACCTCTAGAATCACTGAATTCCTACAGCATGGAAAGAGGCCATTTAGCTCATCAAGTCTGCACTAACCCTCCTAAGAGCACCCAGCCCTATCCCCCGAAGCCTGCATTTTCCATGGCTAACCCACCTAGCCCACACATCCCAGGAGACTATGGGGAAATGTAGCATGGCCAATCCAACTTAACCTGCGATAACAAGAGCTGGATGAACACAGCAGGCCAAGCAGCATCTTAAGAGCACAAAAGCTGATGTTTCAGGCCTAGACCCTTCATCAGAAAAAGGGGATGGGGAAATGGTTCTGAAATAAATAGGGAGAGAGGGGAAGGGGCTCAAAGATGGATAGAGGAGAAGATAGGTGGAGAGGAGACAGACAAGTTAACCCTAAGTTAAAGAGGTGGGGATGGAGCCTGTAGAGGTGAGTGTAGGTGGGGAGGTAGGGAGGGGATAGGTCAGTCCGGGGAGGACGGAAAGGTCATGGGGGTGGGATGAGGTTAGTAGGTGGGAAATGGAGGTGTGGCTTGAGGTGGGAGGAGGGGATAGGTGAGAGGAAGAACAGGTTAGGGAGGTGGGGATGAGCTGGGCTGGTTTTGGGATGCGGTGGGAGAAGGAGAGATTTTGAAGCTGGTGAAGTCCACATTGATACCATTGGGCTGCAGGGTTCCCAAGCGGAATATGAGTAGCTGTTCCTGCAACCTTCGGGTGGCATCATTGTGGCACTGCAGGAGGCCCAGGATGGACATGTCGTCTAAGGAAATGGGGGGGGGGGGGGGGGAAAGAGTTGAAATGGTTCGCGACTGGAGGTGCAGTTGTTTATTGCGAACTGAGCGGAGGTGTTCTGCAAAGCGGTCCCCAAGCCTCTGCTTGGTTTCCCAATGTAGAGGAGGCCACAACGGATAGAGCAGATGCAGTATACTATATTGGCAGATGTACAGGTAAACATCTGTTTAATATGGAAAGTCTCCTTGGGGCCTGGCATGGGGGTGAGGGAGGTGGCGTGGGGACAAGTGTAGCATTTCCTGCAGTTGCAGGGGAAGGTGCCGGGTGTGGTGGGGGTTAGAGGGGAGTGTGGAGCAGACAAAGGAGTCCCAGAGAAAGTGGTCTCTCTGGAAAGCATACAAGGGTGGGGATGGAAAAATGTCTTTAGTGGTGGGGTCGGGTTGTAGATGGTGGAAATGTCAGAGGATGATGCGTTGTATCCGGAGGTTGGTGGGGTTGTATGAGAGGACGTGGGGGATTCTCTTTGAGTAGTTATTGCAGAGGTGGGGTGTGAAGTATGAGTTACGGGAAATGCAGGAGACACAGTCGAAGGCGTTCTCGACCACTGCCGGGGGGATGTTTCGGTCCTTGAAGAACGCGGACATCTGGGATGTGCAGGAGTGGAATGCCTCATCCTGGGTGCGGATGCGGTGGAGACGAAGGAATTGGGAATAGGAAATGGAATTTTTGCAGGAAGGTGGGTGGGAGGAGATGTATTCTAGGTAGCTGTGGGAGTCGGTACGCTTGGAATGGATATCGGTTTCTAGCTGGTTGCCTGAGATGGAGACTGAGAGATCCAGGAAGGTGAGGGATGTATTGGAGATGGCCCAGGCGAACTTGAGGTTGGGGTGGAAGGTGTTGGTGAAGTGGATGAACTGTTCGAGCTCCTCTCGGGAGCACAAGGAGGCACCGATACAGTCATCAATGTAACGGAGGAAGAGGTGGGGTTTGGGGCCAGTGTAGGTACGGAAGAGGGACTGTTCCACGTACCCTACAAAGAGGCAGGCATAGCTTGGGCCCATGTGGGTAGGAAGTGGGAGGAATCGAAAGAGAAGTTGTTGAGGGTGAGGACGAGTTCGGCCAGGCGGATGAGGGTGTCGGTGGAGGAGGACTGATCGGGCCTGTGGAATAGGAAGAAGCTGAGGGCCTTTAGGAATGCAGGTGTATAGGGACTGGACGGGCCTGCAGGACAGTTTTGGACTGTGGGAGGAAACCGGAGCACCCAGAGGAAACTCCACACAGACAGTGACCCAAGGGTGGAATTGAACGCTGGTCCCTGGCACTGTGAGGCAGCAGTGCTAACCACTGAGCCACCCCTTAGACTGAACAATACCAATCCAATCCTGCCCAACTTACCCCGCTCTACTCTCCACAAGCCATTGAAACTCAGTGACCCCTGTTCTAACACACAGCAGATCCAGCTCCCCACTGTCTCCTGGCCTTACCCGAGTCAAAGAAAGAAACAAAGAAAATTACAGCACAGGAACAGGCCCTTGTTAAGACGCCCTATAGAAGTCGTATCTGTTTCCACTACCTCCCCCGGCAGCGAGTTCCAGACACCCACCATGTTCTGCGTTAAAAAAAAACCTGCCTTGTACAGCATTTTTAAACCCTGACCGTCGCAACTTAAATCTACCCCTGGATAATTCACACCCTAATTCTGACATGTTTTCAACTCCCTCTGAAAAGCACAGCTCTCCCCGTCTCTGTCATCACCTCCAGCACCGTCCACTATTCTTCCCCTGAGTTAAGTTAGACTGTGACCCTCAGCAGTTAGCAACATCCTGGGCAGGGGAGGCGCTCAGACCCAGGGGCAGAGCTACCTTAAAGGATTGATTATGGAGGCCTTCTGCAATAAAGGCAGGTTAGAGATTATTACCTTTCACTGCCCAGCCCTCTCCCCACTCCAGATCCAACTTTACTCCCTCTGTCACTTTAGCAGCCAAGGACCCCCTTCTCTTGAATTTACTCTGAAGATTCCTCGACCACCATTTCATCTTTCAAGATCCTTCACAAAAACCCAACTTTTTCACTTTTGCTCATTTCCCTTAATCATGTTGCCCCATAGGCAAAAACCTGGCAGATAAATTGGGCAGGACAGTGGCTCAGTGGTTAGCACTGCTGCCTCATGGCACCAGGGACCCAGGTTCGATTCTACCCTCGGGCGACTACCTGTGTGTAGTTGCCCATTCTCCCCGTGTCTGCTCCGGTTTCCTCCCACAGTCCAAAGATGTGCAGGGTAGGGTGGATTGGCCATGCTACATTGCCTGTAGAGTTCAGGGATGTGTGGGTTATAGGGAGATGGATCTGGGTGGGATGCTCTGAGGTTCAGTGTGGACTTGGTGGGTCATAGGGCCTGTTTCCACTCTGTAGGGATTCTATGTGAAATAATCTGGAGGTTATTATGCAGGCAATAACACAGGAGCTGAATATTATTCAACGGACAACAACTGCAGAAAGCCGCAGGACAGACGGATTTGGCAGTCCTTGTGCACAAATCACAAACAGCTTACGGGAAATAGGGAAGGCAAATGGAATGTTGGCCTTTATTTCAAAGGGAAGGGAATCAAAGGAGACCATAAAATTATTGAAATATACAAGATTCTTAGGAACCTCACAAGGTGGAGGGGTCATTTCCCCTTGTGGGTGAGTCTAAAACAACAGGGTCTCATCCCAGAATAAAGGATTGCCCAGTTAAGATGGAATTGAGGAGGAATTTCTTCTCTCAGAGGGTAGCAAATCTGCAGAATTCTTTACCACAGAGGGCTGTTGAGTATATTCAAAGCTGAGGTAGACAGACTTTTTAAAATCGGCGAAGGAATTGAGGGTTATGGAAATGTTGAGGATTATCAAACAGCTACAATCTCACTGAATGGTGGAGCAGCCCCGATAGGCTGAATGGCCTAATGCTTCAGATGGTCTTTGTTATAAAGTGGCTGTGTGAAGCCCTTTGGGATGTTTGCGTGCACTAAAGCTCCTACACGAATATAAATAGTTATTGTTACAGCGTAGATGTTTCCAAGGCTAACAGAGAGGGGCCACGTAAACTAAATTAGGCGCTCCGTCCACCCACCCCCACCCCTCAACCCATCCTCCAGAGCTTTCTTTTACTTACTTGTGGGATGTGGGAATCACCGTCTGGAACAACATTTCTTGTACCGTCCCTAGTTGCCCCTTGAGAAGGTGGGGGTGAGCTGCCTTCTTGAACCGCTGCAGTCCATGTGCTGTGGGTTGACCCTTAGGGAGGGAATTCCAGGATTTTGACCCAGCAACACTGAAGGAACGGCACTATGGTTCCAAGTCAGGATGGTGAGTGATTTGCCGGGGGGGGGGGGGGGGGGGGGGGGGGGGTGTATTCCCATCTACCTGCTGCTCTTGTCCTTCTGGATGGAAGGGGTAGTGGGTACAGGTACCACTCAATGTCCTTGCATTAGTGACAGGGGCTACCCTCAGGCCCAACCTCTCCCTGCTTGGGAAATCAGAGGAGGCCAAAGCTGTACCATCCATTCACCCTCCCACTTTCTGCCAACTGCCCTGACTGCCTGGCACTGAGCCAGGTTTTACAGTACTACAGTCAACCCATTGGCCATACTGTGACCATCCTGTGTTGGAGTTGGACTAGAATCCAGAGCTTCTTGCTCAGAGGCAAGGACGCTACCCACAAGAGCTTCGCTCAGTGATATTTTCCATACTAGGTTGGATGTTGGATGTTTTAACACCCCTCTGGAGCAGACGGGACTTGAACCCCCCCCCCACCCCGACCCTTCTGATCCAGGGGCATGAGTACTGTCACTGCACCACGAAAGGGCCCTCCCCTCCACTCAGCGTAAAGTGGTAAGGAACATTGATAGGTCCTGGTTCCACTTTAACAAATAACTGACTCCAATGTGTCAGATTAGTTTGACCAGTGTCACTCTGAATGGCTAAAGGCTGTGGGTTCAGGGCTCTCCCGCTCCACTCCTGCCCACAGCCCCAGAGGCATGGGAACATAATCCACACCTGACTGCCCTCTGCACTGTCAGAGGAACGGTCTTTCAGAGCAAGCACTGAAAGACAGGAAGAAACGAGGGTCAGTTCCAATGGGGGAGCAGATCTTGTTAAGATGCAGTTTGCAGATGTCCTCAATCAGCGCCTTCCACAAACCCATGACCACTTCCATCTAGAAGGATAAAGGCAGCAGATACATGGGAACACTACCCCCTGCCAGTTCCCCTCCAAGCTACTGACCATCCTGACTTGGGAATATATCACCGTACCTTCAGCGTCGCTGGGTCAGAATCCTGGAATTCCCTCCCTAAGGGCTTTGGAGTTGTACACGCACCATAGAAAGGGCAGTGGTTCAAGAAAGCAGCTCACCACCACCTCCTCAAGGACAGCTCGAGATAATCGCGTGAATAAATAGCAACAGAATAGTGTTAGATGAGCTCAAGGTTTCCCCATCAGCGTTCCCTCATGAATAAGACCAATCAAACTGACCAATCGTCCATTTCCATTATGCGTCTAATTTAGTCACTGCATTGCCGACACAACCACAATGCATCGTGGGCAATGCTGATGCGAGAGGATGGTAGCGTTGGAAGCTGGCATTCGGGGTTACCTGTGTGGGTACGGAGGTGGGCCTTCAAGTGGGAGCTCTTGGTGTAGATCTTGCCGCAGTCGGGGTAGTCGCAGGTGTGGGTGGTGACACGCTTCCGAGACCATGTCCTCCTGCTCCGCTTCACCTTGGCCTCCTCTGGCGCAGGTGGTACCAAAGCCAACAAGGAAGAAGAAGAGGAGGAGGAGGAGGAGGGAGATGGTGGTAGGACTGTGCCCTGTGTGGAGTGGGCAGCTTTGAAGTCAGATGTGTAGAAGTGGACCTGCCCCTGATACTGGTGGGGTGGCGGCTGGTGTGAGTAGTAGGATGGGTATCGGGACAGGATGTGGTAGCCAAGGGGCAGCGGTTGTTGCAGCTGGCAATACCGATAATGCTGGGAAATCTGTAACTGGCTGCGGGCCTGTGGTCTCAGATCTCCTGGGCCTTGGTTCAATTGCGCTGGAGGGTAGTATGGGTGGACCAGGGGGCTGGGCATGCGGCTCTTTGGCATTACAATGGGCTTCTCGTTCGCCAGCGGATTGGCCAAGGGAGTGGCAGAGGCCATGCCAGCTTGCTTCTGGAACCCATGCCCTGTGCCTCCCGTCAACGCATGCAGCTGGTCGACCACATTATCCATCACCGACGCTGGCACGCCGTGATCGATGGCTCCCAGGTTGGTGTAGGTTTTGCTGCGGGGGTCAACGCAGTTGGTCTGATTGGCCGGATGTCCGGTTTGGACCTCGGAGGACAAGAGTTCGGCCACCAGGCTGGTGTGGGGTGTGTCGGGGCCATTCCAGTCCATGCCATCCTCAGCCTCCCTCTTCACTTTGCCGACCCCTGGCCCATCGGCCAGGGGGTAGACGGCTGGCAGAGCAGTGCTAGCCCCAGGCTCCACGCCGGTCAGATCTGACAGGAAGAGGTCCAAGTCCAAGTAGGAGCTGAAGTCTTCGTCCTCGCGCTTGATCTGATTGGGGGCGAGGAGCGGGCATGCGGTCTCCTCTGCAGAGCCCTTGCCAGGCATGGGATCCAGCTTCGCTGAGCCACTGTCTACTTCCCACCACTGTGGAAACAAAACCAGGAAAAACGTCATTGTCAGATCTCCCACGTCCATCCAACTCCGTGAGGCAACCGGCTGGAGGACGGCGCTTCCTCAGTGGAGGGCACTGACTTCTGGATGATCCCACCTCCTCCAATCGGGCAGCCCTCACCCTGTCCAACCTTGGCCACTCTGCCCACCCTAGACTGGGCAGAATTCCACCCTGAGCTCCTGACCTATATGAAGGCTACTTTAAGGCCAGTGTACCCCCTCCCCTCACCCCTCGAACCTACACCACAACACTGCCCCCCCACCCCAGACCCCCACACATTGATGGGCGCTGGCAACACTATCACTAAGCGTCAGACAGGCATTCCTTCAGGAAGGGAATGGCGGGCAGCGTCTCCACAGCATTTCTGGGAGACGGTCCCTGGATTGGCCAAGGGGAGCTGACAGGAGTCACCTCGCCTCAAATTCCGACAGACGGGAGACCCTGCTGGGAAGCTGAGCGACTCGATCAAACCCTTCGGCTTGGTCTTGGCTTCTCCGCCCTGACTCCAGCACCTCCTTTTTTCAGGATGCCTGGGGATCAGAGTGTCCTTTCCATTCCCAAGATGTATGTTTCCTGCATGCGCAGGGGCTTCCTTGTCTGGGCTGCTTCACCCGGCCATGGCCTGGCATCCCATCTTGCTGCGTGGCAGTGACAGAGGAGCCCAGTGGGAGAGCTGGCAGGGGCTGTGTGGCATGCAGCCACAAACTAAGCAGGTTCACTGACTCCCAAGGCAATGCTTGAGCCATGTGTATATAGATTACAGTGGGTTTCAGACCCGCCCTCGTTACTTTAGATCATAGAACTCAGAATCCCTACAGTGTGGAAACACGCCCTTCAGCCCAACAAGTCCACCTCAACCCTCAGAGCATCCCACCCAGACCCATCTCCCAATAACCCACCTACCGTACACATTGCTGAACACTGCAGGCAATTTAGCATAGCCAATCCACCCCAACCTGCCCATCTTTGGACCGTGGGAGGAAACCGGAGCACCCGGAGGAAACCCATGCAGACATGGGGAGAATGTGCGAACTCCACACAGACAGTCGCCCAAGGCTGGAATCGAACCTGGTGTGAGCCACCGCGCCACCCCAAAAGGGGCCTCTTTTAAGTTTCGGCCTGCCCTTTCAGGCTGCACGCTCCTGTCCTATGGGCACCCAGGGGAGACAAGTAAATAATCTGTTTCATTGTGAGTCACACAAAATCCACACAAGTCCCTCTACAAACTTTGTTCCCTGTAATAACAGTAACTGGCATCTGAAGCAGAGCCCCAGGGTCATTACTTCACACACAACTTCTGCCATGTGCGTGGGTTCCAAAGGGTGCTCAATGACGCTAATAAAGGCTGACAGCTTGACACACACACTCTCTCAAGTGCGACACCTGCCCCTATACCTCACCGCGAGGTCCGACGAAGACTTTCCACATCAAGCAGATGTTCACCTGCACATCTGTCAATGTGGTGTAGCGTATCCCCTGTTCCCGTTGTGGCCTCCTCTACATCGGGGAAACCAAACGGAGGCTTGGGGACCACTCTGCGGAACACCTACGCTCTGTTCGCAACAAACAACTGCACCTCCCAGTTGTGAACCATTTCAATTCCACGCCCCCCCTCCCAACTCCTTGGACGACATGTCCGTCCTGAGCCTCCTGCAGTGCCACAGCGATACCACCTGAAAAGATGCAGGAACAGCGCTTCATATTCCGCTTGGGAACCCTGCAGCCCGAGGGTATCAACGTGGACTTCACAAGCTTCATAATCTCCCCTCCCTCCGACCACATGCCAAAACCAGCCCAGCTAGTCCCCCGCCTCCCTAACCATTCCTCCCACCTCAAGCCCCATCCCATCTCCTACCCACTAACCTCATCCCGCCCTCCCTAACTCCCCACCTATACTCACCTTTAATAGCTCTAACCCCACCTCTTTGACCTGTCTGTCTCCTCTCACCCTCTCTTCTCCTTTATCCACTTCCCCCTCTCTCCCTATTTATTTCAGAACGCCCTTCCCATCCCCCTATTTCTGAAGAAGGGTCCTGACCCAAAACGTCAAGCTTTCCTGCTTGGCCTGCTGTGTTCATCCAGCTTCACACCGTGTTATCACACGCACTCTTGCGGCCAATCTTAACCTCCGTTATACGGACTTGTAGGCCGGAATCCCACTTCGGAAACCGGACCATGAAATCCAGGCACTGCAGGGGCTGCTGTGTTGCAGGTGCCTTTCGAAGAGACGTTTAGCCCTCGGATAAACCGCACACCTCCCCCCACCCTACTCCTTCTGCCGTCTCAGGTATACTTAAACATATGGCCAACACCTGCCCCCAACACCCGCAGCCCCCCACCACGACACACACACCACCCCCAGAAAGGAGACCATGATAGCTCTCCTGGGTGTCCCTGGTGTGCATCCCTCATTCAGCATACAAGAGGGGTTGTCTGGCCCTAATCACATTGCTGACATGGGATCTTGCTATGCCCCAATGGGTAGCCATGCTTCCTGCAATGAATATGGGGCCTTCCAGCTCTGGAAGCTCCCAACAGGCTCTGGATGGACAGTTGATGCTTAATCCTGGCTGACTTTCTGACTCTTTGGCTCAGGGGGTGGGGGGCAGTGAGCAAATGGTGAGGCCAACGGTAGCCACACCCTCTGCTTCGCCCAACTGCCCAGAGGGTCGGGAAAGGCTCTATACAAATGCAGGTCTGTTTCACTTCTTCCCACCACCAACCACCCCCCGACCATCGCCCCCCCCCCCCCCCCACCAACTCCCAGCGCGGGCGACCCTCCAGCTCCCGCTCTCAGCTTCCCGAGTGGGGGGGGGGGGGGGGGGGGGGGGGTTGGCATCCGCCCTTGTGTCCCTTTCAACAAAGAGGTGGGATCTCGCTGCGCACCGCCACTACCTCTCAAAAGTCATCGGTCGCGTTCAGTGGTCCCTGTATCCCCAAGAACGCAAAAAGTGAAGGCCCACCACCCCAGACACCACCCCTCCACCACTCCCAACAAATTAAAATCCTTTCCTAGACCCTCCCTCCCCAATGCTGGTCTGCTTCCAGGTCTGATTGGGAAGTCGCTCCCCCCCAGTACAACTACACAGGGTCTACCATTACTCTCTGCGTCATCTCACTGCTCGAGAATGGAAGATGTCCTCGCTTAATTAAGCCAATAAACTGGAGAAGTGGGTTTTCGCTCTGAAATGTGTCATTGTGGAAGTTTGTTGGCTCAGGCTCTGGGCTGAGCGAGAAGCCAAAGGTGTGTTGCACCGTCAGCAGGTTAGAAACGCTGTTCAGACTTGTCCCGGGATTCTGCATGCCTTTTTCAACCCCAGTTCCACCAGGGAGGTTCTGCTTTCGGCCAGAGGCGAGGATTAGCCTGTGCCTAATGGAACAGCGTCAGTTAGATGGGCTTCAGGTTGGTTTCACAGGTCGGCGCAGCACAGAGGGCCGAAGGGCCTGCACTGCACTGGAGTGTTCTAGGTTGGCAGGAGGGGATCTGCCACCCTCCAACATGTGCAAAATATTCCGGGCAGAAGAACTGGGTGAGCCGATCCGAGGCTGGCAGGACCCGTAGCCCATTCGCCACACACCCCCCACCCCCCCAAACCACCCGGTGGTGAGGAAAATAGCGGCTTGTTTGGGGCATCAGACATTGGCCCTGGGTCACCAGGTTAGCCTACAATCCAGGCACATAACGCTGCCAATGTGGCAGCTCGGTGGCACTCACACTGACAGGAGCACTGCCTTTTCAGTGGGTTATAAAAGTGATCCCCCAATCGCCCTCTTGCCTGGGTCTAGGGGATCCACCCCGGTGTTACATCCGGCAGCTCTCCCCAAGATATGGGCCATTCCTAATCCAACACTCCTCAGTAGGCACTCAGTCAATCTTGTCGTCCTGATGCCACTCCTTATGGGATCTTGCTGTGTGTAACTTGACTGCCACAGTTTCTACAACAGTGACACCACTTCAGCTGCACGTGCCCACACGCCTGTGTTTAAAAGCTCATCACATCCCAATACCCGGTCTGGAAAAGGGAGGAAGCAAGGGGTGAGCGAGAAAAACAGAGAGAGAGAGCGCGCGAGGAGAGAGAGAGAGAGAGAGCGAGCGAGCGAGAGGAGAGAGAGAGAGAGCGCGCGCGCGTGAGGGGAGAGGGAGAGAGAGAAAGAGAGAGAGAGCGCGAGGAGAGAGAGAGAGAGAGAGAAAGAGAGAGCGCGAGGAGAGAGACAGAGAGAGAGAGCGCGCGCGTGAGGGGAGAGAGAGAGAAAGAGAGCGCGCGCGCGAGGAGAGAGAGCGCGCGCGCGCGAGGAGAGAGAGAGCGCGCGCGCGCGAGGAGAGAGAGAGCGCGCGCGCGCGAGGAGAGAGAGAGAGCGCGCGCGCGAGGAGAGAGAGAGCGCGCGCGCGCGAGGAGAGAGAGAGAGCGCGCGCGCGAGGAGAGAGAGAGAGAGAGAGAGAGCGCGCGAGGAGAGAGAAAGGAGAGACAGAGAAAGGAGAGACAGAGAGAGAGAGCGCGAGGAGAGACAGAGAGAAAGGAGAGACAGAGAGAGACAGAGAAAGGAGAGACAGAGAAAGCAGAGAGAGAGAGAGAGGAGAGACAGAGAAAGCAGAGAGAGAGGAGAGACAGAGAAAGGAGAGACAGAGAAAGGAGAGACAGAGAGAGAGAGCGCGAGGAGAGACAGAGAGAAAGGAGAGACAGAGAGAGACAGAGAAAGGAGAGACAGAGAAAGCAGAGAGAGAGAGAGAGGAGAGACAGAGAAAGCAGAGAGAGAGGAGAGACAGAGAAAGGAGAGACAGAGAGAGAGAGCGCGAGGAGAGACAGAGAGAAAGGAGAGACAGAGAGAGACAGAGAAAGGAGAGACAGAGAAAGCAGAGAGAGAGAGAGAGGAGAGACAGAGAAAGCAGAGAGAGAGGAGAGACAGAGAAAGCAGAGAGAGAGAGGGAGAGACAGAGAAAGCAGAGACAGAGAAAGGAGAGAGAGAGAAAGGAGAGAGAGAGAAAGGAGAGAGAGAGAAAGGAGAGAGAGAGAGACAGAGATGAGTTTGTGAACCTATCTTGCCTGAAAGTGGAAGGTGTAATGTGTCACCCTGGCTTATTCTGCAGGTTCTTCACATTGACCAGAATTAGCCACTGCTGCCCCCACAGGGCATCATTACTGGAATTAAACCACCCTGCACTGACCCTGGGGCCTGTGAGGTATACAAACCCCCTTCCTCCAAATAAAAATATTCACAGTGACAAAATATAGGGCACAAAACTGGAAAATCCAGACTGAAAGGGGATGACAGAAGGGAAAAGATGGGACTTGCATTTATGTAGCAACTTCATGACCATGGGACATGTCGAAGCATTTTGCAGCGAATGGGAAGCTTTGGAAGCACGGTCACAGTTGTAAATGTCGAGAATGCACTTGTACGCAGCAAGCTCCCACTGCCACAAGCTGATAATGACCAGGAAGGTAGATTTTGGAATCTCCAATCAGGGATAAATGTTGCCCAGGACCCTGGCCACATTTCCCTTGCTCTTTGAAGTTGGGTCACAGCATTTTTTTAAACCTTCACAGGGTGGAATATCTGGTCAGAGAGGCGACATCTTTGACACAGTACACTTTCATAGCAAGCTTTCCGAGTCAGAGGTGAGATGTCATTTCTGATAAAGGGTCATCGCACCCAAAACATTAACTTTGTTTCTCTCTCTCCCCCCACAGAGGCTGCTGTTGCTCATTCCCAGCATCCACAGTTTTTGTGTGAGATGTTGCTGTCGATGATGTTTCGTTTATGTCTTGGACGATGGTAACACGACACCAGGTTATAGCCCAACAGGTTTACTTGAAATCACAAGTTTTTGAAGCACTGCCCCTTCTTCAGATGAAAAGCTTGTGGTTTCAAATAAACCTGTTGGGCTATAATAAAAACTGAAAGAGCTGCAGATGCTGTAAATCAGGAGCTAAAACAGAAGTTACTGGTAAAGCTCAGCAGGTCTGGCAGCATCTGTGAAGGAAAAAAGCAGAGGTAACGGTTCAGGTCTGGTAACCCTTACAGCACAGATTTTGTTTTTGAGATAATGGGAACTGCAGATGCTGGAGATTCCAAGATAATAAAATGTGAGGCTGGACGAACACAGCAGGCCCAGCAGCATCTCAGGAGCACAAAAGCTTTTGTTTTTCTTCCTTTTGGGCTATAACCTGGTGTGGTGTGCCTCCTGACCGTGTCCACTCCTGTCCCACACCAGCACCTCCGCAATATTAGATAATGTTGTTTAATCAACCTCCCAGTTAATTGTGTACATCTCACCTAGTTATTTGAACCTTTGCACAGTACCTCAGGGCCTGAACTGTATTCACAACCTCCAAATCGGCATTTTAATTTGAAGTCATAGAGTCTTACAGTATAGAAACAGACCCATGTCTGTGCTGACCAGATATCCTAAATTAATCTAGTCCCATTTGCCAGCATTTGCCCCCACATCCCTCTAAACCCTTCCTATGCACGTCCCCATCCAGATGCCTTTTAAATGTTGTAATTGTACCAGCCTCCACCACTTCCTCTGGCAGCTCATTCCATACATACTCCACCCTCTGTGTGAAAAAGTTGCCCGTCAGGTCCCTTTTAAATCTTTCCCCTCTCACCTTAAACCTATGCCCCTCTAGTCTTGGGCTCCCTCTACCCTAGCCAAAAGACCTTGGCTATTCACCCTATCCATTCCCCTCATGACATTACAAATCTCTATAAAGGACCCCTCAGCCTCCGACGCTCCAGGGAAAACAGCCCCAGTGAATTGAGAAACAAAGACAGAAGTTGCTGGAAAAACTCAGCGGGTCTGGTATCATCTGTGGAGAGAAATCAGAGTTAAGCTGAGGATGGGTCACTCAACCTGAAACATTAGCTCCGATTTCTCTCTGCAGATGCTGCTCAGCTTTTCCAGCAATTTTTGTTTTTGTTTCTGATTTACAGCATTCATAGTTTCTTTCAGTTTCTACGCAGCCTATTCAGCCTCTCCCGATAGCTTAAAGCACTCCAAACCCGGCAACATCCTTGTAAATCTGAGTCAACAAGGTGCAGAGCTGGATGAACACAGCAGGCCAAGGAGGGTCTAGGCCCCAAACATCAGCTTTCCTGCTCCTCTGACGCTGCTTGTCCTGCTGTGTTCATCCAGCTCTACACCTTGTTATCTCAGATTCTCCAGCATCTGCAGTTCCTACTATCCTTGTAAATCTTTTCTGTACCCTTTCAAAGAAGTCAGTTCATTTACATTCTGAGCATGGGATGGCACCCTTTAATATGGCCTATTCTGATTTAAATTTGATTTTACTGATTTTAAAGAGCTTCCAATTGATTGTTCTTTTGTAGAAACTGGCAGCATCCTCAATATAGTAACTACACTGCAATCTCAGTTAGTACCTCATTGGGCGTTAAGTTTCCGGTGAATGGCGAAATGTCAGCGATGACTCAAACTAGCTCTGTCTCCTTCTACTCGACAGGTTATACAGCATTGTTCTTCATATATTGAGCAATCCCAGCTCATTATGCAGGCTGTTTGCTGACATTCATTAGAAACAGGATGTAGAAGAGGAAATATTCGAAACAGGAGCTGCAATTTGACTCCAGCACTGCTGTGGATCCCATACACAATAGAATACTAGAGTGGAGTTGGGAACGTCATGTTGAGGATATACAGGACACTGATGAGGCCTCTTCTGGAAAACTACGTCCAATTCTGGTCGCCCTGTTTATAGGAAGGGTGTTATTAAGAGCTCAGAAGAGATTTACCAGGATGTTGCCAGGTGTAGAAGGTTGGAGTTATAAAGAAAGGCTGGGTTTTTTTTCACTGGAGCGTAGGAGGTTGAGAGGTGACATTATAGAGGTTTAGAGCATAATGAGGGCTGTAGGTATAGAGTTTATGGTAATTGGCTTTTCCCTAGGATGGGGGATTTCAAAACTAAGGGACACATTTTTAAGGTGAGAGGAGACAGATTTAAAAATGACATGAGGGGCAAACGTTTTACACAGAGAGTGGTTCGTGTTTGGAATGAGCTTCCTGAGAAAGTGGTGGATGTGGGTACAATTATAATGTTTAAAAGACATTTGGATAAGTACATGAATAGGAAAGGTTTAGAGGGATATGGGCCAGGAGCAGGCAGGTGAGACAGGTTTAGTTTCGGATTATGGTCGGCACAGACTGGTTGGGCCGAAGAGTCACTTTCTGTGCTGTGTGATTCTACGTAGAGAAGCTCATTTTGATTCCAAGAGCCTCTGATCAATGCAGCTGTGGCACAAATGACAACAAAATCTCAAAGACTGTGGATACGAAACTAAAACCAACATCAGCTGAGAGTGTGTGAACCAGGTAACACTCCAGACCAGGAGAGAGGGGATCCCACTCCCAACTGGTAAACCCATGCGACCCTCAATGCCGACATCTGAGGACGGCACTGTGTTAGTGCTGCATTGTGGGAAGGGCATTTCAGATAGGATATTACATCGCCCGTCCTCAAAATGAATGTAAAAGATTACACTGCACGTTTCTGAGGAAGGACCATAGGTTCCACCCACTCACTCCCCGCAAGTGCCCTGTCTAATATAAATCCTGTAACCAACATCACTAGAGTAGATACTGCACACATTATCACAATGTTGTTTGCGGGAGCTTGCTGGGTGTGAACTAGCTGCAGCGTTTCCTAACTTACAATCACCTCGAAAACAGCGCCGGCTCGTTTTTTTTGGGCCAACATCACGGAAGGCACCACACAAATGCAAGTCACTGAACCACTCGTCTGCAGCCCTACCTAACACGGGCTCACCACCACCTTCCCCAGGGAAATCTAGGGATAGGGGGAATAGGGCGGCGCTGGAAAAATAACGAGAAACGCGACTCAGTTATTTGACGGCAGCTCAGCCTGGTGTGTAAGGGTTGAGAACGTTCACGCACTGGCAGGCTGACTGAGCCGAAGTCACTTCACAAATTATTTCAGAATCCTCTCCCCATCCCCCTTTTCTGATGAAGCGTCTAGGCCTGAAATGTCAGCTTTTGTATTCCTAAGATGCTGCTTGGCCTGCTGTGTTCATCCAGCTCCACACTTTGTTATCTCGGATTCTCCAGCATCTGCAGTTCCCATTATCTCTGGCCACCCTTGGCTGTTGAGTTGATTGGAAAAGGGGGGTCGGGGTGGTGTTTGGGGTCCAGGGGTAACCAAAGGTCTTATATACACAAGATGCCTGACAGGACCAATGCTGCCCAATCACAAGGTCAGTATCACATTGTCCTCGCCTTTTCCAGCCTGGGTTCAGCTCAGGAATGAAGGAGGGAGAAAGGGGACTAATAACACGGACACCCCCGGTGCTAATTGGTTAGGGGCAGCTCTTACTCAGGGCCTAGAGGTTATAAATTGTGTTGCGAGCTCACTGTCACCCAGCCCCACCACCACACCCCCCACCCTTGGGCTCCACAGTTTGCCCCCTTTACACGGCATAAATGGAGGCCAGCGCCGTGTTTCAGAAACAGGGAGGAAAGGGGTTTGCTGTACTTGAGCCAACTCAAATCCCCATAGGAGGGCGGCCCCAACTGGGTTGTCAGAAGGAGAAAAAAGTTTGCTCCCAGCAAGTTTTTGTTTTGGGGAGTCTCTACCCGAGTATTCATTCATTGAACATATTCCAGATTGTAAAACAGAATGAAGGGAACAATACACAACAGCCGAGGTGAGGAATAAAACCCTGACATTATTGATGGCGAAAGAACTGGTTGGTTCAATCCTGTTCCCGTTTCTAGATGTTTCATGCAAATCGGAGTGAATTACCATAGCAGTCCATAACAGAGGAACCTAATCTAACAGCGCATTCAGCTGTCTGACAGTGAAAGATCACCTTTTGGACAGCTATGGCAATGGGGAGTGGTTTCCTCGACCTGAGACAGTTCTTGGTTCAGCCCACATTCGGGCCTCTGTACGCCTCCATTTATATTCACTGGGGAGTCTGGGACTCTTATAACCCATTCTGCACCCAGGCTGACCGTGAGGCGCATACAAACCTTACTGAGACATCTACAAACCAATACAAACGCGCACACACCCATATTTGGAAAATGATTGGCTCATAGATGGCTATAAACACACAACGACACAGCCTCACCTCTACATGAAATATATACAAATACTAAGAGGGGAGATTATAACTAGATATAGCACTCCACTTATTATAAACAGACTGAGCTACATAACATTCCTGCATACAATATATGAAATGGACAACAGGGATGCAATAGCCCCACAAACAATATTTAGCATGTGCAATGCATTATAGATAGAACACTTCCATGCATAATATAGGAACTGTGCAATATATTATGGATATAACGCTCCCATGCAAAACGTATAAACTATGCTACGCAGAGACACAAAACCCAATATACTGTATTGAAAATTTGATACATTATAGCCATAGAACTCCACATATAACATACAGCTCAGACTGAGAGAGAAGGATTTAGAAAAGACATGAGGGGCAATTTTTATTTTTACACAGAGGGTGGCTCATGTTTGGAATGAGCTTCCTGAGGAAGTGGTGGATGTGGGTACAGTTACAAAATTTAAAAGGCACCACTGATCTGCTCCCGTAGCACAGTATTTCTACAACTGACCCAGCTCAGTTTCGGGGCAACTGTAAGTTCCAGCATGATGACAGCGTGAGATCCAGCAACGGTCATGGTGCGATGGTTAGATTCTGTAAAGTTGGGATGGCCATTGCCTGGCTTTTGTGTGGCACAAATGTTCCCTGGCACTTACCAGCCTAAGCCTGGATGTTGTCCCAGTCTGGTGTTTCCATTTGTTCAGAACTCTACAACTGTCTTTTTCAAGTTGCAATTCTACCGGGGGTGTTGGATGTTATTGCTGGTGATGCAGTCTCTCCTTTTTGTTTTAAACTGGGAATGGTTGGAGGGAAGGAGTGAATTGAACAGGGAGAATAAAGCGCTAAGGATTGTGTCATTAGCAGACCATCTTGTCATATTTAATGGGAAGGAGTGGGTTCTGAGTGACACTGAAGCCATGTACCCCTTCACTTGTATTTCACAGCTGAGACAAAAACCTACGATTTAATTTTCTTTGTACACAGACAGCAGAAAGAGGCTGGGGATTTGATTTAAACGTTTAATTTCCATTAATTCTGACTGAATGGTGTTTGTTTTATTTTAAGGGCAAGGAATTATGATCTACGCTGATTGACTCTGGGGCAGTGGGTAACATCATTTTGTCTCTTTTTAAAAAATTACTTGCGCAACTCGATGACCGTTCGGTTGAACATACCACTCGTACCTTGTGCAATTCCTCTCCACGCCTCTCAACCCTCTTCCTGCTCTCCAAGATGTCCACCACAGTCCCCCCATCACCCCCTTGATTCTGGCCCACTCCCACAGCCCAACATGTAACCACCCTGCCATTTGCAATTGCATTTTCACGAGCATTGGGCCCGAATCCCTGGAAAGCCTTTCCGCGACCTCTCCTGAGGCTTATCGGCAGGGTGCCATTTCTGACAGAGACATTCCAGTCCTACATAGAACACAGAACATAGAACATTACAGCACAGTACAGGCCCTTCGGCCCTCGATGTTGTGCTGACCTGCCATACCAATCTGAAGCCCATCTAACGTACACTATTCCATGTACGTCCATATGCTTGTCCAATGACGACTTAAATGTACTTAAAGTTGGCGAATCCACCGTTGCAGGCAAAACGTTCCATCCCTTACTACTCTGAGTAAAGAAACCACCTCTGACATCTGACCTATATCTTTCACCCCTCAATTTAAAACTATGCCCCCTCGTGCTCGCCGTCACCATCCAAGGAAAAAGGTGCTCCCTATCCACCCTATCTAGCCCTCTGATTATTTTATATGTCTCAGTTAAGTCACCTCTCAACCTTCTTCTCTCTAACGAAAACAGCCTCAAGTTCCTCAACCTTTCCTCGTAAGACCTTCCCTTCATCCCAGGCAACATCCTAGTAAATCTCCTCTGCACCCTTTCCAAAGCTTCCACGTCCTTCTTATAATGTGGTGACCAGAACTGTATGCAATACTCCAAGTGCAGCCGCACCAGAGTTTTGTACAGCTTCAGCATAACCTCTTGGTTCCAGAACTCGATCCCTCTATTAATAAAAGCTGAAACACTGTATGCCTGTCAACCTGGGTGGCAACTTTCAAGGATCTATGTACATGGACACTGAGATCTCTCTGCTCATCTACACTACCAAGAATCTTACCGTTAGCCCAGTATTTTGCATTCCAGTTACTCCTACCAAAGTGCATCACCTCACACTTGTCCGCATTAAACTCCATTTGCCACCTCTCAGCCCAGCTCTGCAGCTTATCTATGTCTCTCTGTAACCTACAACATCCTTCGTCACTATCCACAACTCCACCGACCTTAGTGTCGTCTGCAAATTTACTAACCCATCCTTCTACGCCCTCATCCAGGTCGTTTATAAAAATGACAAACAGCAGTGGACCCAACACCGACCCTTGCGGTACACCACTAGTAACTGGTCTCCAGGATGAACATTTCCTATCAACTACCACCCTCTGTCTTTCAGCAAGCCAATTTCCGATCCAAACTGCTATATCTCCCACAATTCCATTCCGCTGCATTTTGTACAATAGCCTATTGTGGGGAACCTTATCAAACACCTTGCTGAAATCCATATACACCACATCAACCGGTTTACTCTCATCTACCTGTTTGGTCACCTTCTCAAAGAACTCAACAAGTTTTGTGAGGCACGACCTTCCCTTCACAAAACCGTGCTGACTATCCCTAATCAAATTATTCTTTTCTAGAGGATTATAAATCCTATCTTTTGTAACCTTTTCCAACACTTTACCAACCTGCTGCTTCTTCCCTCATTTCCCTGCACATTTGCAAACTGAAAGCTCAAAGTCCTGGAGGGGCCCCGAAGGAGATAAAGGTATTCCCACAATGGAAGAAGATTTTCATTATCGATGCTATAGCTCTGAGAGGGTTACAGAAGTCTCCAATTCGACTAGGAAGCTCTGAATCACAGCGTAACACTCTCCTGCCCCCGACCACACTGCCAATCACATTATCTATTGGGAGCCCAAAAGGTGCCATGCAATGACATGCCACACTGAAGCTTCACTTGCAAATATCAGTTTGCATTGGTCTCACTTCATTCAGGACGGTGGTCACAAATACTTGTTACAGAATAGTTTATAGTCAGAGATCCAATGGTTCACTGTTGGCACACACCGGGGAGTTAAACACATTTCCTTCAAGGCAAGCCATTCCAGATACAAGCACACATGAAGCTGGTGAAACTCAGCCAACAGAGAGAGGAACAGAGGTGACATTTCCAGCTTTCTTCAGAACTCTTTCTCTCAAATTTTGTTAGATAACTCTTCGCATCCTACACTGTGCTTTTATGAATGCAAATTATCATTGTTTATACCGGGGGTGTCGGGGGATCCGATTCAGTAAGATATCTGCGCATAATTCCACTCACGTTGCCTGCCCACCCAAACTCAGACCCACACGTTGCGGATTTCTGCACCTAAACTGCCCAGCAGCTTTACAGCAATGGTCCAGGTAAGATGACACTGTCAGAACCTAAAATGGCAGAGATGGTGTGAGCAGCTCACGTTGGCTGACAGCTTGGATTGGAGGCAACGTGTGAAAATCCCATCTCACTGCCTCCAATGCGAAAGGCACCAGGAGTGGTTACATGGGTCTGCCCTGCCCCAAAGGCAACCCTGTGATTCACCTCCGCAGTGAGAAACCAGGGTGAAAGGTTTAACGGGAGGGTGCTCACTCCCTCACCGCTCACTCTCAGCTACTGGCTCGTGGTTTTGGGATGTGGCTCATGCGGGCAATACCAGCTTTTGATGCCCAACCTCAGGCAGCATCAGAAGGTGGTCGCGGGTCAACTCCTTGACTTGCAAGAGTCCGTGCGGGATTGCCACTTCTACAGCGGCAAATGGGCAAGAAACTACAAGGCACTGGGTCAATGCAGCAAGCAAGAAATGTCACGTTTGTCCAAGTCAAGGCATTTGAGAAGCCCCCTATATTTATTTCTGGCCCTGCGTAGGTAGTTTCATGTTGATGCAACTGTCTCCATGCACACTAACATCAACAGAAAATGGTTAGCTCAGATGGCTGGACAGCTAGCTTTCAATGCAGAGTGATGCCAAGAGAGTGGGTTCAATTCCTATACCAGCTGAACGCTTCCACGTTCTCAACCTCTCCTGAGGAGTGGTGACCCTCAGGTTAAACACCCACAGATGTCTCATCTTAATGAGCGAGCAGCCTTATGGTCTAGTGAGGATATGATAACATGATACATATAATCAAACAGGCTTACATTTATATGATGTTTCACAGCACTACACAACCCAAAGGGCCATCACTGTTACAGTACTGAAATGGCCTTAGCAAATTCACACAAGGCCCTTACAAGCAGCGATATCATAAAACCCATACAATCTGTTCCAAATGGAGTTGGTCAGGGCAAAGTTGACGAATAGCAAACTTGGATTTTTTTTTACATTTAGCTGAGCAGGTAGATGGGAGCTTGGCTTAATTCTCAGCACCACCACCCTCTGACTCATGTTTAACTTTCCAGTCCAAAACAGGTGTCTTGCATCAAAAGGTCCCATTTCGAAGTGTTGAAAGAATGTGAGGGCGAGCACGAAAATTGTTGGTTGGTTTCTTCCGAACGGACGTCGGACTTTACAAGAGCCCCGAGCAATCTGACCCAAAAGCTGACCCCCCCCAGAATAAGACACCAGGCAGCATCCATGCAGACAGCGCAAGTGAACACTTCAAATCTAGGTCGAAGTCACCCAGATTCAAAATGTCAGCTTGCTCTCTCTCCATCGGTGACCATGAGACGTAGAAGCAGAAATTAGGCCATTTGGCCCATCAAGTCTGCTCCACCATTCAAATCATGGTTAGTAAGTTCCTCAACCCCATTCTCCCGCTTTCTCCCCGTAACTCTCGATCCCTTTGATAACCAAGAACCTATCGATCTCAGTCTTAAAATGTACTCAGGGACCTGGCCTCGACAGCCTTCTGTGGCAGTGAATTCCATTGACTCACCACTCTCTGGATGAAGAAGTTTCTCCTTAGATCCATTTTGAAAGGTCTTCCCTTTACTCTAATGATGCTGCCTGACCCACTGTGATCTCCAGTATTTGGTGTTTTCAGAACCATGGGTGTTAGTTAACGTTAGCCTAGAGTACATTACAGACACTGCTTTCATTGCTGACTCTTACTGATGCCCAAACGATGTTCTGCCTCCAATCTGCTCTTGGCCACACTTTGGGTTGGTTAAGCCCCAAACTCCCACCATAAACCTTCTCAGGCCTTTGTTCTCTTTAAGAGATTTCATTAAAAAAAACCCTTTAAACATGTTTGTGGTAACAATTACCATTCCATTCCAACATCTCTGAATTACACTTGGAAGCGCGTGAGAATGCTTTAAAATGTTAAGGGCGCTTTTTAAATGCAGGGTATTTCCTATAAGGCTAAACAACGCCCTCACAAGTCAGCAGCAATCAGCACCTCCTCAAGGGGCACCCGGGGGGATGGGGGCGAATAATGGCCTTGCCATCCCACAAAAGACTGCTAAAACGATCATTCAAAAATAACTGGGCTCCCAGTGAAACTCCAAACACAAAAAAAGCAAATTAATCTTAAAAAAATTGGACCTCTCTGAGTGGACACAGCCCTTAGTAACCTCAAAACAAAAACTCCTGGAATTTCTGCAGTTAAATACATAAATGAACTCAGAAAAGCACAATAGTCCATTCACATCAAGAAAAACAATTTAATTTGCATTTCAGGTGTAAAACTTTCATCGGATGTTTGGCTAACATCACTGATATATTAATTTGAGCTATCCAATGATTTGGACAGGCCTGTTACATACAACCAGCACCCTACAAGGGCAATTAGGGTAGGGGCAATAAATGCTGGCCATGGATGCATTGTAAAAAAAAACTGTTAAATCAGACCAGACAGCAAGAACAAACATCTTGTATTTATGAAACATCTTTTATACAAATGAACATTATCGAACATAATTTAAGACTGAACAACATAAAGAGATATTATAGATAATAAAGTGTGGAGCTGGACAAACACAGCAGGCCAAGCAGCAGCTCAGGAGCACAAAAGCTGATGTTTCGGGCCTAGGCCCTTCATCAGAGAGGAGGGTCCTCTCTGATGAAGGGTCTAGGCCCGAAACGTCAGCTTTTGTGCTCCTGAGACGTTGCTTGGCCTGCTGTGTTCATCCAGCTTCACACTTTGTTATCTTGGATTCTCCAGCATCTGCAGTTCCCATTATCACTAAAAAGATATTATGACAGCCAGCCAATACTCATTCAATGAGGCACATTCAAAGGAAGGGTAAAGGGCCGGAGACATTATGAGAGAGAGCTGGTCAGAGTTTGGACAGCTCAAGGTACAGCATCAGTGCCCGAGCAGCCGAACTGAAGAGTCGAGAATTGAAGAACTTTTGAAATTTGCAGGTTGCAGAGCTGGAGCAGTTGCATAGCGAGAGGCAAACCCCACATGGGTGAATTGCAAACCGAGGACATGCATTTTAACACAAAAAACTTGGTCAAACAAGGAGCCAACACTGATTGGCAAACGTACAGGGTGATTTCAGCTGCTTCCTTCCTAAAGTGACCCTCCAACACGGTCCCCTACCCCTGGCAGCTAAACAGACTCAAAACCTCTGTTCCATTCTTTAAACGCAAAACCTGCCAGCAGGTACAGATGCTTCATTTGAAACCCCCTGGGATGTGGGCACTGAATTTGGTTTTTCTGGTATAACCCCAGTGCATCCAAGCGAAGGCTCATCTGTTGTTCAGATTCTAATCCTAATCCTTTGTAGCATGAACTGAAAATATCTACCTTGAGCTGTGTGGGGATGATTAGGTGAACTTAAACATAAGAACCAGTTCAGTTCCCAATATGGTGAGAGCAAATCCTTCCATAAATGTTTTTGAATCCTGTGGAAGGGTTTATTTTTGCTTTTTCTTTGGGTGCTGGAGTGGCACCAGGTTGGGTAGGACCATGAGGAGTGCCCCCTGCAATATTTGACACCCCCTTTGAATCTCACCTTTGATGTCACCTCCTGCTGAGGAGGAACTTTTCATAATGCAGAAGCTTTGCATGAAATGCACACCTACTTAACTCAACATTTGAACATCTTTCGAGGTCAAACCCCTCTCTTCAGTTAATCTTAGATACCATTTTTCCTTTCTGATGCTGGTCCAGCAAAGTGCCTTGGGGTGCTTTACTGCATATAAGGCGCAACACACATCCAGGTTGTTGTTGTACACCACTGGTTCGGCAGCAAGATTCTAGAATGCTCCGTAACCTTTCCAGAGAAGATAATCCAGGCTCGCACTCGGGGTGCAGCTGCTGAGGGAGTGCCGCACTGTCAGAGGCGACTCCTTACCTCTCACAGGAAAGGAGGTCCGTCTCTGCCCTCTGAGGGGAATGTAAAATATCCTATGGCACTATTTCAAAACATTCTGCCTTGCATACAGGCCCCGACCAAAACCATCCAACCTTAATTAGTGGCCATGAGAGCTACCCGCATTCAAAACGGCCGCCACTCTCCCTATCTCACCAGAAGTGACCACACTTCAATTGTCCATGAAGCGAAACCCAAAAGTGACGAAGGATGGTGCACGCATGAAGTGTTCATGCAATCATACAGAAGAGGCTCTTCAGCCCATCAAGCCTGTACAGCCAAAGCAACGCTAAACTCATACCAGTCCCACTTCCCAGCTTTTATATCGATGACAAATGGTTCGGGCTGTTATCTTCATATTCATCCCGGTGGCTATCACTGGAGGTTTCTAGAATGCTTTCCTGTGGGATTACTGTGAGCCCTGCTCGTCAGGAGCCTTGAGATTCCAGAGAAACCAATATCCAGGACACAAGAACAGCCACACTCAGTGATTCTCAGACGGGGCAGTGTGCATTGCAGTTCCCAAGGAGCCCTGCATTGTCAGGGTTGAGTCCTTTCAAGAAGGGATTTTAAGCCGGGTTCTTGGGGGCAATGGGAGTGACGTGACCACCGAATGTCTCACAGTGGCTACTCAATAAATCCAAGGCCATTGCTGCAGTGGTCTTCTGACTACAGCTGCCCTGTTGTCCGGAGTCCCAGGGCCAACCACAATGAGGGGCACTCACCCACAAACACAAGGATAGCTCACACAGTGTCATTCTCACCTAACTCACACAGTCTCCCTCTCTCTCTCTCTCACTCACACAGTCTCCCTCTCTCTCTCTCTCACACACACACACACACACACACACACACAGTTTCACACGCAGACACACAGTCACAGACAGACACACACAGAGACACTGTCTCTCTGGTTTCCAATTCCTTCCCCAGGCCCAGTATGGAAGCCAAAATGGTTACACCAAATACTACCATCAGAAGGCAACACTGCCCCCCCCCACCCCCCTCCAGGCTCCCTCAGACAATGCCACCCCAAGGGAAAAACAGGTCAAAGAGGTCCCTTGTGTTTGTGGGATCTTGCTGTGCGCAGTGTCAACTGCATTTGCTCACACAACGAGGAAGCTGTGCCTCTTGAACAAGTAAAAACCTCTTTCCCACACAATCCCAGTGAAATCCAAAGCTGAAATCAGCCGACTGATGCAAAACACACGCAGAACTCTCCTCCTGCCTTTCAGCAGTATCTGCCCCCTCGCCCCCGGCTCTCCTGACTCTGACTGTGGGGTGGTTTCTCAGTCGCGGGAGTTCCTTTTTACCCCACTCCTCTCTCCCCACCCGGCCTGCCCAAATACAACCGAACACTGACACACACTCCCAGCTCGTTCAGTTCTCAAAAGAACTCAAATCCCACACCCTACCAGTGCTTCCAAAAGGTGTGTCAAGATTCCCCGGGCCCTCCCATTCCCCTAACAGTGACACCTTGCTGCACATTGATTAAAAACAAAATAAAAGTCACAAATAGCACTAAAATCTCCAATCTGACATGCACAAAAGAAAAGCAGCTTGCAACTCTGTGGGGGAAAGAGCTGGCTGAAACTCTCATTGCCCCCTCCCACAGCTCTCGACCAGACACTTAACAGTCGTGCAGTCGCTAACCCACAAATAGGGGAGAAGCGAAGTGAACTTGCTTTACCTTGAGGATGGCGTTTTGCTTCTCCTGGAAGTTGCTGCAAGCGGAGAACGAGCTAATCGAAGGGAGGACAGCATCTGCTAGAGCCATTGCCGTAATCCTGAGCTGCTCAGTCCTGGTTCACCTTCCCAGTGACCAGGAGTAGGAGTAGGTAGGGAGGCTCAGTCTCTGCCTGTGTGTATGTGTGTGACTGCACTGTTACTACCCCTCTGCAAAATAAAACTTTTTCACTGTTTTCTTCCCCAGCCCCATCACGGAGGAAGAGCTGCACTTATCCCTCCGATTAATATTCATCCACCTGATTGAAATGCATGTTTAATATTACTGACGCGCAGGGCGGTGCCTGGCCTGACCACTTTTTTTTTTGGAAAGTTGCATCAACTTTCTAAAGCTGCCAGTGAGCCGAATGCTCCAGCTGGGCTTTACTTTCGTGGCTTGCAAGGTGCTTGCGTTTTCAAGTCACATTTGGCCGCCTGGCAACACGCTAAAGCGCGACCGTTCGGCCCGTAGGGCTGGTGCTGGCCGTTTGAATGGCTATTTCCCCGTAGCCCTGCATTCTCTACGTTCCACCTCTGCTTCATTCATGGGACGTGGGGGCCCAGGAGGTAAATGGTTATTAGATCCCGTCACCTCTTATTGGCTCAAACCCATTCGCACGGAACATTAGGCTCATGGATGCTGACATGACCATTACACCCGTGTAAGGCAGCATCTCTGGGCAGTGCAGTGCTCCTTCAGTACAGCACTGAAGCGTTAGCTGGAAGAACACAGCGATCCAGGCAGCATCTGGTTAAAAGGAGCAGTCAACATTCCAGGGTATAATCCTTCTTCAGGAATCTTCCAGCTGGATTTACTCTAATGGTTTATAAGGAGGTCGCATTTTAAAGTAGCATTTTGCCACCTGGCAACATGCCAAACCACGACCATTCGGCCCATTTGGCTTGTGCTGGCTATTTGAAAGTGGTCCTGAAGAGGGGTAATACCCTGAAATGTTGACTGCTCCTTTCCTCCTGATGCTGTGTTTCTCCAGCCTCCTGTGTGCGTACACCTTGGAATCCAGCATCTGCAGGTTATTTTATCTCTAACTGAAGAGTGGGTTTAGGGAGCTGGGGATCATTGCTTGTCAGAGGTAATAGTGACTGAGTTAAGTCTGATGCCCCAAATGCAAGGCACACACTTGTGACTCTTCAGGGGATTGAACCTGGGACTTCTCACATCCCAGTGTGCTCTAAAGCTGAATGCGAGAATCACACCCCTGCAGCAACTTGACAGCGTCTAACCTCTTTTTCCTGATCGGAAATTTTATTACATGCCTCTGGAACAGGTGGGGCTTGAACCTAGACCTTCCTGGCCTAGGGCAGGTGCAGTACCACCGTGCCACAAGTGGGCCTTTGCCAGTTCTCTAATTGCCCTGGAGAAGATGTTTTTTAGTTGTCTTGTGGAACTATTGCAGTCCATGTGGGCATAGATAGATTGTGCAGTTTGGGAGCGAGTGCCAGAATTTTGATCCAGCCACGTTGAGCTAAAAATGGTATCTTTCCAAATGGGAGGCCTAGGTGTAATGATAATGTCACTCCACTAATAATCCACTAGCACCAGACTAATGTTCTGGGTATATGGGTACAATTCCTGCTGTGACTAGTGGTGGAATTTGAGTTTGATGACAATCTAGAACTTTTCTTTTAGAAGAATTATCTAACACTGACCATGTAACCATTGACAATTGTTGTAAAAATGCATCTGGGTCACTAATGTCCCGAGGGAAGGAAATCTGCCATCCTTACTCAGTTTGGACTACATGTCACTACAAGCATTGTAGTTGCGTCTCAACTGGGCACTTAGGGATGGGCCTCACCAGTGATGCCCACACCCCATGGAAGAATGAAGAAAAGTCAGGATGGTATTGGGCATTAGTAGGGGGGATCCCCAGAGTGGTCCCATGTATTTGCTGCCATTGTCCTGCTTGGTAGATAGCCACACATGTAGCCAATTCCTCTTCACACTGCGTTCAACTTGTAGATTTTCTTAAATTGTCCTCATCTACCCTCTGGTTTGCCAACAAACTTTTGCCAGTTGCTTACAATTTGCATCTTCTGGTTACTGACATTCCACTTCTGTCAGTGGAAAAGTCATTCCCTCATCTCCTGAAACCCCTTTTAATTCTAAATGCCCCTACTAACTTGCCACTTCCAAAGAACATCAATATAGTCAGGTTACTGTAGCTTGAGGACCCTTAGAATCCTGTCAATGATCACAGTTTCAAAATCGGCCCAGTGTCAGGAATCTATCTGAGGTGCTGAGGGGAAGGTGGTTGAGAGCTTTGACTTCCTATGGGTAAATTTCACCAACAATCTGCCCTGGTCCACCCACATCAACACTACTGTCAAGAACATCTCTACTTCCTCAGAAGGCTGAGGAAATTTGGAATGTCCACAATGATTCTTATTAGATTTTACAGATGCACCACTGAAAGCACCCTATCTGCATGCATCACAGCTTGGCATGGCAACTGCTGTGTCCAAGACTGCAGGAATTTACAGAAAGTTTTGAGCACAGACCAGTTCAACACAGAAACCGGCCTTCCATCCATTGACTCCATCTATATTTTCTGCTGCCCAGGAAAGCAAGCAACGTAACAAAGACCCTTCCCACTCTGATTACATCTCTTCCACCCTCCTCCATCAAAGATACAAAAATTTGAAAACACATACCAACAGATTCAAGAACAGCTTCTTCCCCTCTGTTATCAGACCTATGTACAGACTTCTCATATATTAGAGCTGATCTTTCTCCGCGGCTGTAACAGCATTCTGCTCTATTACCCTGATGTACCTATATGTGGTATGGTTTGTCTGGATAATACGCTAAACAATACTTTTCACTGTATGTTGGTATACATGACAGTAATTAACCAAATTAAATCTATCTGCCTCAGTCATAGACACTGATTTTAGAGAAACACTTGAGACTTTGATACATGTTTACTGTATGGAGCAGGTGTATTTCTGGAATTGTGAGGTTCAATTCCACAATTTGATCCAGTTGCATGTAGTGTGCAGATGTCTTGTGATATAGTGGGTAACACAACTGCCTTCTCATTTTTTTTTAAATTTCCTAACTTATTCTTAAGGCTTTCACAGATCATAGAATCCCTACAGTGTGGAAAGAGGCCCTTTGGCCCAACAAGTCCACACCCTCCGTCGGAGCATCCCACCCTGACCCATTCCCCTAATCTACACATCCCTGAACACTATGGGGCAATTTAGCATGGCCAATCCACATTAACCTACACATCTTTGGATTGTGGGAGACAACCAGAGCACCCAGAGGAAACCCACACAGACATGGGGAGAATGTGCAAACTCCACACAGACAATTACCCAAGGGTGGATTCGAACCCAGGTCGCTGGCTCTGTGAGACAACAGTGCTAACCGCTGAGCCACCGTGCCGCCCTTTGTACCTGGGTATCTTCTACCTAAGATGGGCAGAAAGTGAAAGGCTGTAATGCTGAATTTTATTTCCTTATTTTTCTAATTAATTGCTAAGATCCTGTACCTAGGTACCTTTTGATCTAAGATGGCACATTTAGGGAGAGGCTGAATGGGCTGAGGCTATTTTCCCTGGAGCATTGGAGGTTTGAGGGCTGACCATACAGTTTTATAGAATCATGATAGAAATTGATAGGGTGAATAGCCAAGGTCTTTTCCCTAGGGTGGGGGAGTCCAAAACTAGAGGGGCATAGGTTTAAGGTGAGAGGGGAATGATTTAAAAGGGACCTAAGGGGTAGCTTTTTCACACAGAGGATGGTGCGGGTATGGAATGAGCTGCCAGAGGAAGTGGTGGAGGCTGATACAGTTACAGCATTTATGAAAAAGAAGGATTTGGAGGGATATGGGCCAAATGCTGGCAAACGGGGATTAGATTAATTTAGGATATCTAGTCAGTATGGACGAGTTGGATGAAAGGGTCTGTTTCCATGCTGTACAGCTGTATGACTCTATGACTGAGAGCTAGTTTTGGGAAGCACGCAGAGAGCTGATGATTGAACAAAACCTTTAGGGAGTTAGGACATAGGCAACAGCATTTTGGATGTGATTACAATTAGACAGGGTAGAAGATGGGAGGCCGTGAGGGAGATGATTGAAGAAGTCACTGATAAAGGCATGAAGGAGAGCTTGAGCTGTAGATGGGTTGAGTCGGGCAATATTACACAGGTAGAAATCTTCAGAGTTGGTGATGGAATAGCTGTGTGGTCAGAAGCTCAGTTTAGGGTCAGACACAATACTAGGGCTGCAATCACTTTCACACTACTTCAGGGGGCTGCTGGGGGCAGACACAATAACCCCAGGGAACGGGGCTGGTCACAAAGACCCCAGAACAATGGCCTGAGTCTTCCCAGTATTTACGCAGAGAGATTTTGTTCTAGGATGTCAGCCAAAGCAATCTGACAAATCCACACACTCTCACACACACACACACACACACACACAGACACACACACACACACACACACACACACACACACACACACAGACACACACACACACAGACACACACACACACACACTCACACACACACACACACACACAGACACACACACACAGACACACACACACACATACACACACACACAGACACACACACACACACACAGACACACACACACACACACACACACACACACAGACAGACACACACACACACACTCTCACTCTCACACTCACATACACACACATACACACACCCTCACACTCACACACACACACACACACAATCACTGGATCATGATTGAGAGTGTAAGCCCTGACTGAGTGATCCTTTCCTGAGCCCTCAGTCTTCCTCACACAGTTACACGAGCTGCCTGGATGCTGTCTTTACAATGTAAGATCATGGCTGCTGCAGCCGCGGCCAATGCAGGTCAATGGTCATAGAGCCATTCAGTTCAGAAGAGGCCTTTTGGCCCATCAAGTCTGTACTGCCATACATATACTTCTACCTAGGGCGGTACAGAGGTTAACACCTCTACCTCACAGCACCATGGAGCCTGGTTTGCACATTCTCCCCGTGTCTGCATGCGTTTCCCCTGGGTTCTCCTGCTTCCTCCTGCAAAGATGTGTAGGTTAGGGTGGAATGACCAGGGATGTGGAAGTTAAGTGGATCAATCAGAGTAACTGTGATTGAGTGGGATGCTCTTCTGAGGGTCAGGGTGGACTTAATGAACCAAATGGCCTGCTTCCACACTGTAGGGATTCTGTGATATACTCTACATTGCTCCCACTTTCCCACAATAGGCTCATAGCCTTGAATGTTATGACATTTCAAATGTTCGTTCAAGTACTGTTGAAAGGTTATGAGGTTTTCCTCTACCTCCCAGCCCGTGCATTCCAGATTCCCAGCTTTGGGGAAGTGCAAGGCTAGCCCTGACCTAGTGTTCAATCAGTTTCAGAGACTCATAGAGTCATACAGCACAGAAGCAGACCCTTCGGTCCACCTAGTCCATGCAGACTAAATCAGTCCCACCTGCCTGCTCCTAGCCCGTATCCCTCCAAACCTTCCCTATTCCTGTGTTTATCCCAAATGTCTTTTAAACATTGCAACTGTGTCCACATCCACCAACTGCCTAAGGACAATCATCCCACATGAAAACCATCACTGCTGGACTGATTTTCCTCCAATTTTCCCCCCCTCTAACCTCCGGCCTTTCATTTCAAAATGGTGACCACCTTGTTATGGACTCTGTCTGGCAGGGTTACCCGCTGTGGAAGGACACGGCGTGTAGAACTGACTTAAAAATCTGTGCCCGTAACCCAAACGCACACATAACCAGGAAATTTAGGAGGTTTCTCCACGCTATCTTGCAAACTGCCACAAAGTCCAAATCCTGGAATTCTCTCCGTAATGTGGTTGTGTCTGCACCCAGATGGATTGCATTTGTTCAAGATGGCAGCTCACCACCAACTTCCTCAGGACATTCATGCCACATGAAAACCACCACTGCTGGACTCCTCATTTTTGAGTAGTCACATGCAAGTGTCGCATTCGGCCGTACCATTCAAATGTTGTCCCCTCACCCCCATGTCCAGAAATAGATAAGCCCGAACTTCCTCTCCTAAATATGGTGGTCCTGATGGATTATACAGAGTTGCCCCCCCCCCCCCCCCCCCCACCACCCCCAGCCCCCCATCTCTGTCCTGCTACTGGGTGCTGGTAAATCTAGACCAGCTCCCTTTAATCCGCCCAGACAAATGAATCCAATTGGTTGTCCACCTCACTCAGGCGAGTAGCCCAAAGTGTGCCTTTTCCAAAATGGCCGACACCAGGAATGAGATCTGATACCAACATGTTGCCAGGAGCCATATTTTCTGGGCCCATTCAAAATGTGAGGCCCACATATTCTGTCTGATTGGGTTAAGGGTGGGAATGTTGTGATCCCCTCACCCGGAGGGCTTCCCTCACTGATTTTGTTTACAGTACACTTCTGTCGAACCAATGAAGATGGCGGCCTATGTATGCCAGTAGAAGCCTATGAGCATTCCTGTTCTCTCATTTTATCCCCTACTCTCTTCACCTTTAGCTTCTGTCTGATGGCTATGCTCTGTAGGCACTGCAATTAACTCCTAACCCCCTCTACCCTTACATTTCGCCCCAAAATATCCACTTGAAAAATCACACATTCTTCCAGGTGCAACATTTTTGGCTCACACTTGTCTGGTCACACTTTGTGATGTGCCATGGGGTGATTTCCTTGTGGATAACACAGCCTTATAATGTTGTTTGCTGAAGTGTGCTGTCAGAAGTGAGGAGTTCCGCCATTCCAACAGCAATACCTGTAACAGAAGGCTAAAGCTTTGGACAGGAGCGTGTGGGTCAGGGTCTGGTAGGGACAGTGCAGCAAAAGAGTAGTGATGTTTGTTTGTGGTTAGAGGTCTTGCCAACATAATGGAGGATCACTTGGATGAGTGTCGAATTATACGCCAAACAGAGCCGCAGAGATAGAAGGATGGCACAGCTGGTTGGAATGAACATGCTGTAATAAACCTTTCAAAGAGATAACGCATTCTGCTTTATCTAACCCCAGAATATTGTCGTTGCATTTCGTGAAAGAGGTTTCCTGTGTATCTTCGAGAAGTTCGAAACAGATTATTTAGACGTGGCTTTGCAAGCTGAGAGATGCTTCAAATCCAAGCTTTCTTGTTATCTGTCAGACCCTGCTCTTTACTGATGCATTGTTGTTTGAGATTACACAGTGTGTACCCCCGCTCCCCCCCTTTCTGGTTTGCACACTGACTGATATCGCATGCTGAAACAGAGCTCACCCTGAGTCACCGTTGCCTGCTGCATCACTTTCAATAGCTTCCCAAATTGCTGTGTGCAGGGAGATTGTTATTCCTGACTATTTGTGTGACCAGTCAGGGAAGGGCTTACACACTTAACGCGAGGGCCCTGGATAATGCTGTCAAACAGAGGGACCTGGAAGGGGGCTGGTGCGTAGGCACATAGTTTGTTGAAAGTGGCATGATGGGTGGTGAAGAAGGCATTTGGCAAGCTTGCCTTCATCGGTCAGAGCATCGGGTACAGGAGTTGGAGCATCATGCATCATAAGGGTGGCACGGTGGCTCAGTGGTTAGCCTCACAGCGCCAGGGACCCGCGTTTGATTCCAGCCTTGGGTGACTGCCTGTGTGGAGTTTGCACATTCTCCCTGTGTCTGCGTGGGTTTCCTCCGGGTGTTCCGGTTTCCTCCCACACTCCAAAGATGTGCAGGGTAGCTGGATCGGCCATGCTAAATTGCCCATAGTGCTCAGGGGTGTGTGGGTTACAGGGGGACGGGTCTGGGTGGTGTGCTCCAAGAGGCGGTGTGGACTTGTTGGGCCGAAGGGCCTGTTTCCACACTGTAGGGAATCTAGTCAAAATGTTACAGCTGCACAAGACATTGATGAGGCCACATTTAATTTGATTTTTTTTGCCACGTGTACTCATGTACAGGAGTACAGTGAAAAGTGTATAATGTCACCACACAAGGCGTCCTCTGAGGTACAGGCGCCAAGAGAACATGAGTACTGCTCACAATTCTGGCTGGTCTGCTAGAGGAACGATTGTATTACAATGAAAAGGCTGTAAAAAATTATTCACAATGATGGTACCACGACCGGAAGTCTTGATTGTAAGGGTAGGATGGACCGTCTGGGGTTATTTTCCCTGGAGCCGTCAGAGGCTGAGGGATGACCTTACAGAACTTTAGAAAATCATGAGAGGCATGGATAGGGTGAATAGCTAAGGGCATACCCCCCAGGATAGGGGAGTCCAAAACTATAAGAGCATGGGTTTAAGGTGAGAGGGGGAAAGATTTACATGAGATCTGATGGTTAACTTTTTCACACAGAGGGTGGTGTGTGTGTGTGTGTGTGTGTGTGTGTGTGTGTGTGTGTGTGTGTGTGTGTGTGTGTGTAAGTGGTGGAGGCAGGTACAATTACAACATTTAAAACACATTTGGACAGGTACATGAATTTAAAAGGTTTAGAAGGCTATGGGCCAAATGCAGGCAAATGGGACAAGCTCAGATTAGGAAGCCTAGCTCACACAGACAAGTTGAGACAAAGGGCTCATTTCTGTGCTGTGTGACTCTTTGACTCTACCTTGCTTTGTGTGCTTTTTTTTTACAACAGATGGAAGCATAAATCACTACCAGAGCAGAATAGCACACCTTCCATGTTGAAAAGATTCCCCAAACCCATGTCTGAGAAAGTGAAGAGATAATAGGAACTGCAGATGCTGGAGAATCCAAGATAATAAAATGTGAGGCTGGATGAACACAGCAGGCCCAGCAGCATCTCAGGAGCACAAAAGCTGACGTTTTGGACCTAGACCCTTCATCAGAGAGCTCTCTGATTTCAAAACCCTTGCCTTCCCTTTGGCTTTCATCGGCAGGGGAATTGAGTTTAAGAGGCGCGAGCTTATGCTACAGCTGTATAAAACTCTGGTTAGACCACACTAGGAATATTGTGTCCAGTTCTGGTCACCTCATTATAGGAAGTATGTGGAAGCTTTAGAGATGGTGCAGAGGAGATTTACCAGGATGCTGCCTGGACTGTAGGGCAGGTCTTATGAGGAAAGGTTGGGGTTGCTAGGGCTTTTTTATTGGAGCAAAGAAGGATGAGAGGTGACTTGGTAAAGGTTTACAAGATGATGAGGCGTAGAGTGGATAGTCAGAGACTTTTTCCCAGGGCAGAAATGACTATTATGAGAGGGCATAATTTTAGGGTGACTGGAGGAAGTATGGGGGAGATGCCAGAGGGAGGTTCTTCGCACAGAGAGTGGTGGGCGTGTGGAATGTGCTGTCGGCAGCGGTAGTGGAGTCAGATACTTTAGAAACTTTTAAGCGACTCTTGGATAGACACATGGAGGATAGTAAAATGCAGGGCATGCTGGGCAGATAGATCTTAGTAGGATAATAGGTCAGCACAACATCGTGGGCCAAACGGCCTGTACTGTGCCGTACTGTTATATGTTCCATGTTCCCCTTTTCAGCTTTTCATTTACTTTCCCTATCGCTCACTTGCTTGCTTTTTAAGCCTCTTTCACTTTCTGTCCTTGTTTAACCAAGTCTTGCAGCTCAGAAACCACCATTGTGCAATATATCATTCTGGGGAAAGGATGTTAGCCGAGGGCAGGATGGAACCTGCTAAATGGTGTTCCCACAGGCTTGCTGGCTATTGTAACCATACACAAAAACCGGGGAGTCATAACTGTCCGTGGTGACATTTTCAGTGAGAGAAGAACTTAAAGACTCAGCTGAGCTGCTATGTAAGGTGCTTTGTGTGAGCAACAGCGGTCAGCACACACCCTTTTATCTGCGCTATTGATCCTAGACGATGTTCAATCCACTATCATCAAACTGAGCATTTAGTAGTTTTCCCTCCAGTAGATGTGACAGTCAGAATGGCACTTGTTAGCGTGGGACTCCCAAACCCCCAATGTTGATACTGTGGTCACTAACAGTCAATATTGGCTGTGGAGGCAGGAGAAAGAAAATTTATTGGTCAGTGAGTTGAGTATGGGAGTTGGGAGGTCATGTTGCAGCTGTACAGGACATTGGTTAGACCATTTTTGGAACACTGCGTTCAATTCTGGTCTCCCTGCTACAGGAAAGATGTTGTTAAACTTGAAAGGGTTCAGAAAAAAATTACATGGATGTTACAGGGTTTGGCGGGTTTGAGCTATAGGGAGGGGCTGAATCGGCTGGGGCTATTTTTCCTGGAGTGTCAGAGCCTGAGGGGTGAACTTATAGAAGTTTATAAAATCATGAGGGGCATGGAGAGAAAGAATTGCCAGGGTCTTTTCCCAGGGTGGGGGTAGTCCAAAACTAGAGGGGCATAAGTTTAAGATGAGAGGGGAATGATTTAAAAGGGGCATAAGGGGCAACTTTTTCACACAGAGGGTGGTGCGGGTATGGAATGAGCTGCCAGAGGAAGTGGTGGAGGCTGGTACAATTACAGCATTTAAAAAGTATTAGGATGGGTACACAAACAGGAAGGGTTTAGAGGGAAATGGGCCAAATGCTGGCAAATGGGACTGGATTGATCTGGGATATCTGATTGGATGAATTGGACTGAAGGGGCTATTTCCATGCTGTACAGATCTTTGACAGTATTGAATGGCTGCTACCTACAACAGTTGACTTCAAATGAGAACCAAACATCAAGTTACACTTGTTAAATACAACGTGTTCTTTTGCAAAGAAAAAGAACATGTTTAAATAATGTGCCCTTTGTTGAGTTACCCTGAAATTTGTGGTTCCCTGTTGCTTTCTTTGTGGCAATGTCTGAGTCAATCAGATTTGCATTCCGAATTTGAAGAACAATGCCTTATCTTTTGCCTCGGGGGGCACCCTACAGCCTGAAGGACTCAACATTGAGTTCTATAGTTTCAACTCACCTTCCCACCCAAAGCCCCAGCTCCCCTTCCAGCCCCACCTATTGACTCTTCCTTCCAGCCACCAACCAGATTCATCCCTCCCATCGACCAATCAGGTCGCACCTACTGCTGGTGTCCACCTGTCACCACCATTACGCTACCATCGCACCGCCTCCCCCCCCCCCCCCAATTCCCTGTTTATCTGCAGCTACCCCTACCCTCACATCTAGCCCTGAAGAAGGGTAATACCGAAAGCGTTGACCTCTCCTTTCCTCTAGAGGCTGCCTGGCCTGCTGTGTTCACTTAGCCTCCTGTTGTCTACCTTGGGTTGCAGTCTGGGCAGATTTTCTTCTTGTCTCTATCTCAATAAGAAACATGTACAATGTCTGCAGATCAATTCCCCATTATCTGTGGCTTTATTGTAGGGAGAAACAGCCTGAAATGGTGTTGCAAGTTAGTCACTGTGAAACAGAAGGTTTGCAGGGAGTTGGGATAATAGAATGTCTTTGAGAGAGCTTTCATAGGCACACCAGTGTTGTCTACTGTCTGATGTTTCCACTGGGCTATCGGAATGAGATGAAGCTGTTGAGCTAGGGGTTTGGAAGTGGGGAGCTCTTGACATAACATACCCAATAATCAGATGAAAGCCCTGTCTGGACGGCCTCTATTGGTGTTCTCACCCAGGTCACCCATGGAGGATAGTCAGAGGCATTTACTAAACAGAGGATGATATCAATGCCAGGAAAGGGATTTATGATTTTCACTCAGTCCCCAGGCAACAATGTGGTCAACCTCACACACAGACTCTGACCGCAGCTTCTCCCTGCTCCCAGCTTTTTATACCATGGCTATTTTTTCACTTCCTGTGCAAAACCAGCTCCTAATTTTGGAACGCGTTCGAGTAGGCAGCAGTGAGAGTGGAAAACACTGCTTGCTTCCTGGGGAAGCTCGCTGGCAGGATCTACTTCCAGGACAGTCCCAGTCAGAAATCTATTGGGTGCTGGAGGACTATAGAGACACATCGGCTCTGACAGACGGTCGTAGAAATGGAGCCAATGTAGATCACGAAGGTCAAGGGAGTTTGGTGAGTGAGGTTCAATGCCAGGACAGGATATAAGGCCCTCGTGTTTTGAGTCAGTGAGGTTACTGGAGTGTGGAGGGTATGAAACTCAGCAGCACAGTGGCTCGGTGGTTAGCACTGCTGCCTCATAGTGCCAGGGGCCTGGATTTGATCCCACCCTCGGGAGACTGCCTGTGTGGGAGTTTGCATATTCTCACTGTGTCTGCGTGGGTTTCCTCCAGGTGCTCCAGTTTCCTCCCACAGTCCTAAGGTGTGCTGGATTGGCCATGGGCAGCGCAGGGTTACAGGAATGGGTTGGGTTGGCATGGACTCAATGGGCCGAATGTCCTGTTCCCCACACTGTGTAGGTCAGACCTGTATGTGGTTTGTCCTTCTGTTAAACCCTTTCAGAGGCTGAGGAATGTGCTGTACAAATGGAATTCTTCTCTTCAGCATTTGCTGCAAGCTTTTGGTTAGGCAGCAGCAGACAAGTGGTTGAAAATGTACAGTACTGAAGCTCAGTGACTCAGTGCAGAGATCGGACAGAGATGTAACATTCATTTTCTGTTTTATTCTGTCATTAGTGGTTGTTCGTTGAACCTTCGATCTTCTACCCTCACAGCTCACCCCCACAACAAACAATCTCATGTCCTTCTTCCATCCCCTCCAAATAACTGATGAAAAGCCTGTTGTCAACTTCCATGTTCAGCTCTGTCCTTCTGTGGTCTCTTCTGGCTCTTTGCCGTCTGATTGCCTTTAAACAAACTGTGACACGTCCTGCAGTAGCCCTGACCCAAGCTGACGCTGAAATGTAAGCCAATCAGCAACCCGTCAGCCCCCTTAAACTTCCCCTTTCAAAAAGGGGTGAACAGCAGAGGAGGGAGCAGGGCAGAGGGCAGGGGAGATTCAGCGTTGCTGCCTGCAGGGAGAAGCTGACGGGTTAAAATGGAAGCAAACAGGCAGATGGCAAGAGACAAATAAAACTTCCATCTGATCCTTTTGCTCAAGGAGCGGCCATTGCATCATGGGAAGGGTAGGGTTGGGTGGGGGCGGGGGGGAGGTGGGGGTGCGCTGCAGTTCTGGCCCCCGTTTTGAACCGTTAAATGTCAGTAACCGGAATAAAGGTTTTTGTCAAAAAATGTTGGGTTTCTTTTGATGAAAACTCAAGGCACTCAGAGTGAAGTTACTCTCTCCAAGAAACATCTTTGTCAAAAGACACACCAGCCTCCCAGGGCCATGTTTGCTAATTTAGGAAACCCACGCCTTTCGTAAACACAAACATTAGCTTCATAAATTAGCGCTGGTGTCACTGATCAAAGGCCAAAGGTCAAACATTTGAAAAGTGGCTCCCCAAATCTCTCCGACAGTACACAGTGGACAAAAGGGAATGATTCATTTGTATCTGCGATGGGGAAGTGCCTCAGGAACTCGGGAACATTTTCAAGAAACAGCGATTAAAATAACTCGAGTCAATAGGGTGCTAGCTATGAAGAGAGGTTGAGTAGATCAGGATTATTTTCATTAGAAAGATGGAGATTGATGGGGACCTGATTGAGGCCTACAAAATCATGAGGAGTGTAGACAGGGTGGATAGCAAAAAGCTTTTTCCCAGAGTGGGGGACTCAATTACTAGGGGTCATGAGTTCAAAGTGAGAGGAGGAAAGTTTAAGGGAGATATGTGTGGAAAGTTCTTTACACAGAGGGTCGTGGGCGCCTGGAACGCCTTGCCAGCAGAGGTGGTAGACGCAGACACGATAGTGTCTTTTAAGAAATATCTGGACAGGTACGTGGATGGGTAGGGAGCAAAGGGTACAGATCCTTAGAAAATAGGCTACAGGCTTAGACAGAGGATCTCAATCAGCACAGGCTTGGACAGCCGAAGAGCCTGTTCCTGTGCTGTAATTTTCTTTGTTCTTTGTTCAATAGCTTTTGATAGCGGCGCACTGTGTTTCTCAGTGCCACCTCCTCTGTATGTACAGCGCACACTGGATAGAAGGCACTGTAGGATTATGTAGGTATAACAGCCATAAACCCTACTTGGCTCAAGCAGTCGAGGCCATTGTTTATATTCCACTCAACCCTCCTCCCAACTTCTCACACCTAAACTGCCCATCGTCGCTATCTATTACAAACTATACATACCAAAGTGTTGGGAGCAGGAATGTGCCTTCAGTCCTGTTCCATGATTCCTTAAGATCCAAATTCTACATTCCCCAGTATCCCCAATAACCTTCGACCACCACACCCCACCCCCCCACCCAATGCCTAACAAGATCTGCCTTAGCAGTATTTAATAACCTCTCCTCTTTACCTCTCACTGGGTAAAGAAATTTCTTCTGAATTCCTTGAGTTTCCTGTGGCCTATATTACAATGGGGCCTCTAATTTTCTCCAGCAGAAGAAACAGATATCTGTAACCAGTCAATCAAACCCTTCAGATGTTTAAGGAACTCTATTAGTTCAGGCACCCCTCAGCCTTTTCTCTAAAACTAAGACCCTGTCTTTATTTCAAAAATATACTTTAAACATAAAATATCTTTCTCAACTGAGGGCGAGGAAGACGATGGTCTAGTGGTATTATTGCTGTTAATCCGGAGACCCAGATCACGTTCTGGAGACCTGGGTTGGAATCCCACCATGGCAGATGGTGAAATTTGAATTCAATTTTAAAAATCTGGAATTAAGAGAGTAATGAAGACCATGAACCCATTGCTGATTGTCGGAAAAAACCCATCTGGTTCACCAATGTCCTTTAGGGAAGGAAACTGTTGTCTACACCTGGTCTGTCCTACACGTGACTCCAGACCCACAGCCAATATGGTTGACTCTGAACTCCCCTCCAGACATAGATACATAAAGCAGTTTGATTCTGTACGGTAGTACATGAAGGAATAAACGAATGTTGGAATTTGACTCTCGCCAACAAACAAACCCAAGGCATTTTTTACTTGTGCAGGACCATAGAACCTGTGCTGTCAATTCTTTTCTGCTGTGCATTTCTCATTTCTTCTTTGTAAATCGTCTCTGCATCCTGCCCAGTCTGTCTTCATCCTTTTTTATTGTAATACAATGACTGTGCATTGTGACCTAAGATTTAGCACAAATTTAAGCACGATATCTCTAGCTTTCAATTCTACCTTTGTGGAAATAAAGCCCAACACTTTTTTTTGGACTTATTAGCTTGTGCTGCAGCTTTTCAAGATTCCTGTGTTTCCACTTCAAGATCCTTTGATTCCTCTACTCCACCTAGATCTACACATTCCAATTAATAAGTGACATTCCTATTCCTGCTGCTAAAATGTACTACTTCACATTTATCTGTGTTGAGCTTCATTTACTCTGTCCTTTTCTTCTTGATTCATTCACAGGATGAGGGTGTCACTGGCTAGGGCAGCATTTATTGCCCGTCCCTAATTGCCCAGAGGGCAGTTAAGAGTCAACCACATTGCTGTGTCTGGAGTCACATGTAGGCCAGACCAGGTAAGGATGGCAGTTTCCTTCCCTGAAAGACATTAGAAAAATCAGATGGGTTTTTCCAACAATCAACAATGGATTCATAGTCATCATGAGACTCTTAATTCCAGATTATGTTTTTGAGATCAAAATGTGCTGGGGCACGATTTGAATCTGGGTCCCCAGAGCATTATCTGTGTCCCTGAATAAACAGTCCAGCAATAATACCACTAGGTCAATACCTCTCCCTCTGTGAATTTTTAAATATCCTCCTATTATTTGTCGCAAGTCGAAATACGGGCTATTCCCACTCACCTACCTACCTGGTGTGTTGTCCACAAATTCAGAAAATGGACTTTGTTTTATTAATTTATGGTATGTTGGTGTCGCTGGCTGAGCCCAGCATTTACTGCCCGTCCCTAGTTGCCCCTTGAGAAGGTGGTGGTCTGCTGCAGTCCGTGTGCTGCATGTAGACCCACAATATCCTCATGGATGGAGTTGTTGCCCAGTTTCCAGTGACATCCCCCCCTAGTTGCTCACTAGGCCACCCACCCTCAGGCCCACGAGGCCCTTAAGTGGCAAATAATGACCCTCAGTCCACTGTTACCATTAAACAGTGGGCAGTGGTGAGAGACTGTGTTTAACACAACTAGCTAAAGGCAGGAAGGAGGTGGGAGGAGTGTTTCATACTTTGGGGGTAAGCGGGCACACCCTCACACATTTGATGTTACCCCCTTCAACCTCTCACTGTACCTCCCTTGGCCACTAAACCCAAACCCCCACGCATCCATGTCCAATCCCTTCCTGTTCTACATGAATGTAGGTGCCGCAGTCTCCCTTACAGAGTTCTGACTGAGAGCTACTGCCGCTTCTGGGAAGGCTAGAGTTGCCAGACTAGACTTCCTCTCAATGAGAAGCCAAATTCCGACCCTTATAAT
This sequence comes from Stegostoma tigrinum, assembly GCF_030684315.1. NCBI lineage: Eukaryota > Metazoa > Chordata > Chondrichthyes > Orectolobiformes > Stegostomatidae > Stegostoma > Stegostoma tigrinum. The sequence goes on from NC_081388.1 coordinate 11,990,696, forward strand.
GTTAGGGACGAGAAGCTATCACTGTGAGCTGGTCTTGATTAAATCTTCCAGGACATAGCACTGACTGGTATCTGCAAGGTCCAACTCCACCCCAACTAAAAACGGTCCCATTGATTCCAAATTCCAGCTTGCTAAAACACATTGTGGGCAGCGGTGGGCCCAGCTGATTCCGTGAGACACTGCTCCTCACTTTCTGTCACTCTGAATCAGTTAGGACTATTTTCACTGCAGTTGAGAAAATTAAAGGGGCATCTCAGAGAAACCTACAAAATTCTGACCAGACTACACAGGATAAACACAGGAAGGATGATCCCGATGACTCAGGGGAGTCCGAAACCAGGAGTCTGAGGAAACGGGATCAACCATTGAGGACAGAGATGAGGAGAAATGTCTTCGCCCAGAGAGTGGTGAGTCTGCGGAATTCTTTGCCACAGAAAACAGTTGAGACCGAAGCGTTGAATGTCTTCAAGAAGGAGCTGGATTCTTGGGACTAAAGGGATCAAGGGGCCTGGACAGAAAACAAGAACAGGGGACCAAGTTGGGTGATCATCCATGATTGTATTGAATGTAGGATAGGCCCAAAGGGCTGAATGGCCTACTCCTGCTCCTGTGTTTCCTCCAAGATTCTGTGTTGAAGCTGACTAGCAACATAGCCTGTCATTTGCCCACTGATTCCACATTCTCTAACTTTATTCATTGATTCTAGTATGGCGGGGGGGGGGGGGGGGGGGGGGGCGCGGTAACTGTTATTAAAGAGTGTTTGAAAATCTACATAAATCACATCTCTGAGTCACTCCAATCATGTCTCTTACAGGGTGTTTTCCGTCACTGTCAGCTCCTAAATTGTTTCATTTGTTCATGGGATGTGGGTGCTGTGGGCGAGGTCAAACATTTATTGCTTATTTCTAATTGCCCTTGAGAAGATGGTGGTGAGCTGCCTCCATGATTTGCTACAGTTTACTGTACAGTCAGGGATAGAATTCCAGGATTCTGGCTCAGCGACATTACAGGAACATTGATATAGCTGCAAGCCACAGTAGCGTGAGGCTTAGAGGGAACTCGTAGTCTGCTGCTATTGTTGTTCTCTGAGGTAATAGTTGTCGGTATCTTAGAAGGTGATTTTAAAGGGAGCTTTGTGAGTGACGAGATAACTGCCTTGTAGATGGTATGCACTTCTGCCGCTGATGTTCAAGCTGGGAGATTGTGTCAATCAAGTGGCCTGCTGTTTCTGGAATACTGTGGAGCTTTTTGAACATTGTTGGACCTTGTACTCATCCAGGGAAGTGGAGGCTATTTCACTGCAGTCCTGATTTTGCCTCAATGAGGAGACAGTGAGTGTACAGAATCCAGCTCCTTCTTGAAGACATTCAACGCTTCGGTCTCACCTGTTTTCTGTGGCAAAGAATTCCACAGACTCACCACTCTCTGGGCGAAGACATTTCTCCTGTACACTCAGTACAGAATTCAGCACTTGTAGCTGCAGTATTGTACGGCAAGCCCCGTTTATGTTTTTGGTTAAAGATGACCCCCAGGATGTTGATAATGAGGTATTCAACGATGCTAACACCCTTGAACATCATGGTAGATTGTATCTTATTGGTGATGGGCATAGCCTGGCATTTGTGTGGCGTGAACGTTACTCTCCACTTGTCAGCCCAAGTCTGGATATTGTCCAGATCTTGCCGCATTTGAACACAGGCTGGTTCCGTATCTGAGGAGTCACAAATGGTGCTGAACATTGTGCAATCATCAGCAAATATCCTCACTTCTGACCTTATGATGGAGGGGCCATCACTGAAGGAGCGGCTGAAGATGGTTGGGCCGAGGGCACTACCCTGAGGAATCCTGCAGAGATGTCCTGGATGACTGACCTCCCACAACCACGACCATCTTCCTTTGTGTCAGGTATGACTCCAACCACTGGAGAGTTTGCCCCAATGTTGTTTTGATGTCAAGGGCAGTCACTCTCATATAACCTCTGTAGTTCAACCTTTCTGACAAAGGCTGTAATGAGGCCAGGAGGTGGATTTACCTGGACCTGGTTGAAATCAAACTAAATATCAGTGAGCTGGTCATTCTTTAGCATGTATCACAGATACCATTGCCAATCATCCCTTCCATCACCTTGCTGATGTTCCAGAGTGGACTGATAGACCAGTAATTAATTGGAATGGATTTGTCCTGCTTTTTGTGCACTGGGGCTGTTGCTGGAACGCCTTGGGTAGGCGTGCAGTTAGTTCTGGAGCACAAGTCTTCAGTCCCATTGTTGAATGTTGTCAGGGCCCGTAGCCTTTGCAGTATCCAGTGGCTCCAGCTGTCTCTTGATATCATATGCAATGAATCTAACTGTAAGGATTGATATCTGCGATCACTGAAGGAGGCCAAAATGGATCATCCGCTTGGCATTTCTGCCTGAAGATGGATACAAATGCTTCAGCTTTATCTATTGTATTGGTGTGCTGGCTAGCCCGGCATTGAGGAAGGGACTATTTGGCCATAACCCACCTCTTGTTAGTTGTTTGATCATCCACTCCATTCATGATTGGACGTGGCAGGGCTGTGAACCCGAGATCGGTTGGATGTGGGATTGCTTAGCTCTGCCTATTACTCACTGCGGATGCTGTCTAGAATGCAAGTTTGTTAGCATAATCAAGCTGACACCTCATTTTTGGGTATGTGTGGTGCTGCTCCTGGCATGCCCCCTTGTACCCTCCATTAAACAGCGCAGCAAGAGGCAATGATTCTCACAGAGTCATAGAGATGTACAGTACGGAAACAGACTCTTCGGTCCAACTCATTTCTGAAGAAGGGTCCAGACCCAAAAAGTCAACTTTCCTGCTCCTCTGGTGCTGCTTGGCCTGCTGTGTTCATCCAGCTCTACACCTTCTTATCTCAGACTCCAATATCAGCAGTTTCTACTATCTCTGAACATCCTTGTAAGTTTTTTCTGAGCCATTTCAAGTTTCACAACATCCTTCCTACAGCAGGGAGACCAGAATTGAATGCAGCATTCCAAAAGTGAGCGAACCAATGTCCTGTACAGCCGCAACTTGACCTCCCTATACTCAATACACTGACCGATAAAGGCAAGCGTACCATACCAAACACATGTTATGATGTGACTGGTGTGTCTCAGAGTTGGATGCTGTTTATCAAAACTGTAAGTGCGGCTGTGTCTGAAATACATGTTGTTGTATAGATTCAGTCTGCAGTCAGCTCCAACTCCGACTGGTTCGGCAGAGAGGCAAGGTGCTTCATTCTCCAGGACCCCAATCCAATCAACTGTGAGCCTGCTCACTGAAAGTGGTAAGATGATCTGACAGACAGTGATCTGGTGAAAGATAGTGTGGCAGAAGAAGATCTGGTGGAGGGCGATCTGGTGAAGGGTAATCTGGTGGAGGATGTTCTGATGGAGAGTGCTCTGGTGGAGGATAATTGGTGGGGGGCAACCTAATGGAGGGCGGCTCTGGTGGAGGGGTGATCTGGTGAGGGGTAATCTGATGGGGGCTATTCGGGTGAAAGATGATCTGGTAAAGGATAATCTGGTGCAGGGCAATCTAGTGAAGTGTAATCTTGTGGAGTGATCTGGTGGATGGTAATCTAGTGAAAGATAGTCTCGTGGAGGGCAGTCTGGTGGAGGGTAGTCTAGTCAGAATGTGATCTGGTGGAGGGTGAGCTGGCAGAGGGTAGTCTGGTGAAGGGTAATCTGGTGAAGTGATCAGGTGGAGAATGAGCTAGCAGGCGATGATCCAGTGTCTGTAATCACTCCCTGGTGGTCATGCAGTAAATGGACCCTCCAACAACCCTGTCCTGATTTCTCCATGTCCCTCTCCTTCCATGCCCTCCTCCAAACATCCATTCATTGTTTCCGAGTGTAGATGGTGTGCACTCAAGCAGGAAGGGCCTCACTGCCCAAAGTCACACAAGAAGGCCCACCAATACCTGGGGCATTGGGTCAGAATCGAGTGGGTAACTTCCATCCCCATGACGCTAACCAAATTAACAAGTACCCACTCTGCCCACCGTTGGCAGGCTATTTCTGAAAAATATAACAGCCGCAGGAACAAATCACCAATGGCAACAGAGAAACATAGGAAACAGGGACAGGAGTAGTCCATTCAGCCCTCCAAGATAGCTCTGTTGTCCAACATGAACATCAACTCAGTCCCTGTTCCCAAATACTTGACCTCCATGAAGGTCAGTGGCAACAGATCTATGGGATTACCACTGCCTCCCATGCATATACATAGAATCAAAATAGCTATATTGTCATGGCTACTCATGCGAGCGCAGTGAAAAGTTTAGAAGGCGCCACTTGCAGAACCATCTCAGGTACAAAGGGGGCTAAGTGCAGATTCTTTTGTACAAATTGTTAGGAGAAGAAAAATGAAAAAAAATTAAAGGAATAAAAAGCCCAGCATTGCAGACCTTCAAAAGTACAAAATCACAGGAATAAATTAGTAAAGAAATAAAATGGTCAGAATAACAATCCTTCCACAAAAGTATACCTAAAAAAGGAATTTAAAAAAGAGAGAGATTAGCCTTTTTTCACGGCTATATGCATCACCATCCTGAAAATATATCCTGCATCCCCATAGGATCAAACCCTGGGACGCCCTATCTAGCAGCACTGTAAGGGCATGTATACCCACATAGACTGCAATCCCACCAATACCTTCTCCAAGGTAACTAGACATAGCCAATAAATACTGGCTCTCCTGGAGAGGCCCAATCTCACCAATACATTTATTTTGCTGTGGTACAGCTCCCTTTTCATGCTTGCTTGGAATGTGAACAGCCTTGAGAATGCCAGATTTCTTGCTCATTCCTGATTGTTCTCAAACTGAGTAAGTCACCAGGTAGTTTCAGAGGGCAGTTTCTGTGGGTCTAGAGTCACGCGTAGGCCAGATTAGATAAAGGTGGCAGAGCCCCTTCCCACAAGGACATTAAGGTGAACCAAGGTTTTTCTTTTTAAAATAAGTGCCTGTTGCCACAGAGTGAGACCAGCTCTCAATTCCTGATTTACTAACTAATTGGATTTATGAACTCCACAAACTGGCACGCTGGTGATTCGAACTTGTGTCCACAAAGCATGGTGCTGTACTTCTAATTACTGGAGGGCATTACCACAAACTCAATGTCACCACAACCAGCTTAACTGTCCCCACCATCGCACAACACGAGATTATCCCATTACCCCCGTAGGAGGAACAATGGATCACTGCAGAAGTTGCAAACTAGATTTCCATAGCTGATATCAGATCTCAAAGGACACAGCAATCAGGAAAGTCTGAACAGATTGGAGCTATATTCTCTAGAAAAGAAACATAAAGTCACCATAGCCCGACTGAACATGGGGCTGCTCTCTCATTGGAGGGAATGATGGTTGGTGTTGGTCTAACCCGAGATTCATCACACCTCAGGCAAGGGGAGAGGTTGAGAAGGAAACTCCCTCACAGTGACCTTTGCCAGTGTGGGAACTGGACCCATGCTGTTGGTGTCAGCATTGCAAACCAGCTGTCCAGCCAACTGAACTAACCAAGAAAGGGGTGGCCTGATCGACATCTTTAAAGTTGTGATGGGATTCAACAAAACTAAGATGTTTACCCTTAAATGAGTGTCTGGGACTAAAGGACACAAATATTGAATAATCACTAAAAAACCCAATAAGATTTTTAGTAGGAGCATCTTTTATGAGAGTTAATCTACATGACATTGTTGAAACAAGAAGCATATGTGCACTTAAAGAAAAGATAGGAAGAAACTCAATGGCACATTGATCAATGATGTCAGTTAGGAAGAAGTCTGTCTGATGTACAGACCCAATAGATGGGGCCGAATGGCCTGTTTCAGGGAAACTCAGGCAGTGCTATCCAAACATGAATGCTGCAACTGCATCTTGAGCTGAAGTCAACTGAAGTGTATAACTTTTGGGGAAAGCTGCCGGAGCTGAGTTTCAGTGAGTCATTATGACTGCGGAGATTCGAGTTGAATGTTGTGAGAGTAGGGGAATGGACCAGGACTCTGTCACTAACCCCAAACTAATGGAAACCCACTTCAGTTAGGGCTGGCCACTGTTTCTAAGGAGAGCACGTGATGAATAAGCAGCTTGTTTGAGTTCATAGACCCAGCGTTATTAGAGGCAAAGGTTCTGATTGCAGTGTGGGTAAATTTGGGGAAAAGGTGTGAGGTGCTGGAGCTGGCGGTTTTGGGGTGGGTCCGACTGCGGGGTCAAACATTATCCAAGGCAGCCCAGGTTTTAGCAATGATCCACTTCAGTTACAGAAAAATCCTCGGCTGACAACTGTGATGTTGAGTAGATACCTTTCTCGGATTGAGGGGCAGTGGACAGCTGACTTTAGATCTGGCATTTTGACCTTGGCATCTGTTAACAGTGCAAGTCATCCCTGTGACTCAGACAGTCCCACTGCATTGTAGTACCAGCAACACCAATGACCCTTCCTTTCCTCATCAGTGAACATCTCATTGTCACCTATTGACACGTTACACATCGACTTGCTTGCTACTGCACTTTAATCACAGAGTCATAGAGATGTACAGCACAGAAACAGACCCTTCGGTCCAACCCATCTGTGCCGACCAGATATCCTAAATTAATCCAGTCCCATTTGCCAGCATTTGGCCCCTATCCCTCTAAATCCTTCCTGTTCATGTACCCATCCAGATGCCTTTTAAATGTTGTAATTGTACCAGCCTCCACCACTTCCTCTGGCAGCTCATTCCATACATACTCCACCTTCTGCATGAAAAAGTTGCCCCCAGGTCCCTTTTAAATCTTTCCCCTCTCATCTTAAACCTATACCCCTCTAGTTTTGGGCTCCCCCACCCTGGGGAAAATACCTTGGATATTCTCCCTATCCATGCCCTTCATGATATTACAGACCTCTATAAGGTCACCCCTCAGCCTCCAACGCTCCAGGGAAAATAGACCCAGCCAATTCAGCCTCTCCCTGTAGCTCGAACCCTCTAAAGCTGGCAACATCCTCGTAAATCTTTTCTGAACCCTTTCAGAGTCCTGTGTTCTTGGTGTCCAAGTGGCCAAGCTATTTCTGATTGCTTGGTAGAGGTCAGGCCTGTGTGAAATTAAGTCCTGAGCAGGTCAGTGTGGGCCCAGACCCCCACAAATTGTCTCAAGATTGAGTAGTTGGTCTGTAATGAATCACACACATTAAAATGAGCAAGTCTATGGGCACTATGTTGGCAAAAATGGCACTTTAATCCAAACATTTCTGAAAGTACATTGCAAAACAGTTCAAACTGCTGAAATTGCAATGCAGTTCAATATCATTCCATTCAGCAAGTGACTTCCTTGAAATCTCTTGCTATAGTTACAACTGCATGTGATATTTACATCTGAGGCAGCCAGAGAGATTTCACAATTTTCGCTCCTTTGGTGACTTCTGGATGTTGGCCATTCCGTATTGATTTTTCAAATTGCCTGCCCCAAGCTGTCCGTCCTCGCTGTCATTCCTGCACCTTGGAATATGCCAGTCTGTAACATTTGGCAGTGGGCATCAAATTGCAGGAGGAGCAGCAGGTTCAACCAGTTGGTAGTGGTCCAGCCAGTTGACGTTTGTTTCTGGGTAATTGTGTTCCCTGGGAACAGCCTGTGGGAACACGAGTCCTGTGTCCATAGGATAAAGCCTGGCAAAAAAAAGTCATGTTCTCTACCCAGGCCAGCTTTGCAAGAAGGAGTTTTATGACAATCTCCAATCTCTGGCTGCCAACTAGAGGGCGACGTGTGAGGGGGTGAGACTCTGGGCACAGTGAAGGGATTTGACAACTAGATTCCTCTTCTCACCTGTCAACCAAGCCAGAATGCCAATCTCAAAGCTTGCCCAGCGTCCTATGCAAATGTTCTACTTAACGATTGCCCTTGTACCTGGACCATGCCCACATGGGAATGGTACAGAAGACTGGCAGAATGCAGGTATGAACCAGGGGCTTCATCAGTAGAGTGGAAAATGTGCACCTGCATTCTCGTCAAACTTCCAGCGATCTCAGGCCATCCAAACCTAATGAACAAATGCAATTTCATTTGGTATTCACACAAATTCGAGAAGAAATATTCACGTAGTGAGGAGCATTCGGATAACCTGGTGGTGGCTGAGTGCAAAATAGTGGCCAGGACACCAGAGAACTCACTCTCAAAAATTGATTTTGTTTATACATCACCGAATGACACCACGGAATATTCCACGGCTGTGATTCAGAGGCAGCGTCTTTGAGACAAACTTTTAAACTGAGGGACAGTCTACTCCATCAAGTCGTCATTAGGGAATCAACTTTTTCAACAAAGTACAGGGAAGTGCTGTCATCTTTCATGAGTAGATGGTCTTCCAAGCGCAGTTGGTGTTGTCTCGGTGTGCAGTGCTGGCAGCACGCCTTACTGATCCATGACACAGGACTCTGTGCTCTACAGTCTGTTCCCCAGGACACACACAGAGGCAAACATCGACTGCGCCTGAAGGACCATCAGCTCGGTGAAAGGCGCTCTTTGGTCTGCCCAAACCTTGTGGGTCTTCCAGAGCAAGCAGTTGATTTCAACCAAGTGCTGCAGGCTGCCACATATCAAGGTTCAAGACTACGTGCTGTGGAAGGCACGGACGCTCGGGCCAGCTGCTGCCCTGTCTGAGGTCTTCCTGCTGAAGGTACATGGGGGTCCGTACAGTTATCGGAAACTCCCAGTGCCTCAAATATATGTCATTATAATCTTGTAGAAGTAAGACTTGCAGAGATAACCAGGTGTAGAGCTGGAGGAACACATCAGGCCAAGCAGCATCAGAGGAGCAGGAAGGCTGACGTTTCAGGCCTAGACCCTTCTTTAGAAAAGTAAGAATTGTCTTAGCTTTGTTTATTCTCCATATGTAAAGACCGTATAGAATCGAACTGCTCTAGTGACTCTGTGCGTATATAAAGATATTTATGAATGACGTATATTTTTGAAATCAAAACAAGCCCATTACTTCAATGTGAGTTATTGTTTCTGCTGTAGCTAAATTGGCTACCGTGCTTCTTTCCTACTTTACAATGATAACACCATTTTGAAAGATTCTGACTGACTGGGAAGTGTTTGCGAGATCATAAATTGCTAATTGATGGCTTTCTGTCTAATTAGGGACAGCACATTGTCTGAAACACCAACACACTTTGGTGTGCTCCTGTTGTTCAAAGAAAATGTCACAGCGTTTTGCTGTTGAAAAGTATCTGAACACGTTGGGCGGCGTTCGTGTGTTAGTCACTCAAAGCAAACCTGCTCAGTTGATTTAAATGTGACACATTAATTTCATATTTCACATTTACATATAATTCATCCCCAAGGCAAGGAAGAAAAACATCATTAAAACCAGGAAACAATGCGGCTGAGATCAATCCTGATGCAATGGTATTGGCAGATAATTATAGTAATCATCAGGAGAGAGTGAATGGGCAGCTTGTGGGAAAGGACTGAGGGAGAAATGAAGGGGGTGGTAGTCTGTAAGAGGTAAGGGGTCGTCTTCTATTAAATCGGGCATTCATAGCCCCACCTTGAACTCTCTGCTGTTGGAAATGATCCAATGTAACTGCATCCACATTCCAGGTCCATTCTTCCAAAGACATAAACACCAGTCTATCATATCACTGCTGCTGTTGTAAACAATTGTAATGTTGCAAATCTTTTTCTCTCCGTGTATTTCTGGGAGCAGAAGGCAGCTTTGTAGGTGTCCTTCCTACGTTGTGGATCGCAGCTCTCCCCACCATCCTCAATCCGGACCTTAAACTCTTAGATAAAACTCTGCTATCAACGTGGCCTTTAAAATCCTGTGTCACCCCTCACACCCTGCTCTTCCACAGCATTTACAAACCATCAAGCCAGTGTGCAATTTACTGCCATTAGCCATACTGTGTACACTTATTGAGAATGAAAAACGTCAGTCAAATTTTAATCAGGTGTTAGCAGTGTCTTTAGCAATATCCCGCTCCAGGTTCCCCTGATCTTGAAAGGATGAATTATAATCTACTTTACTGCCCCCTCTTACCATCAACAAAAGAACTGAAGCATACAATTAACATGTTCTGGAGATACACGATTCTATGTGCTCCAATACTGTTTTAATGATTTAGCCTCACACCATCTTGTCCAGCTCCATCGTCAATTTGTTTTCTCACTTGCCTTTATTGGTCGCTGCATTGAGTATAGGAGTTGGAGCATCATGTTACGGCTGTACAGGACACTGGTTAGGCCACAGTAGGAATACTGTGTGCAGTTATGTTCTCCCTGCCTTAGGCATTGTTACATTTGAAAGGGTGCAGAAAGGATTTCCAAGCAGTTTGCCAGGGTTGGAGGATTTGAGCTACGGGGAGAGGCTGGGTCAGAGCGGGATGTCTGATCAGCACAGACAATTTGGACTGAAAAGTCTGTTTCTGCGCTATATGACTCTATGACTTTATGAGTGCTTTCCTCTGTGTCTGCTGACACTGCTGTATGGATTCTATAGGCTCCTGTATAAATGGCATGAGTTCTAGTTGATGAATATGGAAGTTTAATCATTCTCTGAACTGATCTTTTCATGTGGTCCACACATTTTAGCAATCCTTTAGCTTTTTGCTTTAACAAGTCAAATCTGTGCGGACCTTCATTCTCAATCGTGAAGCAACTCTTTATGAAGCTTTTTCTGAATCGGACAGCCCTGAATCTGGAAGCAATGGGTCTGAACACTGCTTAATTCTACATTCTGTGTACCAACGTAAGCTCGGAGATTTTGCGAACATTTCTACACTATGCCTTTGATCTTCCCATCCTTACCACTGATCCAGAACACACAATACGCAGTTACCTTTCTCAAGCCTGGCCTCTCAATAGGGATTTGTCAGTTTACCAGCTAGCTGTGTTTTTCATAGTCTACAATGCTGTAACAAGCAAAGACAACGAGGGTTGTCTCATGTACTTCAGCATGAGTTAGGACTGTCACCCTGTGTTCGACCTGTAGACTAACTTGCTTACAGATTATCAAAGCATGATAGGCTTCACCAGCATGATTGGCCACCATGTCCTAGCCATCCCAATGCTCCAATGATCAACTGCTCGTCATGAATTCATTAACTCCTTGGGCTACTTTACTTGAAATAGTAAAACATATGAGACATTATGGAACAGATATAGCAACAAACCAGGCTGAGTCACAACACTGAACATGCACAGACCATGGATCCTTAGTAATGAACTCTCTTAAAGGCAAGGGACACTTATAACTTCTTTAAAGTATTCGAGTAACTGGTAATCATCAAGATGAGATGAGTTTTACCATCTACCCCTATTAATGAGTGTTGAGCGGGATGATATATACCTAGACATGTCAATCCAAGCACTGCCAGCCAATTTACAATCTTTTTCATTTATTAGTTGGTGTTGCAGGTTGGACCTGCATTTATTACCTGTCCCTAGCTCCGCCTTGAGAAGGTGGTGGTGAGCTGCCTTCTTGAACCACTGCAGCCCAAATGCTGTAGGTTGACCCACAATGCAACCAGGGAGGGAGATATCTGATGTGCTAAACAGCCTAACCAGGCAGCTAGTGTATGACCTATTCCAGTTGAATTTCTGACTTTGATAAAAAAAACCAGATGAACTGCGGCTGCTGTAAATCAGGAACAAAAACAAAAATTGCTGGAAAAGTTCAGCAGGCCTGGCAGCATCTGTGAAGAAAAGATCGGAGTTAATGTTTCAGTTCTGGTGACCCTCCCTCAGAACCTCCAGGCCTGCTGAGCTTTTCCAGCAACTTTTGTTTTGATTTTGGTGTCAGTTTTTATTTGCTGTGGGCTAAGGTGGAGGTTTGGACGGCCATCATTAAAACACTGTGACATTCAGGCTGACATTTCAATGTCAAGGATCCAGACCAGTGTAACTTCTTGTAGCCAGGTTGTACATCATTTTCCCTCATTCCCCTTGGGAGCTACGTTTTCAGAAATGGCATTACAATGGGATATTTCTTACTGAAAGTGTGAACCCTTATTGTAGTGGGAAAACAACATGTTTATTTTAGGAGAATAAAAACAGACTTCAAATACTCACTTGTTAGCTCTCAATAAAGACAAGGCCTTGCTGCCCGTCTATATCTGGAAGTTTGGGGACAGGTAGTGTTACAAACGTGTGTTATTTGAAATATCAATTTTGAAAATCGGTGACCTGTTATATATCCATTCCTTCGGATTGTTTTGGAAAGAGCAATTTGCAAAGCAAAGAAGCCAGGCTGCATCAGGGGAACATTTCTGTATTTGCGAGGAACAGAAGCTGCTGGGCTAGAGTCGCTGAGTCTACTACACTCCTAGAGGGACATCATGTGACCCAGTTTGTCAATGAAGTAAAGCTATTGGATTTTAAATGTAGGCAATCAGAGAAATAACTTGTCTGCTTCAACAGCTTTTTCCTGCTCTCACTTTCTCTGAAATTCTTCACATCAAAATATGTGAGTTGAAAACCCACTAGAATGCCTCTTCACTGCAAATGGAGTGTTCCTAAGAGATAATATGGAATCTACACCACTGCCTCCAGAAATTTACCATCAGCCATCCGTAATTAATCTGGGAAGACGCCCCAGCAATGGCAGCTTGTGGGTCAAGTGTCTTTGGCTGCAAAACACCTTTTAGGTGATCTGGATAATTCTATCTTCCTGAGTGTAATTGTGACTTGACCACAGTGCTTTAAAGAAAGCACCTTGACAAGATTTTATATATTTTCCTTTAGAGGTTGAGTGTACACCTGTGTGCTAGGTTTCAAGAAGGTGATTTGTAACTATTTTCACAATTTAAGGCCATTGTTCATAATCTTCACATCTTTGCTTGGGCAAGTTTTATTTGCAATGAGCATTTGTTGCTTGAAGAACCTGGCTGACCTGTTTCTGATGCTGAGCTACAAACAGTCTGAGATGTAGACGTTATTAATATAATTGGCAATATTGCCTTCCCTTTCAAGTTCAAACTTTGGTTTCATCATTGAGGGCCTAAGGTAATGAAAGGAGTCAGCTCACCCCTCCCAATTCTGCAATAACAATCACAACTTACAGTCATAGAGATGTACAGCACAGAAACAGACCCTTCGGCTCATCATGTCCACGCCAAACAGATATCCTAAATTAATCAGGTCCCATTTGCCAGCATTTGGCCCATATCCCTCTAAACCCTTCCTATGCATGTCCCCACCCAGATGCCTTTTAAATGCTGTAACTGTACCAGCCTCCACCACTTCCTCTGGCAGCTCATTCCACACACACACCACCCTCTGTGTGAAAAAGTTGCCCCTCAGGTCCCTTTTGAATCTTTACCCTCTCACCTTAAACCTATGCCCCCTAGTTTTGGACTCCTCCAAAATTAAACCTCCATAAATCAATAAACCTCCAATAAACCTCTATAAGGTCAACCCTCAGCCTCCGACACTCCAGGGAAAATAGCCCCAGTCTATTCAGCCTCTCTCTGTGGTTCAAACCAGGTGGATCGCAATTGAATCCTGGGCTTTGGAATATCCTGATTTCGAAGGTGCCAACCTCCAGAAAAATAATAAAAACCAAAAGAACTGCAGATGTTGTAAATCAGGAACAAAAAAACACAAGTTGCTGGAAAAGCTCAGCAGGTCTGGCAGCATCTGTGAAGGAGAAATCAGAGTTAACGTTTCGGGTCCGGTTACCCTTCCTCAGGACAATAATGCCATTCACTGGATGTACTCCATCACCAACTTAGATGCCAATCGGCAAAACCTCTGTATCTAACGTGGCATCGGGGAGACTATTTCTACTTGGTAACATTGGACTTGAGTTGACGTCAGTGAGAATGAAGGTTGGCAGCTTTCAGAAAAATGTTTCTCAAATTAAATCTGCAGATCTAGACATTTTAAAATGGAGGGAGAATTTTAGTTTAAAGAATTTTAGAATTAGTTTTATTGTCACAGATAAAGGAACAGGAGCACAGCAAAAAGCGTACAGAGTTACGAAGTCTGGTGCTACTGAGCTCCAAAGATGTTTCGAAACGAAATCTTATGCATAAATTAGAAAAATGAAATAAAAAGAGTTAAAAGATCAGCACTTCACTAACAACTTCAGATATGATTAATTTATTAAAGAACTTTCAAAGATAAAAGGGTAGTCAGGACATGTCTGCACATTATTTTGCAGTTTTCAAGTTTTGAGAACCAGGATCAACCCAGCCTCAAAACATTAATCCACTGATTGGCTGATGCTGATATTAAAAGGTCTGAAAAATTTTATATGAAAGAAAAGCCTTGTGGCACTTCAGTTGCACAAACATCACATGTTCATTTCCATTGGATCACATCGCTGTGAGCATTGGGAAACATTTTGCATGCAAATTTCAATTCAGGTAGTGTCTGTTTAGCATCTTCCATGACATTTTCGCATTACCTTGTGAGTTTAACCTTGTTATAGAGTCATACAGCACGGGCACAGACCCTTCGGTCCAGCCAGTCCGTGCTGACTCCGTATTCCCAAACTAAACCAGTTCCTCCTGCCTGCTCCTGGCCCATTTCCGTCCAAACCTTTCCTATTCATGTTCTTATCCAAATGCCTGTTAAACATTGTAACTGTACCCACATCCCTATTTCTTCAGGAAGTTCATTCTGCACATTAACTGCGATCTCTGTGTAAAAGCATTGCCCCTTGTGTCTTTTTAAAATTTCTTTCATCTCACATTAAAATATATCCCCCCTAGTCTTGAAATCCCCAATCCTAGAGAAAAGACACCTACCATTAATCTAACCCAAGCCCTTCATGGTTTTATAAACTACCTGTGAAAAAAAATCCCAGCTGATCTAGCCTTTTTTTATAAGTCAAACCTTCCAGACCCAGCAACATCCTGGTAAATCTCTTCCGAACCCTCTCTAGCATTGTGAATCTTCCCTGCACCCAGCAATCTCTGGCCTCGGGGCTAGTTGTGCCATCGTCCATTCAGGCCATTGCTACTGACTGGTCAGATGCCAGCCATGGGCTCAGCGAGTTACACTTTTAGCCCTGGGTCATCAGATGATGGACTCCGGCTCCACTCCAATCACCTGAGCACAAGATTTCAGGCTGACACTGCAGCCCTGAGGGTGTGCTGCACTGTCAGTGGAGCTGTTTGACCAGATGATACATTAAAACCAAGGTCCTGCCTATCTTTCCAAGCTAGATGCAATCATAGAATCCCTACAGTGTGAAAACAGGCCCTTCAGCCCAACACGTCCACACTGACCCTCAGAGCATCCTATCCCAACCCATATCCCCTAATCTACAAACCCCTGAACACTACGGGCAATTTAGCACGGCCAATCCACCTAGCCTGCACATCTTTGGACTGTGAGAGGAAACCCGAGCACCCAGAAGAAACCCACGCAGAGAATGCTCAAACCCCACACAGACAGTCGCCTGAGGGTGGAATTGAACCCAAGTCCCTGGTGCTGTGAGGCAGCAATTCTAACTACTGAGCCACCGTGCTCCCCTGTAAAGGATCTGAAGGTCCTTTTCATTTCATGAAAAGTAGGATAGCTCTCCATGGCAACCCTTAAACCCAAAACATGGCCAGGTTATTACTCACACACTTTTCTTCCCTTGGTTCCAGCCAACCCTGCGTCTCAGCTGATCGCTCTGGGTTGCACACGAAAAGATGACAGTGCCTCGGTTTAAAGCCCACTCCAAAGGCAGGTCCCTCTGACTGCCCAGCATCTCCCTGATAGAGCACTGAAGCGTCAAACTGGAACATGCACAGAGGTCTCTGGGGCATCCACAACAAATGTTTGAGCAAACCCCAATCTGAGATGAGAATCTAGAGTCGCATTGTGCGCCAATAGGAAGGAGGGGTGGGGGAGGGGGGTAAGTGACCTCTTCATTTCACTCTTCAGGAGGTCATACCCTTCAGGTTAGGCCGTACTGACTGGGTCCATGATCAAGACCACAAGACAATAAGAAGTAGGAGGCAGATGTAGGCCATTCAGCCCATTGGGTCTGCTGTGCAATGAGATAGTGGCTGACCTGTTAATCCTCAACCTCACTTTGCTGCCTTTTCCCCTTGATTCTCTTTATGATTAAAAACCCATCTGTCTCAGCCTTGAATATATTTAATGACCCAGCCTGGACAGCCCCTCTTGGGTCAAGAATGCTGTAGATTCACTCCCATCTGAGAAAAGAAATTCTTCCTCATCCCTGTCTTCAATAGAGTGGTCTCTTACTCTGAGATGATCTCCTGTGGTCCCAGAACTCTCCCACAAGGCGAAACAACCTTTCTGCACCTATTGCGTTCAGTCCCCTAAGAATCCCGGATGATCTGCTGAGGCCACCTCTCATTCTTCGGGACTAGAATGAGCACAGGTCCAACTGATTCATAAGAAAATCCCTCCAGGATCAGCCTCATGAACCTTCTCTGGCATATTCCAGTGCCAGTATCTTTCCTTAGATAAGGGGCCTGAAACAGTTCACAGGATTCCAGCTGCGATCTGACTAGTACCTTGTATAGTTTTGATAAGACTTCCCTATTTTTATAAACCATGATGTAAAGGTCAACATTGCATTTGGCTTCACTATTACCTGATGAACTTGTACGAACAAAGAAAAAGAACAAAGAAAATTACAGGCCCAGCAGCATCTCAGGAGCACAAAAGCTGACGTTTCGGGCCTAGACCCGAAACGTCAGCTTTTGTGCTCCTGAGATGCTGCTGGGCCTGCTGTGTTCATCCAGCCTCACATTTTATTATCTTGGATTCTCCAGCATCTGCAGTTCCCATATTATCAAAGAAGATTACAGCACAGGAACAGACCCTTCGGCCCTCTAAGTCTATCTAAACCTTTTGCCTATTTTCCAAGGATCTGTACCTTTCTGCTCCCTGCCCACCCATGTATCTGTCTAGATACATCTTAAATGACACTATTGTGCCCGCCACTACCACCTCCGCTGGCAACACATTCTAGGCACCCACCACCCTCTGCATAAAGAATTTTCCGCGCATATCTCCCTTAACCTTTTCCCCTCTCACCTTGAACTCATGACCCCTAGTAATTGAGTCCCCCACTCTGGGAAAAAGCTTCTTGCTATCCACCCTGTCTATACCCCTCATGATTTTGTAGACCTCAATCAGGTTCCCCTCTCAACCTCAGTCTTTCTAATGTAAATAGTCCTAATCTACTCAACCTCTCTTCCTAACTAGTGTCCTCCATACCAGGCAATATCCTGGCGAAACTCCTCTGCACCATCTCCAAAGCATCCACGTCCTTTTGGTAATGTGGCAACCAGAACTGCACACAGTATTCCAAATGTGGCCAAACCGAAGTCTTATACATCTGTAACATGACCTGCCAACTCTTGTACTCAATACCCCGTCCGATGAAGGAAAACATGCCATTTGCCTTCTTGACCACTCTATAGACCTGCGTTGCCACCTTCAGGGAACAATGGACCTGAACACCCAGATCTCTCTGTCCATCAATTTTCCCCAGGGTTTTTCCTTTTACCATCTAATTTGCTCTTGAATTGGAAATTACAAAATACATCACCTCGCATTTGCTAATTTTGCTAGTATGCTACTTTTTTTTACTGCTTTATTCATGAGAACACTCAAATCCTGCTGCACTATAGCTTTCTGCCCTCCATTTAAATAATATCCATCTCCTCTATTCTTTCTGCCAAGTGCATAATTTTATTACATTATATTCCATCTGCCAAGTGGTTTGCCTTCACACGTAACCTGTCTATATCCCTTTTTGAGTCATCTTTATCACTTGCCTACCTATTTTTATGTCAGCCACAAACTTGGCAACACTTTCTCCCTCCAAGTCATCAACATACATTGTGAATAATTGTGGCCTCAACACTGATTCTGGTGTTGCTGAACTAGTTATGTTTGCCATCCTGAAAATGGCTCTTTTATCCCAACTCCCTGTTTTCTGTCCTGGCCAATCCTCTATCCATTCATAATATCCTCCCTCCAATCAAAGTCATCTCTTCTCTTCTTAAGTAGCCTAACGTGTGGTATCTTATCAAATGTCTCCTGAAAATCCAAATATGTTAGATCCACTGCTTCCCCTTTATCTATCCCACTGGTTACTTCCTCAAAGGATCCTCATAGGTAAATCTGTGAGGCGCAACTTATCCTCTGAAGCCACGCAGATTGCTTGATTATATTATAGATTTCTAAATCTGCTGCGATTACATCCTTCATAATAGCCTCCAACATTTTTGCTTATAGCTACCTGTTTTTTTTCCTGTCTTCTCTTTTTCCTCATGATAGTTATCACATTTATTTCTTCTCCTTACCCCAGGGCAAAACTACAGGTCATATAGTCATCCAGTTGCACAGCCCAACTCACCCACATCCGCCAGATATCTCAAATTCATCTCGTCCCATTTGCCAGCAGTTGGCCATATCTCTCTAAACCCTTTCTATTCATGTACCCATCCAGATGCCTTTTAAATGTTGTAACTGTACCAGCCTCCACCACTTCCTCTGGCAGCTCATTCCATACATTCACCACCCTCTGTGTGAAAAAGTTATTGCTTAGGTCCTTTTTAAACCTTTCCCCTCTCACCTTAAACCTATGCCCCTCCAGTTTTCTACCCGAGGAAAAAGGCCTTGGCTATTCACCCAATCCATGCCCCGCATGATGTTATGAACCTCTATAAGGTCACCCCTCAGCCTCCAATGCTCCAGGGAAAGCAGACCCAACCTATTTAGCCTCTCCCTGTAGCTCAAACCCTCAAGCCCTGGCAACATCCTTATAAGTCATCTCTGAATCCTTTCATGTTTAACAACATCAATCCAATAGCAGGGAGACCAGAATTGAATGCAGTGTTCCAAACGTGACCTAACCAATATCCTGTACAGCTGCAACATGACCTCCAAACTCCCATACTCAATGCACTCCCAATAAAGGCAAGCATACCAAACACATTCTTAGCCGCCCTTTCTATCCACAACTCCACTTTCAAGGAACCTGCACTCCGAGGTCTCTTCAACACTCCCCAGGAGCCCATCATTAGGTGTATAAGTCCTGATGTGGTTTGTCTTACTGAAATGCAGCACCTCACATTTGTAAGGAGCCAAGGGGCATTTCCCAGTCACTGCAGAAACTGTCCATCAGCATCAAGCTGCTTCTAAACTGTATGGACAATAGTGGGCCTGCAGGCAGGATGAGAGAACTGTCTACAGCACAACTTGGAATCATTGGCATTAAGGAGGATGAGAGGTGGCCTTAGTGAGACATGTAACATTCTCGGGGAACTTGACAACGTTGGTACTGAGAAGTCATTTCACTTTGCGAGACAGGTTAAGTCCAGAGGGCAACATCTCAGGGTAAGAGACTGCCCACTGAAGACAAAGATGAGGAATTTCTTCTCTCAGAGGGTAGGGAGTCTGTGGAATTCTTTACTGCAGAGGGGCTGTGAGGCTGGGTCATTAACTGCATACAAGGCTAAGGTGGCGGGGGGGAAGTGTTTTAAACAGGAAGGGAATCGCAGATAATGGAGAAAAGGCAAGAAAGTGAATTTGAGGATTATTAGATCAGCCACAATCTCACTGAATGGCAGAGCAGACTCGATGGGCTGAATAGCCTGCTTCTGCCTCCTACATCATCAGGCGTTACGTTCGAACCCACTGAGGCCACAACAGGATTGACTTTACGACTCCAGGGTGACGATGGCTTTGCGACTGTTGGACGCTTGCCTGGAGAAAAAGGAGCTTCCCCCCTGCGCAGCACCCTGTGAGAAGCCCGTTACCTCCTCAGCAGAGGCCCGCTATTCCCCTCAACATTGCCCTTTCCGAGGGCAGCTTCGACTTCAATGCTGAAGTAGTTGGGAGCCAGAGAGAAGCAGAGACAAACAGTTTTCAGAAAGTTCAGCTGCTGGATTTCCAGGAATGCTATGGCCATTGCAGATTAAGTGACACCAGCGTTTATCTTGCGATGCACCGGGGCCAGGATGACAGCAGCTCACGGGCTCAGGAGAGATAGTCGAAACGGATGACAGCAGTGCAGGCCCGAGATGAGACCTCCTGAGGCCTGATGTTTGCGAGAGATCACAGGATGCACACAACGTACAGATTTTGCGAGTTGTTTGTTGCTGGCTGGTTAATCAGGGGAGAAACACACGGCCGTGGTCAGGTCCTCGGGTAAAAGGGGGAGGCCATTTGAGCTCTTATCTAATGAGCAGTGAGTGACTTGGCTTTGTGGGTATGTTTGTTAACAAAGCCCTTTCTTCAGGTACCCCCTGACTTAAAGGGGTTTTAAAGGAGGTTAGCGCCGAATGGTATAACTAGCAATACTATGAAATGTACAAACATTGAAAAGAGGAGTGGAATAGGCCATTCAGCCCTTCAAACCTGCTTCACCATTTAATACAAAAATGGCTGATCAACCAACTTAGTCCCTTGTTCCTGCTTTCGCCCCTCCCTTACCCTTCAGCCCTAAGAATTATATCTAACTTGTTCTTGAAAGCATTCAATGTTTTAGTCTCAACTGCTTTAGGTGGCAGAGAATTCCACAGGCTCCTCACTCTCCGGGTGAAGACATTTATCCTCATCTCAGTCCACAATGGCCTACCCCATGTCTTTCGACTGGACTCCCCAGTCAAGTAGAACATGTACCTCTGAAAGCTCCATTGCGTATGGTTGCTAAGTGATGCTTCATTTCCAGGGAATCTGTTCCCTACATCCCATGGAGCCGGTCTTAACAAACTTAATACTGATTCCATAAAGGTATCATGCCATTCCCTCTAATGCTGACTTGTGCCAGAGTATAGCTCCACAGTGCAACACCCTTACAGATACCCATTTTTATAACAACATCTCACTGCTGGCTCTGTACAGAACAGAATTGACTGGCTCAGGAATCTTTGACACATTTCATTTGGTGAATGGAATTTGCGAAGGGAACGACTTTTCCCCACGGCTTCCTTCCTGCGCCTGGGTTTGGACAAACTGGAAATTTAGACTCGGGAGTTGATAGGTTTGGATTGTCTCAATTTGATTCCTAAAGGGTGTGAGGTCACAGCCCAAAATGCTCCCAATTTACCAAATTCTCCAGTGAGTACTTTGCCAAAGGTAACTGCAGTGATTGGAATGAGGTCAGCTGTGTGGACCTCATGGAATATGAGTTCTGTGACTGGGGCTGTTAATCTGGTCTAATCAGGGAGCCCTGGCTGATAGATATAAACAGGAGGGTCAGGGATTCTGATCACTCTGAGATCTGGCTCTGAGGGAGCTGGATCAGTCTCAAGGATTCTCTGCATCTAAATAAAAGATAACTTGATTATGGGATGCTGGCCTCTGTAGAGCTGTTTCAGCGGCAATGAGAGAAAAACGAGTTCCTGAAAGAATTCACCCGCAACAGTTGTCTTTGAGTTGGGGTAAGCATTTCTGGCATCATGCCGTTATGTGGGAAGCTTGACTTATTCTACCCTGCCATGGAAGTGTGGGCCCAGTATGTGGAAAGAAGGTGTTATTGATTCCAGTCAAACAATATTGGGGGCAGCTGAAAAGCAATGAGTAATTCTCCTGATAGCTTGTGGATCCGCAGCTTCTTCAGTTATCAGGAGCCTAACTTACGTTGAGTCAACAGATACTAAAACCATTCAAGAGTTGACAGATTTAGTTAAAGAATATTATGAGGCAAAGCCTCCAATAATTCTGAGATGCTATCAGTTTTACTCGGCAATTTGAGGACCAGCAGGGAATTTAAGTATTTCCTGAAGCTGAATTGGATTCGATGTACAAGGACAGCTCCAAACCATTCATCATCCAACGGTCTGGCAGTAAGAGCAGACCAAACTTTGAAAGCAGGCCGAAAGAAAAAGCCAACAAAATTCACTTGATACCAAACTGGCCTGGTTCCAATTTTATTATCGGACCACCCTCTCATGCAACTACAGGGATAGCTCCAGCAATGTTGCTAATGGGGAGAAATCTGATCGTCCTGGACTTGGGGGGTGTGGATGAAATGGCATGAGGAACACCAATGCTGGACACAAGATTCAACTAGGCAAGAGAGAGAGAGAGTTTACTTCAGAGGACAAAGCTTCCTTTAGGAGCCATAGGAACTGCCCAGCATGGGTAAGAGGCATGTTCGATATGAGGTCAGTTGCTGTGAGGTATAAGGTTCGAGTCCCGAATGAGCATGTGGACCATACAAAAGCTGCAAACTTGCAAATGGTGCAGGAACAAAATGTGCCCAACTCTTCAACAGACTGTTTGACTGTTCTGGAACGTATGGATTCTCCTCCTGTGTCAAATGTTGAAGATACCTCGGAATCTGAGATAGGCATGGTGGATGATGCCGCCTCGAGGCCTTTGCCACCAGAAGAAGAGAATGAATTTCTTCCGAGACGCTCTGGGCAAAGGAGGTGAGCTAACGTGTGATAGACACCATCTGTATCTGAGGCAGAGTTGGAGGAACCTGACTCGGCGCTAAAACACCCCAGGAGGAGCTTAGTAAAAAGCAACCAATCTATATCCTCTGACTCCGAGGAGGGAGGGATATAGTGATTGTAACAAGGTCAACCAGGTGGACCTTGTTGAATATGTGTTCCCTGATTGGGGCTGTTAATTTGGTGCAGTCAGGGAGCCCTGGCTGACAGATACAAACAGGAGGGTTCTGGTCACTTGAGAGCTAGCTCTGAGGGAGCTGGGTCAGTGTTAAGGACTCTCCATGTATAAGTAAAAGGTGACTTGGTGATGGGGCATCGGTCCGTGTGGAGAAACGTCAAATGGAATAACACCACTGATATGGTGTCAGGATCTGTGCTAGGAATCAAAGCAAGTTGTTATGTTAAAATATTTTAGTCTGTGCCAAAACCATGTTGCCTCTGTCCTGGGAGTGTTTAATGGGAGACAGTGTAGAGAAAGCTTGACTCTGTATCTAACCCCATGCTCTTTCTATCCTGGGAGTGTTTGATGGGTACCTCTAGTTTCAAGAGTCGTGTCACAAAATTCTGTTCATTTGCTGAGATGGAGCGCATTCCTGCCCACATGATACTTAATCCACTGGATTCAAATTTACCATTCTCACACTCCGACTCACCTGAAAAATGGGCAAGGGATGCAAACAACTCATCCCCAGGGGCCAGGATTATCAGCCTACCAGCAGTTAAGGTGGAAATTAACTCATACGAGGGTTTTAGCCTGATGCTATCCAGTGGGACACAATGTCAGTGGCAGGATAAGGGCTGTTAATGGTTTCGATTGCGTTGTTCTTTGTAATGTGTTTCCTGTAGATTAGGAACTGTCCCTGGCAAACAGAAAGCATTTGAAATGGGTGTGCCCTTTAGTGAATGAGCTCTGTGTGCACATATACACAAACACACGTAAACCTCCGATAACACATCAAACAGTTGAATGGAATCTTCGTTCTACGTTATCCAACAAACACAGAGCTGTATTGGAAAAGTTACTGTTCTCTAGCCGCGATATGTATTCGTCAGAGCTGTTTACAAATGCGTGCTTTGCAACGAGTGCTAATTTTCTATTTACAATAAAAGTCCCTTGACATTACAGTGAAAGAATTTATATTTATATAGAACTTTTTGAAACCTTGCAAAGCACTTTTCAGCCAGTAGGTTTTCGCTTTGAAGTGTAGTCCCTGCAGTAACATAGCAGGCAATTGTTAATGAGATAACAAGGTGTGGAGCTGGATGAACACAGCAGGCCAAGCAGCAACGGAGGAGCAGGAAGACTGACCCTAACCTGAAACGTCAGCCTTCCTGCTCCTCTGATGCTGCTTGGCCTGCTGTGTTCCTCCAGCTCTGTACCTTGTTATCTCAGATTCTCCAGCATCGGCGGTTCTTACTATCTCTGAGGCAATGTTACCTTCAGTTTATGACAAACCACAATGGGATAATGGTCACATTACCAGTTTGTTTATTAGCTGTGAATTTAATATCAGCCAGAATTCCTCTGTGTCTCTTTGAAAGCTGTCATCTGATTGTTACATCCACCAGAGCCAGCAGCCCAGGGTCTTGGTTTAACATCTGAACATGAATTCATCTCAAAATGAGCTTCAAGCATATCAGCCTGAATTTTGTGTTTAAGTCTCGAGAGAAGGATTTGATCTCACAATATTTTGACTCCGAAGGCCAGGGCTCTGCTATCTAACCTCAAAGGATTGATGGACCACAAGCAAACCTGAATTATGTCGGTTCAATTGAGGGAAACACGGAGACAATTCCCTTTCTCAAAGTCATAGAGTCACAGAGATGTACAGCACAGAAACAGACCTTTTGGTCCATCATGTCCATGCTGACTAGATATCCTAAATTCATCTAGTCCTGTTTGCCACCACTTGGCCCATATTCCTCTAAACCCTTCCTATTCATGTATCCACCCAGATGTCTTTTAAATGTTGTAATTGTACCAGCCTCCACCACTTCCTCTGGCAGCTCATTCCATGTTTTTCCACAGGAGCATAGGAGTTTGAGGGGTTACCTGATAGAAGTTTATAAAATAATGAGAGGTATAGATAGAGTGGGATTTCAACACCAGAGGCTGGGGGTGGGGGGCACATTTTTAAGGTAGGAGGAGGGAGATTTAAAAAAGACACAAGGAGCAAATTTTTGACAGAGGGTGGTTCGCGTGTGGAGTGAACTACCCGAGGATGTGGTGAATGTGGGTACAGTTACAATGTTTAAAAGTCACTTAAATAAGTACAAGAATAGGAGAGTTTGGAGGGATATGGGCCAGGAGCAGGCAGGTGGGACTAGTTTAATTGTTATGATTATGGTCAGACCTATTGGGCTGAAGGGTCTGTTTCCGTGCTGTGTGACTGTATGTCTCTGTCTGATCAAGCTCCCGTTGTACTCTGAGGTAATTTTCTTCACTGTCCACTAACACTGTCAATTTTGGTGTCATCTGCAAACTTACTTACCATTCCTCTATATTCAAATCCAAATCATTCAGATAGATGATAAAAAGCAGTGAAGCCAGCACTGATCCTTGTGGCGGACTGCTGGTCACAGGCCTCCAGCCTTAAAAGCGGCCCTTTACCATCATCCCCTGTCTCCTAACTTCAAGCATTTGGATATTGTAATTAACTCTGAGTCTACTGACGCCTCTAAAACTGGTACAATAGCTGATGTTGTTGTCATAACTATAGGATCAGGCAAGCAGAATTAACACACACTGTAATTTGGAGATGAAGTGGGATTACACAGAGGCTGTGACATAATTGGGCAGGTATAAGGCAGTCCCACATTTTAAAGTCAGGCTCTTTGTCTTTGTAATAATCACCTAAATTCTTGCAAATGTGAATGTAGGCAAGTAGTAATAAATCTCCTCAGCCAATCTGTTTGAGGAATCCTAACTGAACCATGCAAAGTCTGAACAAAGAATGTAGTTGAAATAGTTAACTCAATGCAAAAGCATGCACGGGAAGCAAACTAAAAGTAGGGAAATAAATATCAGATTGAGAAAAATGAAACAAAAATTTCAAACCTATTCCACGCTTTTTGGAATTCAAGTCAGAGAATGAAACATACCTTTACAGATTTTCAATGCCAGCTACGTTATTCAGCCTTCATTAACAATTACTACAATGTGAGAATTTCATTCACACTTTAATGGACAATCCCTCAGCTTTTTTGGAGATAGTAGGAACTGCAGATGCTGGAGAATCTGAGATAACAAGGTGTAGAGCTGGATGAACGCAGCAGGCCAGGCAGCATCAGAGGAGCAGGAGAGCTGACATTTCAGGCCTAGACCCTTCTACAGAAAAAAGGATCTGAAGAAGAATCTAGGCCCGAAATGTCAGCCTTCCTGCTTCTCTGATGCTGCTTGGCCTGCTGTTTTCATCCAGCTCAACACCTTGTTCCCTCAGTCTTTTTAGTTAGTTTTTGTGTGTCTAGGGTGACTCAGCGGTTAGCACTGCTGCCTCACAGCGCCAGGGACCTGGGTTCGATTCCACCCTTGGGTGAATGTCTGTGGAGTTTGCACATTCTCCCTGTGTCTGGTTTCCTCCGGGTGCTCCTCATGGTCCAAAGGTGTGCAGGTGGATTGGCCAAGGGAAATTGCCAGGGAGGTGCCGGCTAAGTAGATTAGCCAGGTTAACTTGCCAATTGGACAACTGCAGTATCGAGGTTAGGTGGATTAGCCCTGGGGAATGCAGGGTGACAGGGGCGGGGTGGGTCTTGGTAGGATGTTCTTTGGAGGATTGGTGTGGACATGATGGGCCAAATGGCCTGCTTCCACACTGTAGACATTCTATGATTCTAGTGGATAGATATTATAACACCACAGCGGTTTTAATGCCAATCTTCTTGGCTAGTGGTTGGTGAAGTAATGTTGACAAAGGAACCTTCTGATTTTCACTTTTAATGGTGTATGTATATGAGGCAGACATTGTTGTCTGGTTGACTCCTGGGTAATAGAGATTAATGATAGCTCTACTGTTATTGCTGCTTCAAGCTCCAGACCACAGGTAGGTAGTCAATCCTGGCATTCCACTAATACTTCTCATTGACTCTGTTCAACTTAGAGACAAGCCTGTCTGATTCATCTGTTCTTGGAGCATAAGGGGTTAATGACTCTGATGCTAACAGCTCAAGGGTACCATGAATGACCTGATTGAAATGGTTCTGCTAAAGCCTATCCCTGTAAATAGTCAATAAATACTCATTAGTTTACTTAGCGAGGCAACTAAACTGTTAGGGGTGGCCCGCTGGCTTACAGCACCAGGGACCCAGGTTCAATTCTACCCTGGGGTGACTGTCTGTGTAGAGCTTGCACATTCTCCCCGTGTCTGTGTGGGTTTCGTCTGAGTGCCCTGGTTTCCTCCCACAGTCCAAAGATGTATAGGTTAGGGTGGGTTGGCCGTGCTTAATTGCCCCATAGTGTCCAGGAATGTGCAGGCTGGGTGGATGAGCCATGGGAAATGCAAGGTTACAGGGATTGTTGTGGGTTGCTTTATGGAAGGTTGATGTGGATTTGATGGGCCTAGTGGCCAGCTTCACACGGTAGGGATTCTATGATTCTATTCATATGTGTTGCCATACACCTTTGGGCTAAGTGGGGCTTGAACCCAGACCTCTTGGCCCAGAGTTAGGGACACTGCCAGTAGGCCACTAGACCTGCCCTGGTTATTGTATTATTACATCAGTCATGGCCGGTCTAGTGTTAGCAGCAGCTCACCACATTTGATATTCAATCCCTGCCTGTGCTGGGATATGGGTAATGACCCCTACCTCATTTTCACAAAAGGAAATCAAATGCAAATGTGCATTACCAGCAGGTTAACCTAAATGCTCAACCCCACAGTCACTCCTGAGTTGTGTAGCTGTGGGAGGGGCTTCAACTCTTTCACTCTGGCATCAACTTGACTCCCCATGGTTTCTCCAATTAGAAAGATGGGAGTAATATTCAAATGAGGCCAGTGGAAAATAGGACAGATGAACCAAGACAACCACTTTCCACCTCATCTTAGTATGTTCCTTAGTGTTGTAACAGCCAACGCCAGCCACAATTTGGCCTAGAATCCCCCACTATCAACATCCTGGGGGTTACCATTGACACATTAACACAGTGGCTACAAGAGCAGGCCAGAAGCTGGGAATACTATGGAGAGTAACTCACCTCCTGACTCCCCAAAGCCCTGTCCACCATTTACAAGGCACAAGTCAGGAGTGTGATGGGATACTCCCCACTTGCCTGGATGAGTGCAGCTCCAACAACTCTCAAGAAGCTTGACACCATCCAGGACAAAGCAGCCCGCTTGATTTGCACCACATCCACAAACATTCACTCCCTCCATCACCGACGCTCAGTAACAGCAGTGTGTATCATCTACAAGGTGCACTGCAGAAACTCACCAAAGATCCTCAGACAGCACCTTCCAAACCCACGACCACTTCCAGGGCAGCAGATATGTGGGAACACCACCGCCTGCAAGTTCCCCTCCAAGTCACTCACCATCCTGACTTGGAAATAACACGCTGTTCCTTCAGTGTTACTGGGTCCAAATCCTGGAATTCCCTCCCTCAGGGAATTATAGATCAACCCACAGCATGTGAACTGCAGCAGTTCAAGAAGGCAGCTCATCCCCACCTTCTCAAGGGCAACTAGGGGCTGGTAATAAATGCTGGCCCAGCCAGTGATTCACACACTCCATGAGTGAATAGTCACCAAACTCTGCTGTGCCCAGTCAACGCCCATCTACAGAAAACATAAGGATCTCCCCGTCACTTATTGAAGACAGTTTCCGGGATGTAAGCTGGCTAGAGACCTTAGAACTTCAAGCAGCAACTTTACATTTTCAAACTAAAATCTGACTAACACTAATTCCCCTGAGCTCACCAACCTCAGGTCACTAACCTATAAGGAGGGGGAGACAGAAATGCAGCTTGCTGTTTTTCATATGTGTTACCTATATTACCATATATATTAGTCTGGTTACCCTGTTATATCAGCACTAGCATACTATATCCTGGGCCTCAGTAGCTGGCACAGAACTCCTGGGATCAACGCTACCCAACACTATGCAGTTCATTTAAAACCAAGTGAGAGACGAGATTTGCATTTCTCTAGCACCTCTCTCAATCTCACAGCACCCTGCACGGATGTACTACAGTGAAGTAGTTATTGGTGAGTCGTTGTTGTCATTAGAGGGCTGCCTCCAGTGTCCCACAAAAAGAAATTAAAGAATGATTAGATAATGTATTTTTTAATTGTATTGGTTCAGGGATAAATATTGGCCAGGAACAATAGCCCTACTCTTCTTTACACCAGAGCCACTCAATCTTTTGCATCTACCTTAAAAGGAGAGGCCTTAACATCTGATTAAAATATTTTTGCCCGTGTAATATATTACCCACCTCCAAACCAGTGGCCACTGGAATCAGTGGCATATTGTTGGCTACACTTGCGATATGGACTATCTGTTCAGCAGGATTCTTCTGGAGGCTCCAATGGATTTCCAGGGCAATGCTAAGAGCTGCCATGGTCGGGGCAGAGTGGAACAAACACAGACCATGTTAAACAAGAGCTGCAACAGTTTGTGTCGTTTCAATGGTTTTTCATTTAATGGCTGTGAGTTCCTGCCATCAAGGTGATAAACAGGAAAGTGTTGTCCGTGTTGGCCAGCATCAATCCTGGGAAACCAACAGCTATGCTGGGGTGTATCTGCACAGATACACGGAGAAATCTCAAACTTAACTGAAGAGGCATTTCCAGACTGTAATCAATTAGAAATCCCTGAGCTGATCCCCTCTCGTGTTGTTTACAACCTTTCTGGGGGGGGGAGAAGGACACATAAAACATCAGAGCAGCAGTAGCCCATTCAGCCCATCAGGTCTGCCCCATTATTCAGTGAGATCACGGCTGATCTGATCATCCTCAGCTCCACTTTCCTGCCTTTTCCCCATAACTTTGATTCCTATTCTGATTAAAGATCTGCTTATCTCAGCCTTGAATATATTTAATGGCCCAGCTATGATAGCCCTCTGCGGTAAAGAATTCTACAGGTTGCTACCTCCTGAGAGAAAAAATTCCTCCTCATTTCTGTTTCAAATGGGTCATTCCTTACTCTGAGATGATCCCTTTTAATCGTAGACTCTCCCACAAGGGGAAATAAGCTTTCCACATCTACCCTATCAAATCCCACAACCAATTCAACAAAGCAATTGTTCAACAAACCAATTCACCTCACATTGTGCTGACCCCCAATGAATATTGGCCCAGCCTACTCAACCTCTCTTCAAAGAGAAAGCCGTCCACACTAAGGAATTAAACTTCCTGCACTGCCTCCAACATCAGTACATATTTACTTAGATAAGGGGGACAAAACAGTTTGCAATATTCTAGGTGTGGTCTAACTAGTGCTTTGTATAGTTTTAGCTCAGTTATCCTATTTTTGCATTCCGTTCTCTCTGAAATAAAGGCCAATATTCTATTTGCCTTCCCTTTCACCCACCGAACTTGGATGCCAGTTCAGTTTAATCATTCATGCGTGAGGATCCCAAATTCCTCTATGCTGCAGCTTTCTGCAGTGATTTTTGATTTAAATAATAACCAACCCCTCCTTTTCTTCCTGTCAAAGTACATAACTTCACGTTTTATCACATCACATTGGATCTGCAAAGTTTTCACCCCTCGTTTAACCTGTCTATATCCCTCTGCAGGTTCTGTGAGTCATCGTCACCACTTGCCTTCCCACCTATCTTTGTTTAATCCACAAACTTGGCAATAGCACAATCAGCTTCCTCATCCAAGTTATTAATATATATTGTCAATAATCGTGGCCCCAGCATTGATATCTGTGGCACTCCACTAATTACAGGTTGCTATTCTGAAAATGGATACTTTATCCCAACTCTCTGACTTCTCTTTGTTAGCCAATTCTCTATTCCTGCTAACACACTAACCCCGCAACCATAAACTCTGCCCGTGTTCAGTAGTATCATGTGTGATATTTTAATCAAAATCCAAATGTATTACAGCTACAGGTTTCCCTTTAACTATCCTGCTTGCTATTTCCCAAAGAATGCGTGCAATATGTTTTCAGGTAGGATTCATGAAGACATGCTGACTCTGTTTGATATCATGTATTTTTGAATGTTCTGTTTTTCCATTTTTTTAATAACATTTTCCCAATAGGAGACAGAAAAATTACATTGTATTGAATTAGGCACCACTGGATTTTAGACAACAGATCAACTTCAGAATTCCACCACTAATACTTTCATATTTGTGAAATATATTCCTTATAGTAGATATTTCTAAAACACATTTTTTAAAATGGTATATTGGCTTCTACCTTAATCTCATTTGTATTTCCTAACTATTTACTTCTCTGCCTGAAAAATCTGAAAAAGTAGAGGTTCTCAATTTTTGTTTTTCTCTGTAATTGCTATCTGCGGGAATACGTCAGTGTGATTGACTGCTAATCCTGCTTCCTTACATCTCTGTTTCTGGATGCCTGGAGATCTCCAGGACTTGGCATCAGGAAGAAACCTAACATCGGGAAAGTTGGGTAAGTATGTGGGAACAAATAAATTGTGGTATTGGAGTTTTGTGATGTGTAAGTTGAACTAAAATTCTGACTGAAATACGCTTGGTCTCTGCCTATCCAACCTTTAAACTCTGGTTATTCACCTTAACTGTGCCCCTCATGATTTTATAAACCTCTATAAGGTCACCCCTCAGCCTTTGATGTTCCAGGGAAAATAGTCCCAGCCTATTCAGCCTCACCCTATAGCCCAAACCCTCCAACCCTGGCAACATCCTTGTAAATCTATTCCGAATCCTTTTGAAATTTACATTACCTTTCCTACAGCAGGGAGACCAGAATTGAAAACAGTATTCCAACAGTGACCTAACCAACGCCCTGTACAGCCGCAACTTGACCTCCCAACTCCTATACTCAATGCATCGACCAATAAATCAAGTGTACCAAACTCTTCCTTTATTACCCTGTCTACCTGCAACTCTACATTCAAGGAACTAGGAACCTGCTCCCGCGGGGATGGACAGGATGAATAGTCAATGTCTTTTTCCCAGGGTGGGGGAGTCCAAAACTCGAGGCAATAGGTGAGGGGGAAAGGCATAGAAGGGACCAAAGGGGCAATGTTTTCATGCAGAGGGTGGTGCGTGTATGGAATGAGCTGCCAGAGGAAGTGGTTGAGGCTGGTACAATTACAGCATTTAAAAGGCATCTGGATGGAGACATAAATAAGAAGGCTGTAAGGAGATATGGACCAAATGCTAGCAAATGGGACTAGACTTATTTAGGAAGCCTGGTTGGCATGGACAAGATGGACCAAAGAGTCTGTTTCTGTGCTGTACATCTCTATGACTCCATGACTATGGTGCTTACCAGTCACCACTGTGCACAAATTCTAGCCCAATGCAATATGAGCAATGATAGATTGACCCACAGTTATTCATTTAGCCAATAGAGTTTGAGACAACAATGTGTGGAGCTGGATGAACACAGCAGGCCAAGCAGAATCCTAGGAGCACAAAAGCTTCTGAGACAACAAAGTTTGTGCTCCTAGGATGCTGCTTGGCCTGCTGTGTTCATCCAGCTCCACACTTTGTTGTCTCGGATTCGCCAGCATCTGCAGTTCCCATTATCTCTAGCCAACAGAGTTTTTCATTTTCTCACAAGGGAAGTTTTTTTGGCCAATGGTGTTCTGGAGGTGGGATCTTATGAAACTTTCTGGAGTAACTTAAAGTTGACAACACTACTCTGAAGTGTATAGGCTGTGAATGATTTAGCTACTCTCCTTCTTCTGTGGGATATGCTACAAGGTGCTGGCAAGTGAATATAAACAGAAGCAAAGGAAAGCTGCTTTCAAAAGGAGGACATGAGATCAAATATAGGATCATTTAGCCTGAAGGCATCCCTTTCTGTGGCCTAGGTTGTAAACTGGTT
This sequence comes from Stegostoma tigrinum, assembly GCF_030684315.1. NCBI lineage: Eukaryota > Metazoa > Chordata > Chondrichthyes > Orectolobiformes > Stegostomatidae > Stegostoma > Stegostoma tigrinum. The sequence goes on from NC_081388.1 coordinate 12,023,071, forward strand.
TGAACCTATTTTAGAAGAGATCTGATTGGCATGTTGACATGCTAGCAATATTTATAGGATTTAACATGAAAAGAATTCCAGAGGGGTTAACAATAAACGTGAGACAGTAAGAAATAAATATTTGTTTTTGCTGCTCCTATTCCAACATTAACTAGCCTGGTAGCAAGGTACATGGGAATGCATTGATTGCAGCCAATCACAAGCAATTTCCATACAATGGTGAATAGCGACAGTTCTTCCAATAAACTACTGGTCAAACCAACTGGGTTCCCAATCATAAATGGACCAATTTCATTAATTTGGGGGACACTCAGCTGGTTTGCGTCAATTGGGTATGCAGTCACCAGTTTATGTAACTAAGCTCATATGTAACTAAACTCAATCCCATTCTCAATGGCCCCGATTTAGAATGCGGGACAGTCCGAAATGATGACGATCCCACTTTCTGCTGGTACAGTTTCAAATAGTTTCTATTCCCAAACCGCAATGTCCTCCACTCCCTTATCCTCCACTCCTATATCCTTCATCCCATAGCCTCCCTTCCCATATCTTCCACCCCTGTTCAATTTCCCAGCACTGATATCCTTCCATCCCATATCCTACACTCCCTTTCTATGACCCACAATAGATACACTTCATTCCCATTTTCTCCACTCCCATTCCATGGTCAGCACTGATATCATTCCCTCCAATATCCACCACTCCTGTACCCTTGACTCGCATCCCATTAAGCAGCAATGCTGTACAACACTCCCATATCTTTCACTCCCATTCCATCCCCCATTTGATGCCCTCTATTCGCACAATCTTCACTCCCAACTCCTCCAATACCATTCCATTCCCCAGCTGTGTTACCCTCCACTTCCATACCCTTCACTCCCATTTCAACCCCCAGTACTGATATCCTTCACTTTCTCCAGTGCCAACATCTTTCACTCCCTCATCCTTCAAGCCCCATTGTCAATATCCTTCACTGCTATCTCTTCAGTTCCATATCCTTTACTCTCATTCTATCTCTCAGCATGGAGATCCTTCACTTTCATCGAGGATCTAGGCCCGAAACATCAGCCTTCCTTCTCCTTGACCTGCTGTGTTCATCCAGTTCTACACCTTGTTATCTCGGATTCTCCAACATCTGCAGTTCCTATTATCATTGAGTATAGGAGTTGGAAGGTCATGTTACGGCTGTACAGGGCATTGGTTAGGTCACCTTCAGGGTACTGTGTGCAATTCTGGCCTCCCTGCTATAGGAAGGATGTTGTGAAAGTAAGAAGGCTTCAGAAAAGATTAACAAGGATGTTGTCAGGGTTTGAGCTACAGGGAGAGGCTGAATAGGCTGGGGCTATTTTCCCTGGAGGTTAGAGGCTGAGGCGTGAGTGTGTCAAGGTTTATAAAATCACAAGGGACCTGGATAGGGTGAATAGGCAGGGTCTTTCCCAAGGGTGGGGGTAGTCCAAAACTAGAGGGCATAGATTAAAGGTGAGAAGGGAAAGATTTAAAAGAGACCCGAGAGGCAGAGTTTTCACACGAAGCATAGTGCATGTATGAATGAGCTGCCAGAGGACGTGGTGGAGGTTGATACAGTTACAGCATTTAAGAGGCATCTGGATGGGGACATGAACAGGAAGGGTTTGGTGGGATATGGACCAAATGCTGGCAAATGGGACCAGGTTTATACAGGCTACCTGGGTCGGCACGGACGTTTTGGACAGAAGGGCCTGTTTCTATGCTGTACAGCTCAATGACTCCACCACTTCCTCTGGCAGCCCATTCCATACACGCACCACCCTCTGCGTGAAAGCATTGCCCCTTAGGTCCCTTTCAAATCTTTTTCTCTCTCACCTTAAACCTCTGCCCTCGAGTTTTTGACTCCCCCACCCTCGGGAAAAAGACCTTGGCTGTTCAGCTTATCCATGCCCCTCGTGATTTTATAAGCCTCTACAAGGTCACCCCCTCAGCCTCCGAATGTCTCGGGAAAACAGCCCCAGCCTATTTGGCCTCTCCCTGTAGCTGAAACCCTCCAAACCCGGCAACATCCTTGTGAATCTTTTCAAGTTTAACAACACTTGTCCTATAGTAGAGAGACCAGAACTGAACGCAGTGGTCTGCATGTGGCCTAACCAATGTCCTATAGAGCGGCAACATGGCTTCCCAAACTATATACTCAATGCACTGACAAATAAAGGCAAGCGTTCCAAATGCCTTCTTCACCATACTATGTACCCATAACTCCATCTTCAGTGAACTATAAACCTGCACCTAATGTCAGAGGGTTGGGAGGCTCAACAATTTTGATGTGTTTGAGGGGTAGGGTTGCTGTTTGAACATGGAAACCATTTTAGAAAGAGGGGGGTGTGTCTTTCTCACTTTTTTCTGCACTGAGCAACAAGACTTTGCTTTTTTTTCCCCAAAAATGGGAAACTGGGTGTGTAGGTTTCTGAAACCGTCAGAGCGACATTCTGAGTTTAAATGTGCTGTCGCTGTGAGTCAGGCAGTGCCTGCAGCTACCTGTCATGTAATGTAGACTCACCAACCTCGCAGAGGGACCTCCCATGCCTGCAGCGCCAGATGAAACAGGATTCCCGAACCTCCGCTGCCAGGACTTAATACCAGACTTTAGCAGAGCTCACGCAAAGGGGACAATGTGGAGTGGGGCGGCAGCATAGAAACAGGCCCTTCTGTCCAAAACGTCCGTGCCGACCCAGATATCCTGTATAAACCTGGTCGCCTTTGCCAGCATTTGGTCCATATCCCACCAAACCCTTCCTGTGCGGGGGTGCGGGGGAAGAGACAGCAGCTAGAATGCTGAACCACCAACTTGGCTTGGACCTGGCTTTGAACCCCTGCCAAATTGGGAAAAGTAGGTGTAAAACCATGGCACACTCCATGGCAAAACAGTCACATTCGAGGTGGCACATGAGGTGGGTAGGGGGGCAAATAATTTGATGCCCCAGACAACTTATCTCCATGGTAGTCCCAGCATATGAACCTCCCTATATGGCCAACAAGATAAGGCAATTAAACTCGGACTTTTAGCAAAAAACAAACCAAATTATTGCTGTATATAGACAGGTTATGATATTAATCTCCAATGAAAATGAAGTTTATAAAATCTTAAGGGGCGTGGAAAAGGTGAATAGGGGGCATATTTTTAAGGTGACCGGAGAAAGATTTAAAAAGGATATGAGAGGCAACTTTTTTACCTGGGCTGGGGGGACGTGCCAGAGGATGAGGTTGGTGTAGGTACAGTTACAATGTTTAAAAGACATTCGAATAAGTTCACGGACAGGAAAGGTTTGGAGGGATGTGGGCCAAGCGCAGGCCAGTGGAACTGGTTTAGTTTGAGAGCATGGTCAGCACAGATCGGATGGACTGAAGGGTCTGTTTCCTTGCTGGATGACTCAGTGTTAAAGCTGGCACTGCTATTCCCTCAAAGGTGTGGAAAATTGGATTTTATTTTCTTTTGCCTGTTACATAGAACTTCAGAGCAGGAGTCAGTCATTTGGCCACTTCAACCTGCTTCATCATCCTACATGATCATAGCTATCTCAACATTCATTCATGTGGTAAGGTCTCTTAAGCACCCTTCTATGAACATCTCCTCATTAATGTTTGCCAGTCTACAGAATTAATTTTTTTTAAAAAAGCAGAGTAAAGAATTTGAGCTCAGAGGATAAGGCCTGCTGAATTCTTGGAAAATCAGAGCTAGGCCTAAGGCGCAACCTACTGGTTACCCCTGGCAACAAAGGCACCCTGGAACTGAGAGGAGCCAGAGATGGTGGTTGTCAGTTCAGGTGATCATCTGTTTTCTCTCAGTGTCGAAATGCCTGTGGCATGGCTTTTCTCATTTGGCATTTTAAGCTAAGACCTGGTGCTATCCAGGCCAATCAGGTAACTGCAGAAACTGTAAAGAGAAGCAGATTGCTTCTAGACTGACAAAAGAAGTTAGTTATATTTCTCACTCCATAGAAACTGTGAGACCTAGGTATCTACAGTCTTTTCAGTTTTTGCTTTGCCTGCTTCAGTGAACGATTTGGATTTCACTTTACATAGTAAGAGTTGATGGGTATGGTAATAGGGTCAGTAGAAAGTGCCAAGAGCTGTATTACTCAATTTCATTACCTATTCCTGAAAGGACCTCAACAACTCTTGAGGAAATTTCTCATCATTGGGTCTGTGGTGACCTCAAGTGAGAATTAGAGCAGTTGACAGACATGTGGAAATATCTGCAAATTTCCTATTCATCAAAGGCAGTGTTTCCAGTATTGGGATTATAATGCGCATATTGTAAGAACCAAACTCATCCAGGTCAAGTATAGTGATCAGAGATAACGGGAACCGCAGATGCTGGAGAATCCGAGATAACACAGTGTGGAGCTGGATGAACACAGCCGGCCAAGCAGCATCTCAGGAGCAGAAAAGCTGACGTTTCGGGCCTAGACCCTTCATCAGAAAAGGGGGATGGGGAGAGGGTTCTGAAATAAATAGGGAGAGAGGGGGATGCGGATCAAAGATGGATAGAGGAGAATGTAGGTGGAGAGGAGAGTATCGGTGGGGAGGTAGGGAGGGGATAGGTCAGTCCGGGGAGGACGGGCAGGTCAAGGAGGCGGGATGAGGTTAGTAGGTGGGAAATGGAGGTGCGGCTTGAAGTGGGAGGAGGGGATGGGTGAGAGGAAGAACGGGTACAAGCTTTAACATGAAAATAAAGCTACCTTGATTTTCTCCCCATCAAACACTCCCAGGACAGGGACAGCATGGTGTTGGATTCAGAGTAAAACTCCCTCTGCCCTGACTGCCATCAATCACTCCCAGGACAGGGACAGCACGGTGTTGGATTCAGAGTAAAACTCCCTCTGCCCTGTCTGCCATCAATCACTCCCAGGACAGGGACAGCACAGGGTTAGATACAGAGTAAAACTCCCTCTGCCCTGTCTGCTATCAAATGCTCCAGGACAGGGACAGCACAGGGTTAGATACAGAGTAAAGCTCCCTCTGCCCTGTCTGCTATCGAACGCTCCAGGACAGGGACAGCACGGGGTTACATACAGAGTAAAGCTCCCTCTGGAATGTGGCACTGAATTGTAAGCCACAGTCTAAGATTCTACAACCCAGGAGAATACCCACGGACCCAATGCTCTTTGGCTTTGGGATTGCCCTGTGTTACATGATCTCACACTCCTCATAGAACTGGAAGTGTGAATGATTCAGCAGCAGAACATTCACACCCCCCCAGTGCATGCATGTTTTAAAAGAGACATTGATTTCTGATCTATATTTCGAAAAACACCCAGCTAAAACGTAAAATATGAACAATTCCTAAAACTTGCCAGCAGCTGTTATTAATGAATGTTCATTACTCTCGCACTTATCATCGATCAAATACAGAAACAACAAATAATTGACACAGCATAGGAAGAGGCCATTCGGCCCATCCTTCCCCTACTGGCTTATGTAGTTAACGGTTTATAAGGAAACCTTATAAGGGCATTAAAGATTCTGCCTGTGGTTCACCCCTCTCTCCCAACCATCAAAGACAGCTCAGTGTTTCATGTACAAATGGATCCCTAATGAAGAAAGTTTTGAGACATGATGTAGATTAGTTTTATTTATTCAGAAAATGGTGACTTGGCCAGGTTGCAGAAGTCCATGGCCCTGAGACAGTGAAGGAATGGTGATTTATTTCCAACTCAGAATGGCTATGGGCCTGGAGAGGAACTCATAGGGAGTGGTGTCCTCATGGAATCGTAGCCACAAACTCTACAGAGGAGTTCATTCAGCTCATCAAGCCTGTTACCCTGCTCCTTCAAGATTGAAGTGATTTTGGGTTTAAAAGGTACCATCTAAGAAGCCTTGTTAAATTTCTTCAGTGCATCCTATAGCTAGCACACTGCTGCTATTGTGTGTGATGGTGTTGTGCCAATTGAGCGGGCTGCTTTGTCCTGGATGGTGCCAAACTTCTTGAGTTCAGTTGGGGCTGCACCCATCCAGGCAATTGGGGAGTATTCCATCACACTCCTGATTTGTGCTTTGCAGTTGGCGGGCAGGCTCTGGGGAGTCAGGAGGTGAGATACTCACTGTAGCATTCCTAGTCTCTGACCTACTCATTTTGCTGTGGCAAGTCCAATTAAATTTTTGGTCAGTGGTATCTCCAGGATGCTGATAGTAGGGGATTCAGAGATGGTCCATTCATTGAATGTCAAGAGATGATGGTTAGGTTCTCTCTTGTTTCAGATGGTCATTGTCTGCTACTTGTATGGCACAAACCTTACCAGTATAAAAACCATATCATTTTATTTCCTATTTTTATTATTGAGGTCTAAAATGGAAAAAGGACTGTTTTAAGACACAGGACGATGGAAAGACTTGCTGCACTTCTCGTAACACGTTACAGAAACGTATTAAATGTAGGACTTATGCAGCTACTTTGTGGGAATGCTGATTGTAGGTGGCGCAGCAGATGGGAGGGTGATGTGGTGTGGTCTTTACTTGATAACAAGCAGCTGATTGGCTTGTGTAATTGTGACCAGAAATGGATGCCCAGGATCATCACCCTGGCGACAACTTTCTGGTTCAGATAACTGAATAGCTCATAGCTATGAACTAAACAGGGAGAAGCCTTTGTGGTGAGGCAGGTGGTAGTGTGTGTCTCTCTCTGTCTGTGCACTAAAAATACCCACAGCCTGAAGAGAGCTAGTTAGCTTCTTCCACCAATTGCTGTAGATATTTTCTAGGCATCTTGTTTGGAGATGTTATCGTACAGCTCTGGAGCTGGTGGGACTTGAGCGCAGGTCTCCTGGCTTGGAGGTAAAGACACCACCACAAGAGCTACTTCTGCTGTTAATGAGTAAATGAGAGACATTGTAGTTAGTGTATCAATTGCCCTGTGCCTCCTGCAGAGGAGTTAAAGTACCTGGAGAAAGGAGAGTTCTGCTGGAGAAAATCCTGACAAACCAATAGAATCATCGCAACAAACCATGTTAACTGGTGCTACTGAACTGTTCCCCAACTTTTCTCCTCCGTCCATTAAACCAACTTTTTTTGTTGTTTGTCTGTGTCAGCTTGTATATGTGCCCTAGGAGCTTTTAAAAGGAGAGCTGGAGCCATTTGTTGATACTTTGTAGCTGTTTAATTGTGTTTAGATTTTACTAATTTGTAGTAAACAGTAGACTTTGTTAAGTGTAGGAACCTGGTCAATGTTGTCTTTTGTTAACGCAATTCCAACCGATAGATAAAATTGGGATTTTTGTGGTGATCCCAGGCGTGGTGGAGCTTGAGAATAAACACCCTTTCCCATGTGAGTTGTAACACTCACTACTTGTCAGCCCCAGTCTGGATATTGTCCAAATCTTGCTACATTTAGACACAGACCACTTCAGTATCTGAGGAGTCACGAATGGTGCTGATCATTGTGTAATCATCGGCGAACATCCCCACTTCTGACCTTATGATGGAGGGAAGGTCATTGATGAAGCTGAAGGTGGTTGCACCTATAACTCTACCCTGAGGAACTCCTGCAGAGCTGTCCTGGAGCTGAGATGACTGACCTCCCACAACCACAACCATCTTCCTATGTGTCAGGTATGACTCAAACCAACCTTCTCTATGATTCCCAATTATTCTTTGCTTGGGCTCCCAGATGCCACACTCGGTCGAATGCAGCCTTGATATCAAGGGCTGTCACTCTCACCTCACCCTCTGGAATTCAGCTCGTTTGTCCATGTTTGAATCGAGGCTGTAATGAGGTCAGAGGCCTGAGTGGCCCTGGCAGAACCTAAACTGGGTGTCACTGAGCAGGTTATTGCTGAGCAGGTGCTGCCTGATAGCCCTGTCAGTGACACCGTCCATCGCATTACTGATGATCGAGAGGAGGCTCATGGGGCGGTAACTGGCCGGGTTGAATTTGTCCTGCTTTTTGTGTGCAGGACTTACCTGGGCAATTTTCCACATTGTCAGGTAGACACCAGTCTGGTAACTGTACTGGAACAGCTTGGCTAGGGGGGCAGCAGGTTCTGGAGCACAAGTCCTCAGTACTCTTGCCGGAATGTTGTCAGGGCCCGTAGCCTTTGCAGTATCCAGGGTCTCAAACTGTTTCTTGATGTCACGTGGAGTGAATCAAATTGGCTGAAGACTGGTATCTGTAATATTGGGGACCACTGGAGGAGGCCGAGATGGATCATCCAATTGGTACTTTTGGCTGAAGATTGCTGCAAATGCTTCAGCCTCATCTTTTGAGCTGATGTGCTGGGCTTTTCCATCGTTGAGGATTGGGATATTTGTGGAGCCTCCTCCTCTAGTGAGTTGTTTGATTGTCCAACACCGTTCACAACTGGGTGTGGCAGGGCTGCAGAGCTTAGATCTGATCCGTTGGTTGTGGGATCACTTAGCTCTGTCTATCACTTGCTGCTTTCACTGTTTAGCGTGCAAGTAGTGCTGTTTGGTGATCTCACCAGGTTGACACCTCATCCTCAGGTATGCCTGGTGCTGCTCCTGGTGTGCTGTCCTGCACTCTCCATTGAACCAGGGTTGACCCCCTGGTTTGATGGTAATGCTTGTGTGGGGATGGGCCAAGCCATGAGGTTACAGATTGTGTTGGAGTACAATTCTACTGCTGTTGATGGCCCACAGCGCCTCATGGATGTCCAGTCTTGAGTTGGTAGATGTGTGCGAAGTCTGTCCCATTTAGCTCGGTGATAGTGCCACAGAACATGATGGGGGTTGTTCTCAATGTGAAGGTGGGACTTTGTCTCCACAAGGACTCTGCGATGGTTACTCTTACTGATACTGTCACGGACAGATACATCTGGAGCTGGAAGATTAGTAAGGATGAGGTCAGACATATTTTTCCTTCTCGTTGGTTCCCCCACCATCTGCTGCAGACTCAGTCGAGCAGCTGTATCCTTTAGGACCCGACCAGCTCGATGTGTAGTACTACTGCCAATCACTCTTAGTGGTGGACACTGAAATCCCCCTCGGCGGGTACATTTTGCACCCTTACCATCCTCAGTACTTCCTCCAAGAGTTATTCAACATGGAGGAGCACTGATTCATTGGGCGAGGGAGGGCGCCATGTGGCAATCAGCCGGAGGTTTCTTTACCCATATTTGAACTGATGCCATGAGATTTCATGGGGTCCGGATTCGATGTTGAGGACTTCCAGAGCTACTCCTTCTGCACTGTGCAATTCTGTAAAGATGGCAAATTTCCTGGGTATTTGTGACAATCGACAACGGTTTCACATCATCATTTTAATTTGAGATTTTTAAAAAGTCAAATCCATGCTCTCCACTACGGGATTTGAACCAGGAGTAGGGGCTGGTTTTTAGGATTTTTAAGTCCAGTAACAGTACTGCTGTGTCATTGCCTCACCCAGAGAAAGTAACTCTCTTTGTTCCTTCCTCGTGACCACATTGACATCTGCAACCAATATTCTGAAGAGGGTCATTTCAGACACAAAACATTAACTCTGCTTTCCTCTCTCCGTGGATGCTGTCAGACCTGCTGAGTTACTCCAGTATTCTCTGTCATTGGCTGTCAACGAGAAAGGGGTGAATTTTGAAACTAACCTGTGTGGACGTACTATGACATATCAGCGGAGTGGGTGAGGCTTGAACCCAGGCCTCTAATCCAGAGGAATAGTCACTACCATTGACCTATAAAAGCCCTAAGAAAAGGATGATGATTATTACTTATTAAGGTCTCAGTGGATGACCTTGTAGCCATCTACGTTACCCTCTAAGATGCTTCTTAAAGCCCAGTTCTTGGTAAACATCTCCGCACATGGCTCAGTGCCTTACTTTGTTGTGTAATACTCCTGTGAAGGGCCTTTTGGATGTTTTATGGTATGGAAGGTGTTGGACAAGTGTATCTTGTTGTAAATGAAGGCGTCTGTCTGCCCTAGATTTCTGCAAACTCTCCATAACCACAATAACAGACATAGGGCAATTTAAATCCCACATAACAATTATCGAGTCATTATAACATACAGAAACAAGGTTCAATAAACCACTGGCTATATTATGCTGAATAAATCATGCCATAATGACAGGGCTGTACTCTATCCACTTGAACAGACCAACAAATTGCAGTGATCCTTCCTATCATGTTATGTGAAGCAGCACAGGAACATTTGACATTTAGACTGGTGTGTGCTGCAGGGGAAAATAGCCTGTAGCCATTATAGTGTTGAAGGATTAGACAAGCCTATAAGACACTGAGGGGCTCTTGATAGAGTGAATGTGGAGGCATCTAGAACAAAGGGACGGTTTAAAAGTTAGGTGCCTCTCATTCAAGACAGAGATGAGAAGGAATAACTTTCCTCAGAATTTAGATTTCTCTCCCTCAGCAAGTCTGGGTTGTTTAATACATAGAATCCCTACAGTGTGGAAACAGACCCCTCAGCCCAACAAGCCCACATCAACCCTCAAAGCATCCCATCCAGGCCCATTCCCTTAATCTACACATCCCTGAACACTTTGGGGCTATTTAGCAAGGCCAATCCACCCTAGCCTGCACATCTTTGGGCTGTGGGAGGAAACCAGGGCACCCAGAGGAAACCCACGCTGACACAGGGAGAATTTGCAAACTCCACACAGGCTGGGATTGAACCTGGGTCCCTGGCACTGTAAGGTATAGGGCTAACCACTGAGCCACTGTGCCAATTTACATTTAAGGATTAAAAACAGGAAATTTACAGTAACTCTACATTCTGGAGAGAGAAACAGAGTTGAAGTTTCGAGTCTGATGCGACTTTTCTTCAGAGCTCTGAGATTCTTGTAAAGGATCAGATTGGGCTCAACCCTTTCTCTCTCTCTCTCTCTCTCTCTCTCTCTCTCAGCAAATGCTGCAAGACCTTCCTGTGTTTCTCCTGCTTTTGTTTCAGATCTTCAGCGTCCGCAGTTTTTGCTTTTGGGAAAATATACAGTCGATATATCTCGGAACGTTAGCTTGCTGTCTCTCCATGGATGCTGCCTGTGAGTTCCAGCATTTCTTGTTTCTGATCAAGGCTGAGTTAGATTTTTGATCAACACAAAAGTGAAGGGGTATGAGGGCACAGTGGGACAGCTGAGCAATTTATTTCCATAGTCTGTCCGAGTGAGGAGGATGTTTATTGTAGAGTACAGCCTCAGGAAAGAGCTAGTGTTCGAATGCAGCACAGCTAATACTGGGTTCTGAAGCACTCCCACTCTCACCACCTGTATTAAATGTACCTGAAGGATTTGCAGGCTTGATATTCACCTTGTTTGGTCTCAATACAACAAACCGTTTCTGGTTGTCAGGGCCTGGACTAGGTTCCCAACCTTGAGCTTGTAGCTCAGAGGCTTCAGCCAGCTACCTCTGCACCAATGGATCTCTGCAAACCCTGAACTAAACTACTCATTAGTCTATCGGCTCAGTGTTTGGCATTGCTGCCTCACAGCACCAGGGATGCGGGTTTGATCCCAGCCTTGGGTGACTCTGTGTGGAGCTCGCACGTTCTGCGTGGGTCCCTTCCGGATCCTTTGGTTTCCTGCCAGAGTCCAAAGATGTGAAGGTTAGGTGGATGAGCCATGCTTAAATTACCCCAAAAGCTCCAGGGATGTGCAGGTAAACTTGCTAAAAAAAATCCATATGGGGTTACAGAGGTGTGTTGCTCCTTATAGGGTTGGTGCTATTAGATGGGCTGAGTAGTCTCTTTCTGCACTGTAGGGATTGCATCACCCCGTCAGGATGTTGTCTGCCATTGTAGCAACACTTAAACAGAGGGATTAAACAAAAAGTACAGCAACGTGCCTGCCACTAGGCTACCTGGTGACTCACTCAGAGATAGTAGAACTGCTGATGCTGGAGTCTCTGGCACTGCAGGAGGCCCCGGGATGGACATGTCGTCTAAGGAGTGGGGGGGGGAGTGGAAATGGTTCGCGACTGGGAGGTGCAGTTGTTTGTCACGAACCGAGCGGAGGTGTTCCACAAAGCGGTCCTCAAGCCTCCGCTTGGTTTCCTCAATGTAGAGGAAGCCACACCAGGAAAGCAGATTCAGTATATCACATTGGCAGATGTGCAGGTGAACATCTGTTTATTGTGGAAGGTCTTCTTAGGGCCTGGAATGAGGGTGAGGGAGGAGGTGTAAAGGCAGGTGTAGCATTTCCTGCGGTTGCAGGGAAAGGTTTTGGGTGTGGTGGGGTTGGAGGGGAGTTTGGGGCAAACAAGGGAGTCACGGAGAGGGCGGTCTCTCCGGAAAGTAGATAGGGGTAAAATGTCTTTAGTGGTGGGGTTTGGATTGCAGGTGGCGGAAATGTCGGAGGATGATGCGTTGGATCTGGAGGTTGGTGGGGTGGTACGTGAGGGCGACGGTGATTCTATCCTTGTTATTATTGTGGGGACGGGGTGTGAGGGATGAGTTGCAGGAAATGTGGGAGACACAGTCGAGGGTGTTTTTGACCAATGAGGGGAGGATGTTGCGGTTCTTGAAGAACACAGATGTCTGGGATGTGTGGGAGTGGAATGCCTCATCCTGGGAGCAGATGCGGCGGAGGCGGAGGAATTGGGAATAGGGGATGGAATTTTTGCAGGAAGGTGGGTGGGAGGAGGTGTATTCTAGGTAGTTGTGGGAGTCGGTGGGCTTGAAATGGATATCGGTTTCCAGGTGGTTGCCAGAGATGGAGACAGAGAGGTCCAGGAAGGAGAGGTATCAGAGTTCGTCCAGGTGAACTAAAGATTGGGATGGAAGGTGTTGGTGAAGTGGATGAACTGTTCAAGCTCCTCGTGGGAGCACAAGGCCGCGCCGATACAGTCATCAATGTAACGGAGGAAGAGGTGGGGTTTGGGGCCAGTGTAGGTACGGAAGAGGGATTGTTCCACGTACTCTACAAAGAGGCAGGCATAGCTGGGGCCCATGTGGGTGCCCATGGCCACCCCCGTTGTCTGTAGGAAGTGGGAGGAATCGAAAGAGAAGTGAGGGTGAGGACGAGTTCGGCCAGGCGGATGAGGGTGTCGGTAGAGGGGGATTAGTCGGGCCTGTGGGACAGGACGAAGTGGAGGCCCTTCAGGCCATCTGTATGAGGAATGCAGGTGTATCAGGACTGGACGTCCATGGTGAAAATGAGGTGTTTTGGACCGGGGAATTGGAAGTTCTGGAGGAGGTGGAGGGTGTGGGTGGTTTCCAGACATAGGTGGGGAGTTGCTGGAGCAAGGGGGATAAAAGGGAATTGAGATAGGTGGAGATGAGGTCGGTGGGGCAGGAGCAGGCAGAGACAATGGGTCAAACAGGGCAGGCAGGTTTGTGGATTTTGGGAAGGAGATAGAAGCGGGCCGTGCACTGTTGGAGAACAATGAGGTTGGAGGCTGTGAGTGGGAGGTCACCTGAGGTGATGAGGTCATGGATGGTATTGGAGATGATGGTTTGGTGCTCGGTGGTGGGGTCATGATCCAGGGGGTGGTAGGAGAAGGCGTTAGAGAGTTGGCATCTGTCCTCGGCGATGTAGAGGTCAGTGCGCCATACTACCACTGCGCCACCCTTGTCCGCGGGTTTTATGGTGAGGTTGGGATTGGAGCGGAGGGAGCGGAGGGCTGCACGTTCTGCAGGGGAGAGGTTGGAGTGGGTGAGGGGGTGGAGAAGTTAAGGCGATTAATGTCACAGAATGTGCAGCCCTCCGTTCCCTCTGCTCCTACACTACTTACCCCCCCTGAAATTATCCCCACCACACCTGGCACTTTACCCTGCAACCGCAGGAAGTGCTACACCTGCCCCTACACCACCCCCCACCCCCATCCCAGGCCCTAAGAAAACCTTCCACATCAAGCAGATGTGGCTTGAGAGATGGCGTAGGAGGGAGGGGTTCAGATTTTTGGGACATTGGAACCAGTTCTGGGGAAGGTGGGACTATTACAAATTGGACGGTCGACACCTGAACCGGACTGGAACCAATGTCCTTGGGGGTGCTTTTGCTAACGCTGTGGGGGAGGGTTTAAACTAATGTGGCAGGGGGATGGGAACCAAATATTGGACAGAAAAGAGGTAGAAACGAAAGCCTGTAGGGAACTAGATAGTGGAGTCAGTGTGACTAAAGGGAATAGTAGTCGGGGAGCAGATGATGAACACAAAGGGACAGGTGGTCTGAGGTGCATTTGTTTTAATGCGAGAAGTGTAGTAGACAAGGCAGATGAGCTTAGGGCTTGGATCGGTACCTGGAGGTATGATGTTATTGCTATTACTGAGGCTTGGTTGAAGGAAGGGCATGACTGGCAACTAGTTGTCCCAGGATATCGCTGCTTCAGGCGGGGTAGAGAGGGAGGTAAAAGGGGTGGAGGAGTTGCAATACTGGTCAAAGACGGTATCACAGCCGCACTGAAGGAGGGCCCCATGGAGGACTCAAGCAGTGAGGCAATATGGGTAGAACTCAGAAATAGGAAGGATGCAGTAACAATGCTGGGGCTGTACGACAGGCCTCCCAACAGCGAGCATGAGATACAGGTACAAATATGTAAACAGATTATGGAAAGGTGTAGGAGAAACAGGGTGGTGGTGATGGGAGATTTTAATTTTCCCAACATTGACTGGGATTCACTCAGTGTTAGGGGTCAAGACGGAGCAGAATTTGTAAGGTGTGTCCAGGGGGGTTTTCTAGAGCAGTATGTATGTAGTCCAACTCGGGAAGGGGCCATACTGGACCTGGTGCTGGGGAATGAACCCGGCCAGGTGGTTGATATTACAGTAGGGAACTACTTTGGAAATAGCAACCACAATTCCGTAAGTTTTACAATACTCATGGACAAGATAGGAGTGGTCCTAAAGGAAGAGTACTAAACTGGGGGAAGGCCGACTATATCAGGATCCGGCAGGGTCTGAGGAATGTAAATTGGGAGAAACTGTTTGAAGGTAAATCCACATTTGATATGTGGGAGGTTTTTAAGGAGGGGTTGATGAGTGTGCAGGAGAGACAGGTTCCTGTGAAAATGAGGAATAGAAAAGGCAAGATTAGGGAACCATGGATGACAGGTGAAATTGTGAGACTAGCCAAGAGAAAAAAGGAAGCAGACATGAGGTCTAGGTGACTGAAGACAGACGAAGCTTTGCAAGAATATGCGGAATGTAGACCAAATCTGAAATGAGGTATTAAGCGGGCTAAGAGAGGACATGAGATATTGCTGGCAAACATGGTTAAGGAAAATCCCAAATCCTTTTATTCATATATAAAGAGCAAGAGGGTAACTAGAGAAAGGATTGGCCCATTTAAGGACAAAGAAGGAAAGTTATGTGCTGAGTCAGAGAAAATGGATGACATTCTTAATGAGTACTTTGCATCGGTATTCACCAAGGAGAGGGACATGACGGATGTTCAGGTTAGGGATGGATGTTTGCTTACTCTAGGTCAAGTTGATATAAGGAAGGAGGAAGTGTTGGGTATCCTAAAAGGCGGACAAGTCCCCAGGTCCGGATGGGATCGATCCCAGGTTCCTGAGGGAAGCGAGAGAGGAAATAGCCGGGGCCCTAACAGATATCTTTGCAGTGTCCTTAGACACGGGTGAGGTCCCAGAGGACTGGAGGCTTGCTAATGTTGTCCCTTTGTTTAAAAAGGGCAGCAAGGATAATCCAGGTAATTATCGACCAGTGAGCCTGACGTCAGTGGTAGGGAAGCTACTGGAGAAGATACTGAGGGATAGGATCTATTCCCATTTGGAAGAAAATGGGCTTATCAGTGATAGGCAACATGGTTTTGTACAGGGAAGGTCATGTCTTACCAACTTAATAGAATTCTTTGAGGATGTGACAAAGTTGATTGATGAGGGAAAGGCTGTAGATGTCATATACATGGACTTCAGTTAGGTGTTTGATAAGGTTCCCCATGGCAGGCTGATGGAGAAAGTGAAGTCATATGGGGTCCAGGGTGTGCTAGCTAATTGGATAAAAAACTGGCTGGGCAACAGGAGACAGAGGGTAGTAGTAGAAGGGAGTTTCTCAAATTGGAGACCTGTAACCAGCGGTGTTCCACAGGGATCTGTGCTGGGACCACTGTTGTTTGTGATATATGTAAATGATTTGGAGGAAGGTGTAGGTGGTCTGATCAGCAAGTTTGCTGATGACGCTAAGACTGTTGGAGTAGCAGATAGTGAAGGGGACTGTCAGAGATTACAGCAGAATATAGATAGACTGGAGAGTTGGGCAGATAAATGACAGATGGAGTTCAATCCGGGCAAATGCGAGGTGATGCATTTTGGAAGATCAAATTCAAGGGAAAACTATACAGTAAATGGAAAAGTCCTGGGGAAAATTGATGAACAGAGAGATCTGGGTGTTCAGGTCCATTGTTCCCTGAAGGTGGCAACGCAGGTCAATAGGGTGGTCAAGAAGGCATATGGCATGCTTTCCTTCATTGGGCGGGGTATTGAGTACAAGAGTTGGCAGGTCATGTTGTAGTTGTATAGGACTTTGGTTCGGCCACATTTGCAGTACTGTGTACAGTTCTGGTCACCACATTACCAAAAGGATGTGGATGCTTTGGAGATGGTGCAGAGGAGGTTCACCAGGATGTTGCCTGGTATGGAGGGCGCTAGCTATGAAGAGAGGTTGAGTAGATTAGGATTATTTTCATTAGAAAGACGGAGATTGAGGGGGGACCTGATTGAGGTCTACAAAATCATGAGGGGTGTAGACAGGGTGGATAGCAAGAAGCTTTTTCCCCGAGTGGGGGATTCAATTACTAGGGGTCATGAGTTCAAAGTGAGAGGAGGAAAGTTTAAGGGAGATATGTGTGGAAAGTTCTTTACGCAGAGGGTGGTGGGTCCCTAGAACGCGTTGCCAGCGGAGGTGGTAGACGCAGACACGTTAGCGTCTTTTAAGATATATTTGGACAGGTACATGGATGGGCAGGGAGCACATGGACACAGACCCTTTGAAAACAGATGACAGGTTAGACAGAGGATCTTGATCGGCGCAGGCTTGGAGGGCTGAAGGGCCTGTTCCTGTGCTGTAATTTTCTTTGTTCTTTGTTCTTTGTTCACCTGCACATCTTCTAATGTGGTACAGCGGATGCAGTATACCCGTTGTGCCCTCTCTACATTGGGGAAACCAAGCGGAGGCTTGGGGACCTCTTTGCAGAACACCTCCGCTTGGGTCGCACTAAACAAATACACGTCCCAGTCGCGAACCATTTCAACTCCCCCTCCCATTCCTCAGACGACATGTCCATCATGGGCCTCCTGCAGTGCCACAATGATGCCACCCGAAGGTTGCAGGAACAGCAACTCATATTCCGCTTGGGAACCCTGCAGCCCAATGGTATCAATGTGGACTTCACCAGTTTCAAAATCTCCCCTTCCCCTACTACATCCCAAAACCAGCCCAGTTTGTCCCCACCTCCTTGACCTGTCTGTCTTTTCTCCCACCTATCCACTCCTCCAGCCTCGCTGACCAACCCCCACTCCCATTTCCTACCTATTAGCCTCATCCTCACCTCCTTGACCTGTCCATCGTCCCTCCCACCCACCCACCCCCACTCCCCACTTACTCTCACCTTTACTGGCTCCATCCCCGCCTCCTTGATCTGTCCGTCTCCTCTCCACCTATCTGCTCCTCTATCCACCTTCCATCATCGCCTCCCCCTCTCTGTATTTATTTCAGAATTCCCTTCCCCTCCCCCATTTCTGAAGGAGGGTCCAGACCCGAAACGTTAGCCTTCCTGCTCCACTGGTGCTGCTTGGCCTGCTGTGTTCATCCAACTCCACACCTTATCCCCTGTTACTTGGGCTGGCAATTCGCATTATAAGACCTGACGCCTACAAAATCTGTCAGACATGAAAGGTACCACTGGCAGTCCCTTAGGGAGTACAGGCGGAAGCTTTAATCCTGTGTGCAGGTCAGGAACATGACACATCAAAGTGACAGAACACACACTGCATTCCCTCACTCTCTGTACACAACCGAACGCATTAGAAATACACAATTGGGTGGAACAGGTTCGTCCAGATTGCTAATGACCCTCACCATCAGCAAATTCCTGCTCATTCCCCTTCTGTCGTTAGCACTGCGTTGCTTTGGATGTTTTACGAACCATCAATCCCACAGTAAATTGCAGAGGAGGGTCAGGGATGTTACAGGATGAGCACTCCTTAAAACTCAACAGCCATTTAACATCTTGTACGTTCCTAAAAGGAAGCCAAATATTTATACGAGGCAACTTCAAGTGATCTGTCAGCGAAATGTTGTGATTTCAAAAAGAGGCGTTTGGTAAATGCAACTGAACGCAGGATCCTTTTGACAACAGTTCAGCGTAAATAGTGTCTGTGGCTAGACACAGAGTTCCCTCACCGCTGTCCCCCATCGACAGGGCTGGGACAGCACAGGGTTAGATACAGAGTAAAGTTCCCTCTACACGTTGAACAGAGACAATGGGAACTGCAGAGGCTGGAGAATCCGAGATAACAAGGTGTGAAGCTGGATGAACACAGCAGGCCAAGCAGCATCTCAGGAGCACAAAAGCTGACGTTTCGGGCCTAGACCCTTCATCAGAGAGGGGGATGGGGAGAGCGTTCTGGAATAACTAGGGAGAGAGGGGGAGGCGGACCGAAGATGGATAGAGGAGAAGATAGGTGGAGAGGAGAGTATAGGTGGGGACGTAGGGAGGGGATAGGTCAGTCCAGACAGGACTATACAAACGCATCATCCTCCGACACTTCCGCCATCTACAAACCGACCCCACCACCCAAGACATTTTTCCATCCCCACCCTTGTCTGCCTTCCGGAGAGACCACTCTCTCCGTGACTCCCTTGTTCGCTCCACACTGCCCTCCAACCCCACCACACCCGCCACCTTCCCCTGCAACCGCAGGAAGTGCTACACTTGCCCCACACCTCCTCCCTCACCCCTAACCCAGGCCCCAAGATGACTTTCCATATCAAGCAGATGTTCACCTGCACATCCGCCAATGTGGTATACTGTATCCACTGTACCCGGTGTCGCTTCCTCTACATTGGGGAAACCAAGCGGAGGCTTGGGGACCGCTTTGCAGAACACCTCCGCTCGGTTCGCAATAAACAACTGCACCTCCCAGTCGCAAACCATTTCAACTCCCCCTCCCATCCCTCAGACGACATGTCCATGATGGGCCTCCTGCAGTGCCACAATGATGCCACCCGAAGGTTGCAGGAACAGCAACTCATATTCCGCCTGGGAACCCTGCCCAATGGTATCAATGTGGATTTCACCAGCTTCAAAATCTCCGCTCCCCCTACTGCATCCCAAAACCAGCCCAGCTCATCCCCGACTGCCTAACCTGGTCTTCCTCTCACCTATCCCCTCCTCCCACCTCAAGCCACACCTCCATTTCCCACCTACCAACCTCATCCCACCTCCTTGACCTGTCCGTCTTCCCTGGACTGACCTATCCCCTCCCTACCTCCCCACCTATACTCTCTCCACCTATCTTCTTTTCTCTCCATCTTCAGTCCACCTCTCCCTCTCTCCCTATTTATTTCAGAACTCTCTCCCCATCCCCCTCTCTGATGAAGGGTCTAGGCCCGAAACGTCAGCTTTTGTGCTCCTGAGATGCTGCTGGGCCTGCTGTGTTCATCCAGCTTCACACTTTATTATCCCTCTACACTGTCCCCCATCAAACACTCCCAGAACAGGGACAGCACGGGGTTAGATACAGAGTAAAGCATCCTCTACATTGTCCCCATCAAACACTCCCAAGACAGGGACAGCACGGGGCTACATACAGTGTAAAGCTTCCTCTACACAGTCTCCCATCAAACACACCCAGGACAGAGACAGCACGGGGTTAGATACAGAGTAAAGCTCCCTTTACACTGTCCTCATCAAACACTCCCACGACAGGGACAGCATGGGGTTAGATACGAGTAAAATTCCCTCTACACTGTCCCTCATCAAACACTCCCACGACAGAGACAGCACGGAGTTAGATACAGAGTTAAGAATTTTTAATATTGTCGCCATAATATACCTGAGCCCAGTTTCAGAAAGCGTGGTTGGTGCTGTGTTGGACACGTGTGATTGCCAGAGTAGGAGCTGGACTAACTCTCACTCGTGTTTGTGTACAAAATGCTGGCAGGCGAAGGAACGTACAGCTGGATGGTATGGCGCTGCCCTGGGCCGTTAAAGTGTAACATAGAAATACAGTGGGATATGTCTGTATTCATCTGAATCGCGTTCCAATCTCACACAGGAGCTGGTGGAATTTCAGTTCAATGAAACCATCATTGATTATAAAAACCCAACCAGCTCATCATTACCCTCAAGGTGCAATTTTTACGCTCCCCGACTTATATATGACTCCAGAGCAATGCTTTAACTCGGAGATGGTCGAAGCAAGGCGCTCACTTCAGGGGGCAATTATGGATGATATGCTAGATCTTGCCAGTGACAGCCACATTGTCTGAGCGAGGTTTCAATATTGTGAGCAGCTCTTGGAGCAGTTTATCAGTATTTGTGTGTTACTTTTTGCTGTGTAACAGTTAAAAGGCATGGGGATGGGTACATGAGTGGAGGGAAATGTTGGCAAATGGAACTAGATGAATTTAGGATATCTGGCCGGCATGGATGAGTTGGAAGGGTCTATTTCTGTGCTGCATATCCCTATGACTCTATGACCACAAGTTGCTACTGATGTGAGTTTCTGATGATTCATCACGATGGATGTACTGTGCAAGAATCGTCTGGCCTCAGGCAGCACATTATTGAAGGGCAATTGTAATGTCGCTCAGCCCCCAGACCTCTGTCCTGTGATCTCTGTGGGGAGGTTCTGAAAGCTCACACTGTCTCATATATCCCGGGACAATCTCCCAACTCCTGCACCACAGAACGCTGACTGCCTGTGTCAATCTGTACGTCCAGGTCGTCACTTCACAAGTTGGACAGTTCTCCTCTTTAGATGGTCCCAGGATTTGATTTTCACACTAGATCACCTCCTTTCACTCGACCTCTGAATCTGCATGTGCAGATCTGAGTTTATCCGGGGAGACTGGATTGCAGAATTCGGAAAGGAATCAGTTGTAAACTTAATGGATCCTGAAGTCAGGCTCAAAGGACTGAAAGATAGCCTTTTCCTGCTTCTAATGACACAGCGTGGAGCTGGATGAACACAACTGGTCAGGCAGCATAGAGGAGCAGGAAAGCTGACATTTTGGGTCAGGACCCTTCTTGAGATGCTACTTTTCAGAAGAAGTGTCCAGACCCAAAACATCAGCCTTCCTGCTCCTTTGATGCCGCTTGGCCTGCTGTGTTCATCCAGCTCCACACTTTGTTATCTCAGATTCTCCAGCATCTGCAGTTCCTACTGTCTCTTCTCCTGTTTCTAATTGGTTTGTTGGTGAGTATGTTCCCAACAAAGGTAGCTTGAACTGTTAGAGAAACAGCATGTTCTGTTTAAGAAACATTCCAACAGAAGAGAGCAGTAAACACATTAGAGAACACAATCTTTTTTGTCTGTGTTGAAATGACTTACATGTAAATGATAAACAGCATAGCAAGATTGAGTAGTCATTTATAGAGTCATTGAGCTGTACAGCATGGATACAGACCCTTCAGTCCAACTTGTCCATGCTGACCAGATATCCTAAATAAATCTAGTCCCATTTGCCAGCATTTGGCCCATATCCCTCTAAACCTTTCCTATTCATGTGCCCATCCAGATGCCTTTTAAATGTTGTAATTGAACCAGCCTCCACCACCTCCTCTGGCAGCTCGTTCCATACACACACCACTTTCTGCATGAAAAGGTTGTTCCTTAGGTCCCTTTTAAACCTTTCCCCCTCACCTTGAACCTATGCCCCTCCAGTTTTGGGCTCCCCTACCCTGGGGAAAAGACCTTGTTGATTCATCCTATCCATGCCCCTCATGATTTTATAAACCTCTTATAAGGTCCCCCTCAGCCTCTGATGCTCCAGGGAAAAAAGCCCCAACCTATTCAGTCTCGCCCTGTGGCTCAAACCCTCCAAACCCTGCAACATCCTCAGCAGCACAGTATTTCAGTATCAATGAAAAGAAGCAGATTTTGTTTAAACTGAAAAAACTGGTTTACACCCAGAGGTAACAGGGCGTAGAGGTGGATGAACACAGCAGGCCAAGCAGCATCAGAGGACCAGGGAAGCTGACGTTTCGGGTCCGGACCCTTCTTCAGAAAATTGGTGTACACCCAAATGTGGTGCAGTCCTGCCATCTAGTGCCACCATGCTGTCACTGCCATTCTCTGTCTCACACCCACACACACACGCGCACACAGACACACACAGGTGCGCGCGCATACAGACGCAGAGACAGACATACACACACACACACAGAGACATAGACCTACAGACACATACACAGACATACTGACAGGCAGACACAGATATGCGCGCGCGTGTGCGCTCACACACACACACACACACACACACACACACACACACACAGATACAGGCAGATGCACACAGAGACATGCAGACACAGACAGACACACACACACACAAATACAGTCAGACACAGATATACAGACAGACACACAGACATGCTACCAGCCAGGGAACACAAACAGGTCATGTTGACTAAATGCTGGCAGGATAGTACACAAAGTGAGGGAGTGACAAGAAAGAGGAATCGCGGGCAGAGAGTGTTTAAACGTCAAGTGGAAGCGCAAATGCAGAAACGGGAAATCTGCAAACACTGATGTTTTGTGTAGAGAATGAACATGTCACTCTTTCAGCAGTGAGCTGGGAGAGGTGTCCGGCTCAAACAGTGATCTGTCCCTTCACTTCAGGGTAGTCCCCACATCACCTCCTTACCACAGTCCTTAGACCATGGAATTAAGACAAGAAATGGGTACGACAACAGGGTCTCCCTCAGGCTTGGATTTGTCAGTTTATTAACCTCAGGGAAACCATGGAGCAAAGCCTTTGACATTCTGACTTGAAAATTAGCATCAATTCTTCAAAATCATTTCATGAAGCCCCACACTGAGGACTGTTCAGATCCGAGAGATCCTGGGATCACTGCTCCTGGGATCCAAGGCTGGTGTCACTTCAGAATACAGTGGGATCTTCTACAGGTAGATCCTGCGTAGGTCACCCGGTGACGTGATGGTGTTACACTGTGGGCACAGCTTCTTTGACCCCTGTAAGAGACCGAGAACTGAATTAAGCAGCGTAAAGGATTATATGCTATTGTTGGCCTGATTGCTGGTTATAGAGGTGACCTAAAGCTGGGTCGAAGAGGTAGGTTTAAGGGCCAGCTTGAGGGAGGAAAAAGTAAGTTGGAGAGGTTTAGGGAGAGAATTCTGGAGTTTCGGATCCAGTTCGGTGCAGATAGAGGCACACCAATGACGGATGTGTTTCAAATCCAGGCGGCTCAGAAAGTGAGAGTGAGAGGTATGGGGACATGAGGCTGGAGGAGGTGACAAACATACGGAGGGATTTGAAAACACAAATGAGGACTTTCAAAATGATGTATGAAATGGACGGAGTTAAAGGAAGGATTTGGTCCAGAGGAGCTGTAGGGTGTTAGGAAATGGTCACAGAAAAGTTATGGTGGAGAATGAGGCCATTCAGTCCATCGTGTCTGCACTAGCACTGTGCCCATTTTAGAGTGTCAATCTCCTATTGCTTTTCCCCATTTCTGGGCATATTGTTTCTGTTTAAATAATTCTCCAATGCCCTTATGAATACCTCAGTCGGACCTACAAACACACACACACACACACACACACACACACACACACGCGCGCGCGCGCGCAGACACACGCGGATGCACACACAGAGACATGCACACAGCTCTAGGTAATGCATTCTACACCCTAACTACTTGCTGAGTGAGAAACGTTTCTACCCAGTGACAGCCCTGTGCCAAACACTTGGGAACTGTGCCACCCCCCTTCCCCCTCCAAACCCCGGTTCTCAGTCCAGGAATGAGTCAGCTTTGTTGACTTAAGTCCTCGTTATTTTGAAAATTTTGATCAAAATTGTATGCTAACGCAAAGGCAGGGCCATCTATGAAGGGGAGACTGTCCTCAGGTAGGATATCTCAGTGGACACCAGTCAGAGTGCCACCCAGCGCACAGTACCCAGGATATTGGGCCTGGGTGAAGTGATCAGCCAGTTATGGTGTTAGCGCCAAGCACATCACCACAAGGGTAGAAGATCCTGTGACCTCATGCCTGATCCACGCCAAGTGCAGAACAACCCTACATCTGTGCCAAATTGGTTGTTCCCAACAGGGATTACTAATTCAGTCAAAGAATCGTGCCCCGATGTTACAAAGAGGAACGACAGGCACAAGTCTCCAATCTATCATCTTTGACCCGCGCTCTGAAAAAACCTTGTGATGGCTTTCCAAAGTCAACTAGCATATTGGTCATGGGGAGAGCGGCTCACGGATGAGGATTAGATCTCGATATGGGAAACACATGTTGGAAATGGCCCCCAGCAAGAATGGACGTCTCCAAGATGGGGAGGGGGGAGCTTTGATAGAAACATTACGAGGCGGTTGCAATCACACTGTGCATTATATCTGAATGAATGCCATTTTCATTCAAAATCAAAACTTTCACAGCTGGGGAGAAAGAAGTGCCAAAAATATGACTCATGGTGAGGGTGCGCATGCCCTTACCAGTGTGCGAAGCCAACATTCCTCACAGTGAATGTGCCAACATTGGATTGATGCCACCGGGAAAGAGTACGATCCCTATGGAGAGGGAGAGTGAGAGAATTAGACATTGGGAGCAGATGTAAATGTGGCAACAAATTGCTGGTCTCCATAATGTGATTTCTATTCGGACCATCACCTCAGCTTCACAGTGAAGATGCACCGAGCCACAGGTAGGACATGACTTGCCCAGGAGGTAATCAAGTGCCAAGATACAGTTGTCCTGAGGACATGAGGTTACAGCTCCTGCCAGGAAACATACGGCCCATTCCGGGCTCCCGCTCTTCACGTACACACCCACACCCTCTCAGCCTCCACAAATACACACCCACACACGCTCACAATCTACACGTACACACCCATACCCTCTCAGCCTCCACAAACACACACCCACACATGCTCACAATCTACACGTACACACCCACACCCTCTCAGCCTCCACAAATACACACCCACACACGCTCACAATCTACACGTACACACTCACACACTCTCACTCTCTACACGTACACACCCACACCCTCTCAGTCTCCACAAATACACACCCACACATGCTCACTCTCTACACGCACACACTCACACACTCTCACTCTCTACACGTACACACCCACACCCTCTCACTCTATACACGTACACACCCACACACTCTCACTCTCTACATATACACACCCACACCCACTCACTCTCTACATGTACACACCCACACACTCTCACTCTCTACACGTACACACCCACACCCACTCTCTCTCTACACGTACACACACACACACACTCTCACTCTCTACACGTACACACCCACACCCAACTCCCTCTCTACACGTACACACTCACACACAGTCACTCTCTACACGTATGCACCCACACCCTCTCAGCCTCCACAAATACACACCCACACACGCTCACAATCTACACGTACACACCCACACCCACTCTCTCTCTACACGTACACACCCACACCCAACTCCCTCTCTACACGTACACACTCACACACGGTCACTCTCTACACGTACGCACCCACACCCTCTCAGCCTCCACAAATACACACCCACACACGCTCACAATCTACACGTACACACCCACACCCTCTCAGCCTCCACAAATACACACCCACACACGCTCACAACCTACACGTACACACCCACACCCTCTCACTCTCTACATATCCACACCCACACCCACTTGCTTTCCAAACATACACACCCACACCCTCTCACTCTGGACATGTACACATACACACAATCTCAGCCTCCACAAATACACACCCACACACGCTCACAATCTACACGTACACACTCACACCCTCTCACTCTCCCCACATACACACCCACACACTCTCACTCTCCACACATACACACCCACACACGCTCACAATCTACACGTACACACCCACACCCTCTCACTCTCTACACGTACACACTCACACACTCTCACTCTCTACACGTACACACCCACACACTCTCACTCTCTACATATCCACACCCACAGCCACACACTCTCTACATGTACACACCCACACACTCCCACTCTCTACGCGTACACACCCACACCCACTCACTCTCTACACGTACACACACACACACTCTCACTCTCTACACGTATACACCCACGCCCAACTCCCTCTCTACACGTACACACCCACACACGGTCACTCTGTACACGTACGCACCCACACCCTCTCACTCTCAACAGGTACACACCCACACCCTCTCAGCCTCCACAAATACACACCCACACCCTCTCACTCTCTACATATACACACTCACACCCACTCACTCTCCCCACATACACACCCACACCCTCTCACTCTGGACACGTACACATCCACACCCTCTCACTCTTTACACGTACACACCCACACACTCTCAGTCCCTACACGTACACACTCACACACTCTCAGCCTCCACAAATACACACCCTCACACGCTCACAATCTACACGTACACACCCACGCCTTCTCAGCCTCCACAAATACACACTCACACACGCTCACTCTCTACACATACACACTCACACACTCTCACTCTATACACGTACACACCCACACCCAGCTCCCTCTCTACATGTACACACCCACACCCAGCTCCCGCTCTACACGGACACACTCACACCCAGGTCCCGCTCTACACGTAAACACCCACACCCAGCTCCCTCTCTACACGTACACATTCACACCCAGCTCGTTCTCTACACGTACACACTCACACCCAGCTGGCTCTCTACACGTACACACCCACATCGAGTTCCCTCTCTACACCTACACACTCACACGCAGCTCCCTCTCTACACGTGCACACCCACACCCAGCTCCCTCTCTACACATACACACACACACCCAACTCCCTCTCTACACGTACACACCCACACACGGTCACTCTCTACACGTACGCACCCACACCCTCTCACTCTCTACACATACACACCCACACCCTCTCAGCCTCCACAAATACACACCCACACACGCTCACAACCTACACGTACACACCCACACCCTCTCACTCTCTACATATCCACACCCACACCCACTCGCTCTCCCCACATACACACCCACACCCTCTCACTTTGGACACGTACACATCCACACACTCGCAGCCTCCACAAATACACACACACACATGCTCACAATCTACATGTGCACACTCACACCCTCTTACTCTCTACATATACACACCCACACCCTCTCACTCTCTACACGTACACACTCACACCCTCTCACTCTCCCCACATACACACACACACACTCTCACTCTCCACACATACACACCCACACACGGTCACTCTCTACACGTGCACACTCACACCCTCTCACTCTCTACACGTACACACCCATACCCTCTCAGACTCCACAAATACACACACACACACGCTTACAATCTACACGTACACACCCACACCCTCTCAGCCGCCATAAATACACACCCACACTCGCTCACAATCTACATGTACACACCCACACCCTCTCACTCTCTACATATACACACCCACACCCACTCGCTCTCCCCACATACACACCCACACGCTCTCACTCTGGACACGTACACACTCACACCCTCTCACTCTCCACACATACACACCCACACATGCTCACACTCTACATGTACACACCCACAAACGCTCACTCTCTACACGTACACACTCACACCCTCTCACTCTCTACATGTACACACCCACACCCAGCTCACTCTCTACACGTACACACCCACACCCAGCTACCTCTCTACACGTACACACTCACACCCAGCTCCCTCTCTACACTACACACCCACACCCAGCTCCCTCTCTACACGTACACACACACACCCAGCTCCCGCCCTCTATGTACACACCCACACCCAGCTCCCGCTCTACACGTACACACCCGCACCCAGCTCCCGCTCTACACGTACACAACCACACCCAGCTCACGCCCTCTGCATACACACCCACACACAGCTCCCGCTCTACACGTAGAGACCCACACCCAGCTCCCTCTCTACTCATGCACACTCACACCCAGCTCCCTCAGTACACGTACATACCCACACGCTCTCACTCTGGACACGTACACACTCACACCCTCTCACTCTCCACATATACACACCCACACATGCTCACTCTCCACATGTACTCACCCACAAATGCTCACTCTCTACACGTACACACTCACACCCTCTCCCTCTCTACACGTACACAGCCATTCCCTATCACTCTCTACACGTACCACCCACACCCTCGCACTCTATACATGTACGCACCCACACCCTCTAACTCTCTACACGTACACACACACACCCTCGCACTCTCAACACGTACGCACCCACACCCTCTCGCTCTCTACACGTACACACCCACAACCTCTCACTCTCTACAGGTGCACACTCACACCCTCTCACTCTCTACATGTACACACCCACACCCAGCTCCCTCTCTACAGGTACACACCCGCATCCAGCTCCCTCTCTACACGTACACACCCACACCCAGCTCCCTCTCTACAAGTACACACCCACACCCAGCTACCTCTCTACACGTACACACCCACACCCAGCTCCCGCTCTACACGAACACACCCACACCCAGCTCCCTCTCTACACGTACACAACCACACCGAGCTACCTCTCTACACGTACACACTCACACCCAGATCCCTCTCTACACGTACACACACACACCCAGCTCCCGCCCTACACGTGCACACCCACACCCTCTCACACTCTAGACGTACACACCCACACCCAGCTCCCTCTGTACATGTAAATACCCACACCCAGCTCCCTCTCTACACGTACACACCCACACCCTCCCACACTCTAGACGTACACACCCACACCCAGCTCCCTCTGTACATGTAAATACCCACACCCAGCTCCCTCTCTACACGTACCACCCACACCCTCGCACTCTATACATGTACGCACCCACACCCTCTAACTCTCTACACGTACACACACACACCCTCGCACTCTCAACACGTACGCACCCACACCCTCTCGCTCTCTACACGTACACACCCACAACCTCTCACTCTCTACAGGTACACACTCACACCCAGCTCCTTCTCTACACGTACACACTCACACCCAGCTCCCTGTCTACATGTACACACCCACACCCAGCTCACTCTCTACACGTACACACTCACACCCTCTCACTCTCCCCACATACACACACACACACACACACACTCTCACTCTCCACACATACACACCCACACACGGTCACTCTCTACACGTGCACACTCACACCCTCTCACTCTCTACACGTACACACCCATACCCTCTCAGCCTCCACAAATACACACACACACACGCTTACAATCTACACGTACACACTCACACCCTCTCAGCCTCCACAAATACACACCCACACTCGCTCACAATCTACATGTACACACCCACACCCTCTCACTCTCTACATATACACACCCACACCCACTCGCTCTCCCCACAAACACACCCACACGCTCTCACTCTGGACACGTACACACTCACACCCTCTCACTCTCCACACATACACACCCACACATGCTCACACTCTACATGTACACACCCACAAACGCTCACTCTCTACACGTACACACTCACACCCTCTCACTCTCTACACGTACACAGCCACACCCTCTCAAGCTCTACATGTACACACCCACACTCAGCTCCCTCTCTACACGTACACACCCACACCCAGCTCCCTCTCTACACTACACACCCACACCCAGCTCCCTCTCTACACGTACACACACACACCCAGCTCCCGCCCTCTACGTACACACCCACACCCAGCTCCCGCTCTACACGTACACACCCGCACCCAGCTCCCGCTCTACACGTACACAACCACACCCAGCTCACGCCCTCTGCATACACACCCACACACAGCTCCCGCTCTACACGTAGAGACCCACACCCAGCTCCCTCTCTACACATGCACACTCACACCCAGCTCCCTCAGTACACGTACATACCCACACCCAGCTCCCTCTCTACATGTACACACCCACACCCAGCTCCCAATGCACAAGTACACACCCATACCCAACTCCCTCTCTACATGTACTGACCTAAACACAGCTCCCGCCCTATATGTACACACCCACACCCTCTCACACTCTACACGTACACACTCACAAACAGCTCCCTCTCTACACATACACACCCACACCCAGCTCCCGCTCTACACGTACACACCCACACCCAGCTCCCTCTCTACACGTACACACCCACACCCAGCTCCCACTCTACATGTACACACCCACACCCAGCTCCCTCTCTACACGTACACACCCACACCCAGCTCCCGCTCTACACGTACACACCCACACCCAGCACCCTCTCTAAACATGCACCCTCACACCCAGCACCCGCTGTACACGTACATACCCACACCCATCTCCCTCTCTACATGTACAGACCCAAACCCAGTTCCCGCCCTACACGTGCACACCCACACCCTCTCACACTCTAGACGTACACACTCACACCCAGCTCCCTCTGTACATGTACACACTCACACCCAGCTCCCTGTCTACACGTACACACCCACACCCAGCTCCCTCTCTACACGTACACACACACACCCAGCTCCCTCTCTACACTTACACACCCACACCCAGCTCCCACTCTACACGTACACACCCACACCCAGCTCACTCTGTACATGTACAGACCCAAACCCAGTTCCCGCCCTACACGTGCACACCCACACCCTCTCACACTCTAGACGTACACACCCACACCCAGCTCCCTCTGTACATGTAAATACCCACACCCAGCTCCCTCTCTACACGTACACAACCACACCCTCCCACACTCTAGACGTACACACTCACACCCAGCTCCTTCTCTACACGTACACACTCACACCCAGCTCCCTCTCAACACATACACACCCACACCCAGCTCCCTCTCTACACGTACACACTCACACCCAGCTCCCGCCCTCTACGTACACACCCACACCCAGCTCCCTCTGTACAGTACGTACCCACACCCAGCTCCTGCTCTACACCTACACACTCACACCCAGCTCCCTCTCTACACGAACACACTCACACCCAGCTCACGCCCTCTACGTACACACTCACACCCAGCTCCCTCTCTACACGAACACAGTCACACCCAGCTCACGCCCTCTACATGTACACACCCACACCCAGCTCCCTCTCTACACATACACACTCAAACCTAGGTCCCTGTCTACACGGACACACTCACACACGCTCAGTCCCTACACGTACACACCCACACCAAGCTCCCTCTCTACATATACACACCCACACCCAGCTCCCGCTCTACACGTACACACCCACACACGGTCACTCTCTACACGTACACGCCCACACCCACTGACTCTACACGTACACACACACACACACTCTCACTCTTTACACGTACACACCCACACCCAACTCCCTCTCTACACGTACACACCCACACACGGTCACTCTCTACACGTACACGCCCACACCCACTGACTCTACACGTACACACACACACACACTCTCACTCTCTACACGTACACACCCACACCCAACTCCCTCTCTACACGTACACACCCAGACACGGTCACTCTCTACACGTACACACCCACACCCTCTCACTCTCAACAGGTATATACCCACACCCTCTCAGCCTCCACAAATACACACCCACACACGGTCACTCTTCCCAGATACACACCCACACCCTCTCACTCTACACATACACACCCACACCCTCTCACTCTCTACACGTACACACTCACACCCTCTCACTCTCCCCACATACACACCCACACACGCTCACAATCTACATGTACACACCCACACCCTCTCACTCTCCACATATACACACCCACACCCACTCGCTCTCCTCACATACACACCCACACGCTCTCACTCTGGACACGTACACACTCACACCCTCTCACTCTTCACATATACACACCCACACATGCTCACTCTCCACATGTACTCACCCACAAATGCTCACTCTCTACACGTACACACTCACACCCTCTCCCTCTCTACACGTACACAGCCATTCCCTATCACTCTCTACACGTACCACCCACACCCTCGCACTCTATACATGTACGCACCCACACCCTCTAACTCTCTACACGTACACACACACACCCTCGCACTCTCAACACGTACGCACCCACACCCTCTCGCTCTCTACACGTACACACCCACAACCTCTCACTCTCTACAGGTACACACTCACACCCTCTCACTCTCTACATGTACACACCCACACCCAGCTCCCTCTCTACAGGTACACACCCGCATCCAGCTCCCTCTCTACACGTACACACCCACACCCAGCTCCCTCTCTACAAGTACACACCCACACCCAGCTACCTCTCTACACGTACACACCCACACCCAGCTCCCGCTCTACACGAACACACCCACACCCAGCTCCCTCTCTACACGTACACAACCACACCGAGCTACCTCTCTACACGTACACACCCGCACCCAGCTCCCTCTCTACATGTACACACCCACACCCAGCGCACTCCCTCTACGAACACACACCCATATCCAGCTACCGCACTACATGTACACACCCACACCCAGCTCCCTCTCTACATGTACATACCCAAACCCAGCTCCTGCCCTACACGTACACACCCAAACCCTCTCACACTCTAGACGTATACACCCACACAAAGCTCCCTCTCTACACGTACACACCCACACCCTCTCAGACTCTAGACGTACACACTCACACCCAGCTCCCTCTCTACACCGACCCACTCACACCCAGCTCCCTCTTTACACGTACACACCCACACCCAGATCCCTGTCTGCAAGTGCACACCCATACCCAGCTCTCTCTCTGCATGTACACACCCACACCAAGCTCACGCCCTCTACGAACACATACCCACACCCAGCTCCCGCTCTACATGTACACACCCACACCCAGCTCCCTATGTACACGTTCACACCCACACCCAGCTCCTTCTC
Organism: Stegostoma tigrinum; assembly: GCF_030684315.1. Lineage (NCBI taxonomy): Eukaryota > Metazoa > Chordata > Chondrichthyes > Orectolobiformes > Stegostomatidae > Stegostoma > Stegostoma tigrinum. Next base: position 12,056,110 of record NC_081388.1, read on the forward strand.
TACATGTACATACCCAAACCCAGCTCCTGCCCTACACATACACACCCACACCCTCTCACACTCTAGACGTACACACTCACACCCACCTCCCTCTCTACACGTACACACTCACACCCAGCTCCCTCTCTACACGTACACACCCACACCCAGCTCCCTCTCTACACGTACACACACACACAGCTCCGTCTCTACATGTACACACCCACACCCAGCGCACTCCCTCTACGAACACACACCCAGCTACCGCACTACATGTACACACCCACACCAGGCCCCTTCTCTACACGTACACACCCACACCCAGCTCCCTCTCTACACGTGCACACACACACCCAGCTCCCTCTCTACACGTACACACACACACCCAGCTCACTCTCTACACATACACACCCACACCCTCTCACTCTCTACACGCACACACCCAGAACCTCTCACTCTCTACACCTACACACCCACACCCAGCTCCCTCTCTACACGTACATACTAACACTCAGCTCCCTCTCTACACGTACACAGTCACACCCAGCTCCCTCTCTATACGTAAACACCCACACCCAGCTCACTCTCTACACGTACACACACGCACCCAGCTCCCTCTCTACACGGACACACTCACACCCAGATCCCTCTCTACACGTACACACTCACACCCAGCTCCCTCTCTGCATGTACACACCCACACCCAGCTCCCTCTCTACACGGACACACTCACACCCAGCTCCCTCTCTACACGTACACACCCACTCCCAGCTCCCTTTCTACACGTACACACACACACCCAGCTCCATCTGTACGCCTACACACTCACATCCAGCTCCCGCCCTCTACGTACACACCCACACCCAGCTCCCGCTCTGCACGTACACACCCACACCCAGCTCCCCCTCTGCAAGTGCACACCCGCACCCAGCTCCCGCTCTACATGTACACACCCACATCCTCTCACACTCTAGACGTACACACCCACACCCAGCTCCCTCTCTACACGTACACACCCACACCCAGCGCGCTCCCTCCACGAACATACACCCACATCCAGCTACCGCACTACATGTACACACCCATATGCTATCACACTCTAGACGTACACACTCACACCCAGCTCCCTCTGTACACGTACATGCCCAAACCAACTCCCGCCCTACACGTACACACCCACACCCTCTCACACTCGAGACGTACACACCCAAACAAAGCTCCCTCTCTACACCTCCACACCCACACCCAGCCCCTTCTCTACACGTACACACTCACACCCAGCTCCCTCTCTACACGTACACACCCACACCCAGCTCCCTCTCTACACGTACATACTAACAATCAGCTCCCTCTCTACACGTACACAGTCACACCCAGCTCCCTCTCTATACGTACACACCCACACCCAGCTCACTCTCTACACATACACACACACACCCAGCTGCTGCTCTACACTTACACACTCACACCCAGCTCCCTCTCTACCCGGACACACTCACACCCAGCTCCCTCTCTACACGTACACACACACACCCAGCTCCCTCTCTACACGTTCACACCCACACCCAGCTCTCTCACTACACGTGCACACCCACACCGAGCTCCCTCTCTACTCGTACAGACCCACACACAACTCCTTCTCTACACGTACACCCCCACACCCAGCTCCCTCTCTACACGTACACACCCACACCCAGCTCTCTCTCTACACGTACACACCCACACCCTCTCACTCTCTACACGCACACACCCAGAACCTCTCACTCTCCACACCTACACACACAGACCCAGCTCCGTCTTGGCACGTACACACCCACACCCAGCTCCCTCTCTGCACGTACACACTCACACCCAGCTCCCTCTCTACACGTACACACCCACATCCAGCTACCGCACTACATGTACACACCCACATGCTATCACACTCGAGACGTACACACCCACACACAGCTCCCTCTCTACACGTACACACCAACACCCAGCTCCCTCTCGACACGTACAAACACACACTCAGCTCCCTCTCTTCACGTACAACCTAACACTCAGCTCCCTCTCTACACGTACACACACACACCCAGCTCCCTCTCTACATGTACACACCCACACCCATCTCCCTCTCTACACGTACACACTAACACTCAGCTCCCTCTCTACACGTACACAGTCACACCCAGCTCCCTCTCTACACGTACATACCCACACCCAGCTCCCTCGCTGCATGTACACACTCACACCCAGCTCCCTCTCTCCACGCACACACCCACCCAGCTCCCTCTCTACTTGTACACACTCACACCCAGCTCCCGCTCTTCACGTACACACCCACACCCTCTCAGCCTCCACAAATACACACCCACACACGCTCACAATCTACACGTACACACCCATACCCTCTCAGCCTCCACAAACACACACCCACACACGCTCACAATCTACACGTACACACCCACACCCTCTCAGCCTCCACAAATACACACCCACACACGCTCACAATCTACACGTACACACTCACACACTCTCACTCTCTACACGTACACACCCACACCCTCTCAGTCTCCACAAATACACACCCACACATGCTCACTCTCTACACGCACACACTCACACACTCTCACTCTCTACACGTACACACCCACACCCTCTCACTCTATACACGTACACACCCACACACTCTCACTCTCTACATATACACACCCACACCCACTCACTCTCTACATGTACACACCCACACACTCTCACTCTCTACACGTACACACCCACACCCACTCTCTCTCTACACGTACACACACACACACACTCTCACTCTCTACACGTACACACCCACACCCAACTCCCTCTCTACACGTACACACTCACACACAGTCACTCTCTACACGTATGCACCCACACCCTCTCAGCCTCCACAAATACACACCCACACACGCTCACAATCTACACGTACACACCCACACCCACTCTCTCTCTACACGTACACACCCACACCCAACTCCCTCTCTACACGTACACACTCACACACGGTCACTCTCTACACGTACGCACCCACACCCTCTCAGCCTCCACAAATACACACCCACACACGCTCACAATCTACACGTACACACCCACACCCTCTCAGCCTCCACAAATACACACCCACACACGCTCACAACCTACACGTACACACCCACACCCTCTCACTCTCTACATATCCACACCCACACCCACTTGCTTTCCAAACATACACACCCACACCCTCTCACTCTGGACATGTACACATACACACAATCTCAGCCTCCACAAATACACACCCACACACGCTCACAATCTACACGTACACACTCACACCCTCTCACTCTCCCCACATACACACCCACACACTCTCACTCTCCACACATACACACCCACACACGCTCTCACTCTCTACACGTACACACCCACACCCAACTCCCTCTCTACACGTACACACTCACACACAGTCACTCTCTACACGTATGCACCCACACCCTCTCAGCCTCCACAAATACACACCCACACACGCTCACAATCTACACGTACACACCCACACCCACTCTCTCTCTACACGTACACACCCACACCCTCTCACTCTCTACATATCCACACCCACACCCACTTGCTTTCCAAACATACACACCCACACCCTCTCACTCTGGACATGTACACATACACACAATCTCAGCCTCCACAAATACACACCCACACACGCTCACAATCTACACGTACACACCCACACCCTCTCACTCTCTACACGTACACACTCACACACTCTCACTCTCTACACGTACACACCCACACACTCTCACTCTCTACATATCCACACCCACAGCCACACACTCTCTACATGTACACACCCACACACTCCCACTCTCTACGCGTACACACCCACACCCACTCACTCTCTACACGTACACACACACACACTCTCACTCTCTACACGTATACACCCACGCCCAACTCCCTCTCTACACGTACACACCCACACACGGTCACTCTGTACACGTACGCACCCACACCCTCTCACTCTCAACAGGTACACACCCACACCCTCTCAGCCTCCACAAATACACACCCACACCCTCTCACTCTCTACATATACACACTCACACCCACTCACTCTCCCCACATACACACCCACACCCTCTCACTCTGGACACGTACACATCCACACCCTCTCACTCTTTACACGTACACACCCACACACTCTCAGTCCCTACACGTACACACTCACACACTCTCAGCCTCCACAAATACACACCCTCACACGCTCACAATCTACACGTACACACCCACGCCTTCTCAGCCTCCACAAATACACACTCACACACGCTCACTCTCTACACATACACACTCACACACTCTCACTCTATACACGTACACACCCACACCCAGCTCCCTCTCTACATGTACACACCCACACCCAGCTCCCGCTCTACACGGACACACTCACACCCAGGTCCCGCTCTACACGTACACACCCACACCCAGCTCCCTCTCTACACGTACACATTCACACCCAGCTCGTTCTCTACACGTACACACTCACACCCAGCTGGCTCTCTACACGTACACACCCACATCGAGTTCCCTCTCTACACCTACACACTCACACGCAGCTCCCTCTCTACACGTGCACACCCACACCCAGCTCCCTCTCTACACATACACACACACACCCAACTCCCTCTCTACACGTACACACCCACACACGGTCACTCTCTACACGTACGCACCCACACCCTCTCACTCTCTACACATACACACCCACACCCTCTCAGCCTCCACAAATACACACCCACACACGCTCACAACCTACACGTACACACCCACACCCTCTCACTCTCTACATATCCACACCCACACCCACTCGCTCTCCCCACATACACACCCACACCCTCTCACTTTGGACACGTACACATCCACACACTCGCAGCCTCCACAAATACACACACACACATGCTCACAATCTACACGTGCACACTCACACCCTCTTACTCTCTACATATACACACCCACACCCTCTCACTCTCTACACGTACACACTCACACCCTCTCACTCTCCCCACATACACACACACACACTCTCACTCTCCACACATACACACCCACACACGGTCACTCTCTACACGTGCACACTCACACCCTCTCACTCTCTACACGTACACACCCATACCCTCTCAGACTCCACAAATACACACACACACACGCTTACAATCTACACGTACACACCCACACCCTCTCAGCCGCCATAAATACACACCCACACTCGCTCACAATCTACATGTACACACCCACACCCTCTCACTCTCTACATATACACACCCACACCCACTCGCTCTCCCCACATACACACCCACACGCTCTCACTCTGGACACGTACACACTCACACCCTCTCACTCTCCACACATACACACCCACACATGCTCACACTCTACATGTACACACCCACAAACGCTCACTCTCTACACGTACACACTCACACCCTCTCACTCTCTACATGTACACACCCACACCCAGCTCACTCTCTACACGTACACACCCACACCCAGCTACCTCTCTACACGTACACACTCACACCCAGCTCCCTCTCTACACTACACACCCACACCCAGCTCCCTCTCTACACGTACACACACACACCCAGCTCCCGCCCTCTATGTACACACCCACACCCAGCTCCCGCTCTACACGTACACACCCGCACCCAGCTCCCGCTCTACACGTACACAACCACACCCAGCTCACGCCCTCTGCATACACACCCACACACAGCTCCCGCTCTACACGTAGAGACCCACACCCAGCTCCCTCTCTACACATGCACACTCACACCCAGCTCCCTCAGTACACGTACATACCCACACGCTCTCACTCTGGACACGTACACACTCACACCCTCTCACTCTCCACATATACACACCCACACATGCTCACTCTCCACATGTACTCACCCACAAATGCTCACTCTCTACACGTACACACTCACACCCTCTCCCTCTCTACACGTACACAGCCATTCCCTATCACTCTCTACACGTACCACCCACACCCTCGCACTCTATACATGTACGCACCCACACCCTCTAACTCTCTACACGTACACACACACACCCTCGCACTCTCAACACGTACGCACCCACACCCTCTCGCTCTCTACACGTACACACCCACAACCTCTCACTCTCTACAGGTGCACACTCACACCCTCTCACTCTCTACATGTACACACCCACACCCAGCTCCCTCTCTACAGGTACACACCCGCATCCAGCTCCCTCTCTACACGTACACACCCACACCCAGCTCCCTCTCTACAAGTACACACCCACACCCAGCTACCTCTCTACACGTACACACCCACACCCAGCTCCCGCTCTACACGAACACACCCACACCCAGCTCCCTCTCTACACGTACACACACACACCCAGCTCCCTCTCTACACTTACACACTCACACCCAGATCCCTCTCTACACGTACACACACACACCCAGCTCCCGCCCTACACGTGCACACCCACACCCTCTCACACTCTAGACGTACACACCCACACCCAGCTCCCTCTGTACATGTAAATACCCACACCCAGCTCCCTCTCTACACGTACACACCCACACCCTCCCACACTCTAGACGTACACACCCACACCCAGCTCCCTCTGTACATGTAAATACCCACACCCAGCTCCCTCTCTACACGTACCACCCACACCCTCGCACTCTATACATGTACGCACCCACACCCTCTAACTCTCTACACGTACACACACACACCCTCGCACTCTCAACACGTACGCACCCACACCCTCTCGCTCTCTACACGTACACACCCACAACCTCTCACTCTCTACAGGTACACACTCACACCCAGCTCCTTCTCTACACGTACACACTCACACCCAGCTCCCTGTCTACATGTACACACCCACACCCAGCTCACTCTCTACACGTACACACTCACACCCTCTCACTCTCCCCACATACACACACACACACACACACACTCTCACTCTCCACACATACACACCCACACACGGTCACTCTCTACACGTGCACACTCACACCCTCTCACTCTCTACACGTACACACCCATACCCTCTCAGCCTCCACAAATACACACACACACACGCTTACAATCTACACGTACACACTCACACCCTCTCAGCCTCCACAAATACACACCCACACTCGCTCACAATCTACATGTACACACCCACACCCTCTCACTCTCTACATATACACACCCACACCCACTCGCTCTCCCCACAAACACACCCACACGCTCTCACTCTGGACACGTACACACTCACACCCTCTCACTCTCCACACATACACACCCACACATGCTCACACTCTACATGTACACACCCACAAACGCTCACTCTCTACACGTACACACTCACACCCTCTCACTCTCTACACGTACACAGCCACACCCTCTCAAGCTCTACATGTACACACCCACACTCAGCTCCCTCTCTACACGTACACACCCACACCCAGCTACCTCTCTACACGTACACACTCACACCCAGCTCCCTCTCTACACTACACACCCACACCCAGCTCCCTCTCTACACGTACACACACACACCCAGCTCCCGCCCTCTACGTACACACCCACACCCAGCTCCCGCTCTACACGTACACACCCGCACCCAGCTCCCGCTCTACACGTACACAACCACACCCAGCTCACGCCCTCTGCATACACACCCACACACAGCTCCCGCTCTACACGTAGAGACCCACACCCAGCTCCCTCTCTACACATGCACACTCACACCCAGCTCCCTCAGTACACGTACATACCCACACCCAGCTCCCTCTCTACATGTACACACCCACACCCAGCTCCCAATGCACAAGTACACACCCATACCCAACTCCCTCTCTACATGTACTGACCTAAACACAGCTCCCGCCCTATATGTACACACCCACACCCTCTCACACTCTACACGTACACACTCACAAACAGCTCCCTCTCTACACATACACACCCACACCCAGCTCCCGCTCTACACGTACACACCCACACCCAGCTCCCTCTCTACACGTACACACCCACACCCAGCTCCCACTCTACATGTACACACCCACACCCAGCTCCCTCTCTACACGTACACACCCACACCCAGCTCCCGCTCTACACGTACACACCCACACCCAGCACCCTCTCTAAACATGCACCCTCACACCCAGCACCCGCTGTACACGTACATACCCACACCCATCTCCCTCTCTACATGTACAGACCCAAACCCAGTTCCCGCCCTACACGTGCACACCCACACCCTCTCACACTCTAGACGTACACACTCACACCCAGCTCCCTCTGTACATGTACACACTCACACCCAGCTCCCTGTCTACACGTACACACCCACACCCAGCTCCCTCTCTACACGTACACACACACACCCAGCTCCCTCTCTACACGTACACACACACACCCAGCTCCCTCTCTACACTTACACACCCACACCCAGCTCCCACTCTACACGTACACACCCACACCCAGCTCACTCTGTACATGTACAGACCCAAACCCAGTTCCCGCCCTACACGTGCACACCCACACCCTCTCACACTCTAGACGTACACACCCACACCCAGCTCCCTCTGTACATGTAAATACCCACACCCAGCTCCCTCTCTACACGTACACAACCACACCCTCCCACACTCTAGACGTACACACTCACACCCAGCTCCTTCTCTACACGTACACACTCACACCCAGCTCCCTCTCAACACATACACACCCACACCCAGCTCCCTCTCTACACGTACACACTCACACCCAGCTCCCGCCCTCTACGTACACACCCACACCCAGCTCCCTCTGTACAGTACGTACCCACACCCAGCTCCTGCTCTACACCTACACACTCACACCCAGCTCCCTCTCTACACGAACACACTCACACCCAGCTCACGCCCTCTACGTACACACTCACACCCAGCTCCCTCTCTACACGAACACAGTCACACCCAGCTCACGCCCTCTACATGTACACACCCACACCCAGCTCCCTCTCTACACATACACACTCAAACCTAGGTCCCTGTCTACACGGACACACTCACACACGCTCAGTCCCTACACGTACACACCCACACCAAGCTCCCTCTCTACATATACACACCCACACCCAGCTCCCGCTCTACACGTACACACCCACACACGGTCACTCTCTACACGTACACGCCCACACCCACTGACTCTACACGTACACACACACACACACTCTCACTCTTTACACGTACACACCCACACCCAACTCCCTCTCTACACGTACACACCCACACACGGTCACTCTCTACACGTACACGCCCACACCCACTGACTCTACACGTACACACACACACACACTCTCACTCTCTACACGTACACACCCACACCCAACTCCCTCTCTACACGTACACACCCAGACACGGTCACTCTCTACACGTACACACCCACACCCTCTCACTCTCAACAGGTATATACCCACACCCTCTCAGCCTCCACAAATACACACCCACACACGGTCACTCTTCCCAGATACACACCCACACCCTCTCACTCTACACATACACACCCACACCCTCTCACTCTCTACACGTACACACTCACACCCTCTCACTCTCCCCACATACACACCCACACACGCTCACAATCTACATGTACACACCCACACCCTCTCACTCTCCACATATACACACCCACACCCACTCGCTCTCCTCACATACACACCCACACGCTCTCACTCTGGACACGTACACACTCACACCCTCTCACTCTTCACATATACACACCCACACATGCTCACTCTCCACATGTACTCACCCACAAATGCTCACTCTCTACACGTACACACTCACACCCTCTCCCTCTCTACACGTACACAGCCATTCCCTATCACTCTCTACACGTACCACCCACACCCTCGCACTCTATACATGTACGCACCCACACCCTCTAACTCTCTACACGTACACACACACACCCTCGCACTCTCAACACGTACGCACCCACACCCTCTCGCTCTCTACACGTACACACCCACAACCTCTCACTCTCTACAGGTACACACTCACACCCTCTCACTCTCTACATGTACACACCCACACCCAGCTCCCTCTCTACAGGTACACACCCGCATCCAGCTCCCTCTCTACACGTACACACCCACACCCAGCTCCCTCTCTACAAGTACACACCCACACCCAGCTACCTCTCTACACGTACACACCCACACCCAGCTCCCGCTCTACACGAACACACCCACACCCAGCTCCCTCTCTACACGTACACAACCACACCGAGCTACCTCTCTACACGTACACACCCGCACCCAGCTCCCTCTCTACATGTACACACCCACACCCAGCGCACTCCCTCTACGAACACACACCCATATCCAGCTACCGCACTACATGTACACACCCACACCCAGCTCCCTCTCTACATGTACATACCCAAACCCAGCTCCTGCCCTACACGTACACACCCAAACCCTCTCACACTCTAGACGTATACACCCACACAAAGCTCCCTCTCTACACGTACACACCCACACCCTCTCAGACTCTAGACGTACACACTCACACCCAGCTCCCTCTCTACACCGACCCACTCACACCCAGCTCCCTCTTTACACGTACACACCCACACCCAGATCCCTGTCTGCAAGTGCACACCCATACCCAGCTCTCTCTCTGCATGTACACACCCACACCAAGCTCACGCCCTCTACGAACACATACCCACACCCAGCTCCCGCTCTACATGTACACACCCACACCCAGCTCCCTATGTACACGTTCACACCCACACCCAGCTCCTTCTCTACATGTACATACCCAAACCCAGCTCCTGCCCTACACATACACACCCACACCCTCTCACACTCTAGACGTACACACTCACACCCACCTCCCTCTCTACACGTACACACTCACACCCAGCTCCCTCTCTACACGTACACACCCACACCCAGCTCCCTCTCTACACGTACACACACACACAGCTCCGTCTCTACATGTACACACCCACACCCAGCGCACTCCCTCTACGAACACACACCCAGCTACCGCACTACATGTACACACCCACACCAGGCCCCTTCTCTACACGTACACACCCACACCCAGCTCCCTCTCTACACGTGCACACACACACCCAGCTCCCTCTCTACACGTACACACACACACCCAGCTCACTCTCTACACATACACACCCACACCCTCTCACTCTCTACACGCACACACCCAGAACCTCTCACTCTCTACACCTACACACCCACACCCAGCTCCCTCTCTACACGTACATACTAACACTCAGCTCCCTCTCTACACGTACACAGTCACACCCAGCTCCCTCTCTATACGTAAACACCCACACCCAGCTCACTCTCTACACGTACACACACGCACCCAGCTCCCTCTCTACACGGACACACTCACACCCAGATCCCTCTCTACACGTACACACTCACACCCAGCTCCCTCTCTGCATGTACACACCCACACCCAGCTCCCTCTCTACACGGACACACTCACACCCAGCTCCCTCTCTACACGTACACACCCACTCCCAGCTCCCTTTCTACACGTACACACACACACCCAGCTCCATCTGTACGCCTACACACTCACATCCAGCTCCCGCCCTCTACGTACACACCCACACCCAGCTCCCGCTCTGCACGTACACACCCACACCCAGCTCCCCCTCTGCAAGTGCACACCCGCACCCAGCTCCCGCTCTACATGTACACACCCACATCCTCTCACACTCTAGACGTACACACCCACACCCAGCTCCCTCTCTACACGTACACACCCACACCCAGCGCGCTCCCTCCACGAACATACACCCACATCCAGCTACCGCACTACATGTACACACCCATATGCTATCACACTCTAGACGTACACACTCACACCCAGCTCCCTCTGTACACGTACATGCCCAAACCAACTCCCGCCCTACACGTACACACCCACACCCTCTCACACTCGAGACGTACACACCCAAACAAAGCTCCCTCTCTACACCTCCACACCCACACCCAGCCCCTTCTCTACACGTACACACTCACACCCAGCTCCCTCTCTACACGTACACACCCACACCCAGCTCCCTCTCTACACGTACATACTAACAATCAGCTCCCTCTCTACACGTACACAGTCACACCCAGCTCCCTCTCTATACGTACACACCCACACCCAGCTCACTCTCTACACATACACACACACACCCAGCTGCTGCTCTACACTTACACACTCACACCCAGCTCCCTCTCTACCCGGACACACTCACACCCAGCTCCCTCTCTACACGTACACACACACACCCAGCTCCCTCTCTACACGTTCACACCCACACCCAGCTCTCTCACTACACGTGCACACCCACACCGAGCTCCCTCTCTACTCGTACAGACCCACACACAACTCCTTCTCTACACGTACACCCCCACACCCAGCTCCCTCTCTACACGTACACACCCACACCCAGCTCTCTCTCTACACGTACACACCCACACCCTCTCACTCTCTACACGCACACACCCAGAACCTCTCACTCTCCACACCTACACACACAGACCCAGCTCCGTCTTGGCACGTACACACCCACACCCAGCTCCCTCTCTGCACGTACACACTCACACCCAGCTCCCTCTCTACACGTACACACCCACATCCAGCTACCGCACTACATGTACACACCCACATGCTATCACACTCGAGACGTACACACCCACACACAGCTCCCTCTCTACACGTACACACCAACACCCAGCTCCCTCTCGACACGTACAAACACACACTCAGCTCCCTCTCTTCACGTACAACCTAACACTCAGCTCCCTCTCTACACGTACACACACACACCCAGCTCCCTCTCTACATGTACACACCCACACCCATCTCCCTCTCTACACGTACACACTAACACTCAGCTCCCTCTCTACACGTACACAGTCACACCCAGCTCCCTCTCTACACGTACATACCCACACCCAGCTCCCTCGCTGCATGTACACACTCACACCCAGCTCCCTCTCTCCACGCACACACCCACCCAGCTCCCTCTCTACTTGTACACACTCACACCCAGCTCCCTCTCTACACGTACACACCCACACCCAGCTCCCTCTCTGCACGTACACACACACACCCAGCTCTCTCACGACACGTACACACCCACACACTCTCACTCTCTACACGTACACACCCAATCCCTCTCACTCTCTACACCTACACACCCACACCAAGCTCCCTCTCTACACGTACACACCCACACCCAGCTCCCTCTGTACACGTACATGCCCAAACCCAACTCCCGCCCGACACGTACACACCCACACCCTCTCACACTCTAGACGTACACACCCACACAAAGCTCCCTCTCTACACCTCCACACCCACACCCAGCCCCTTCTCTACACGTACACACTCACACCCAGCTCCCTCTCTACACGTACACACTCACAACCAGCTCCCTCTGTACATGTACACACTCACACCCAGCTCTCTCTCTACACGTACACACCCACACCCAGCTCTCTCTCTACACGTACACACCCACACCCAGCTCTCTCTCTACACGTACACACCCACACCCAGCTCCCTCTCTGCACGTACACACCCACACCCAGCTCTCTCTCTACACGTACACACCCACACCCAGCTCTCTCTCTACACGTACACACCCACACCCAGCTCCTTCTCTACACCGACACACCCACACCCAGCTCCCTCTCTACATGTACACACACACACCCAGCTCCCTCTCTACACATACACACCCAACCCAGCTCCCTCTCTGCACGTACACACCCACACCCAGCTCCCTCTCTACATGTACACACCCACACCCAGCTCCCTCTCTGCACGTACACACCCACACCCAGCTCTCTCTCTACACGTACACACCCACACCCAGCTCTCTCTCTACACGTACACACCCACACCCAGCTCCTTCTCTACACCGACACACCCACACCCAGCTCCCTCTCTACATGTACACACACACACCCAGCTCCCTCTCTACACATACACACCCAACCCAGCTCCCTCTCTGCACGTACACACCCACACCCAGCTCCCTCTCTACATGTACACACTCACCCCCAGCTCCCTCTCTACACGTTCACGCTCACACCCAGCTCCCTCTCTACACGTTCACACCCACACCCAGCTACCTCTCTACACATGCACACTCACAGCCAGCTCCTTCTGTACACCTCCATTCCCACACCCAGCTCCCTCTCCACATGTACAGACCCAACCCAGCTCCCGCCCTACACTACATACCCACAACCAGCTCCCTCTCTACACGTACACACCCACACCCAGCTCCCTCTCTGCACGTACACACCCACACCCAGCTCTCTCTCTACACGTACACACCCACACCCAGCTCTCTCTCTACACGTACACACCCACACCCAGCTCCTTCTCTACACCGACACACCCACACCCAGCTCCCTCTCTACATGTACACACACACACCCAGCTCCCTCTCTACACATACACACCCAACCCAGCTCCCTCTCTGCACGTACACACCCACACCCAGCTCCCTCTCTACATGTACACACTCACCCCCAGCTCCCTCTCTACACGTTCACGCTCACACCCAGCTCCCTCTCTACACGTTCACACCCACACCCAGCTACCTCTCTACACATGCACACTCACAGCCAGCTCCTTCTGTACACCTCCATTCCCACACCCAGCTCCCTCTCCACATGTACAGACCCAACCCAGCTCCCGCCCTACACTACATACCCACAACCAGCTCCCTCTCTACACGTACACACCCACACCCAGCTCCCTCTCTGCACGTACACACCCACACCCAGCTCTCTCTCTACACGTACACACCCACACCCAGCTCTCTCTCTACACGTACACACCCACACCCAGCTCCTTCTCTACACCGACACACCCACACCCAGCTCCCTCTCTACATGTACACACACACACCCAGCTCCCTCTCTACACATACACACCCAACCCAGCTCCCTCTCTGCACGTACACACCCACACCCAGCTCCCTCTCTACATGTACACACTCACCCCCAGCTCCCTCTCTACACGTTCACGCTCACACCCAGCTCCCTCTCTACACGTTCACACCCACACCCAGCTACCTCTCTACACATGCACACTCACAGCCAGTTCCTTCTGTACACCTCCATTCCCACACCCAGCTCCCTCTCCACATGTACAGACCCAACCCAGCTCCCGCCCTACACTACACACCCACAACCAGCTCCCTCTCTACACGTTCACACCCACACCCAGCTCCCTCTCTACACATACACTCACACACCCAGCTCCCGCTCTCACCTACACACTCACACCCAGCTCCCTCTCTACATGTACAGAGCCAACACAGCCCCCGCCCTACACGTAAACACCCACAACCAGCTCCCTCTCTACACCTACACAGTCACACCCAGCTCCCTCTCTACACGTACACACTCACGACCAGCTCCCTCTGTACATGTACACACTCACACCCAGCTCTCTCTCTACACGTACACACCCACACCCAGCTCTCTCTCTACACGTACACAGCCACACCCAGCTCTCTCTCTGCACGTACACACCCACACCCAGCTCCCGCTCTACACGTGCACACCCACATCCACCTCACCTCTCTACACGTACACACCCACACCCAGCTCCTTCTCTACACCGACACACCCACACCCAGCTCCCTCTCTACATGTACACACCCACACCCAGCTCCCTCCCTACACATACACACTCACAACCAGCTCCCTCTCGACATGTACACACACACACCCAGCTCCCTCCCCACACATACACACCCACACCCAGCTCCCTCTCTGCACGTACACACTCACATCCAGCTCCCACTCTACACGTACACAGTCACACCCAGCTCCCTCTCGACACTTACACACTCAAACCCAGCTCCCTCTCTACACGTTCACACCCACTCCCAGCTCCCTCTCTACACGTACACACCCACACCCAGCTCCCGCTCTACACGTACACACCCACACCCTGCCACCGCACTACATGCACACACCCACATCCTATCACACTCTAGATGTACACACCCACACCCAGGTCCCTCTGTACACGTACATACCCAAACCCAACTCCCGCCCTACACGTACACACCCACACCCTCTCACACTCTAGACATACACAGCCACACCCAGCTACCTCTGTACACGTACACCCCACACCCAGCTCCCTCTCTACACGTTCACACCCACACCCAGCTACCTCTCTACACATGCACACTCACAGCCAGCTCCTTCTGTACACCTCCATTCCCACACCCAGCTCCCTCTCCACATGTACAGTCCCAACCCAGCTCCCGCCCTACACTCCACACCCACAACCAGCTCCCTCTCTACATGTTCACACACACATCCAGCTCCCTCTCTACATATACACTCACACACCCAGCTCCCGCTCTACACGTACACACTCACACCCAGCTCCCTCTCTGCACGTACACACCCACATCCACCTCTCACTCTCTGCACGTACACACCCACACCCAGCTCCCTCTCTACATGTACACAGACACACCCAGCTCCCTCTCTACACCTGCACACTCAAACCCAGCTCCCTCTCTACACGTTCACACCCACACCCAGCTCCCTCTCTACACGTACACACCCACACCCAGCTCCCGCTCTACACGTACACACACCCACACCCAGCTCCGTCTCTACACCTACACACTCACAACCAGCTCCCTCTCTACACGTTCACACCCACACCCAGCTCCCTCTCTACACCTACACACTCAAACCCAGCTCCCTCTCTACACGTTCACACCCACACCCAGCTCCCTCTCTACACGTACACACTCACAACCAGCTCCCTCTGTACATGTACACACTCACACCCAGCTCTCTCTCTACACGTACACACCCACACCCAGCTCTCTCTCTACACGTACACACCCACACCCAGCTCTCTCTCTACACGTACACACCCACACCCAGCTCCCTCTCTGCACGTACACACCCACACCCAGCTCTCTCTCTACACGTACACACCCACACCCAGCTCTCTCTCTACACGTACACACCCACACCCAGCTCCTTCTCTACACCGACACACCCACACCCAGCTCCCTCTCTACATGTACACACACACACCCAGCTCCCTCTCTACACATACACACCCAACCCAGCTCCCTCTCTGCACGTACACACCCACACCCAGCTCCCTCTCTACATGTACACACCCACACCCAGCTCCCTCTCTGCACATACACACCCACACCCAGCTCTCTCTCTACACGTACACACCCACACCCAGCTCTCTCTCTACACGTACACACCCACACCCAGCTCCTTCTCTACACCGACACACCCACACCCAGCTCCCTCTCTACATGTACACACACACACCCAGCTCCCTCTCTACACATACACACCCAACCCAGCTCCCTCTCTGCACGTACACACCCACACCCAGCTCCCTCTCTACATGTACACACTCACCCCCAGCTCCCTCTCTACACGTTCACGCTCACACCCAGCTCCCTCTCTACACGTTCACACCCACACCCAGCTACCTCTCTACACATGCACACTCACAGCCAGCTCCTTCTGTACACCTCCATTCCCACACCCAGCTCCCTCTCCACATGTACAGACCCAACCCAGCTCCCGCCCTACACTACATACCCACAACCAGCTCCCTCTCTACACGTTCACACCCACACCCAGCTCCCTCTCTACACATACACTCACACACCCAGCTCCCGCTCTCACCTACACACTCACACCCAGCTCCCTCTCTACACGTACACACCCACACCCAGCTCCCTCTCTACATGTACACACCCACACCCAGCTCCGTCTCTACTCGTACACACCCACATCCAGCTCCTGCCCTCTAAGTAAACACCCACACCCAGCTCCCTCTCTGCACGTCACACCCACAACCAGCTCCCGCTCTACACGTACACACTCACACCCAGCCTTCTCTCTACATGTACAGACCCAAAAGCAGCTCCCGCCCTACACCTGCACACCCAAACACTCTCACTCTCTACATGTTCACACCCACACCCAGCTCCCAATGTACATGTACATACCCACACCCAGCTCCCTCTCTACACGTTCATACCCACACCCTCTCACACTCCAGACGTACACACTCACACCCAGCTCCCTCTCTACACGAACACCCCCACACCCTGCTCCCTCTCTACACATACACCCCCACACCCAGCTCCCTCCGTACACCAACACACCCACACCCAGCTCCCTGTCTACACGTACACACTCACACCCAGCTCCCTCTGTACACGTGCGCACTCACACCCAGCTCCCTCTCTACACAAACACACCCACACCCAGCTCCCTCTCTACACGAACACACCCACACCCAGCTCCCTCTCTACACAAACACACCCACACCCAGCTCCCTCTGTACACGTACACACCCACACCCAGCTCCCTCTCTACACAAACACACCCACACCCAGCTCCCTCTGTACACGTGCACACTCACACCCAGCTCCCTCTCCACACGAACACACCCACACCCATCTCCCTCTCTACACGTGCACACTCACACCCAGCTCCCTCTCTACATGAACACACCCACACCCAGCTCCCTGTCTACACGAACGCACCCACACCCAGCTCCCTCTCTACACGAACGCACCCACACCCAGCTCCTTCGTTGTACTCGCCTTGCTCCATCTCTATACTCCCCCACACCCCCTCGCTACCTATAGATCCTCCCCAACACACCTTTGCTCCTGATAATTACTCCCCCAAACCCTCTCGCTCCCGATACCTTCTCCCCAACACCCTCCGCTCCCGATAACTACTCCCCCTCACCCTCCTCTCCCGATAACTACTCCCCGACACCCTCCGCTCCCGATAACTACTTCCCCACACCGTCTCACTCCCGATAACTACACCCCTACACTCTCTCACTCTCTATAGATACTCCCCACACCCTGTCACTCTCTATAGATCCTCCCCCACACCCTTTCACTCTCTATAGATACTCCCCCACACCCTCTCTCTCTCGATAGATACACACACACTCACCATGCACCCATTCTCTAGAAACTCACACACACAGCCTCATGCCTCTCGATAGATGCCCACCCACTGCATACTCCCTTTCTGTACATAGTCCGCCACATTCTCCTCCTTAATTATGGATATTCCCCCAGACCCGCCTCCCTCATTATAGATACAACCCGGCACACTGACACCCAGTTATAGATACTCCCCCAGGCACTCACCCCTAATTATAGATACTCCCCCAGGCACTGATCCCTAATTATAGATACTCCCCCACACACTGATCCCTAATTATAGATACTCGCCCAGGCACTGATCCCTAATTATAGATACTCCCCCACGCACTGATCCCTAATGAAAGATACTCCCCAACATGCTGATCCCTAATTATAGATACTCCCCCACGCACTGATCCCTAATGAAAGATATCCCCCACATGCTGATCCCTAATTATAGATACTCCCCCAGGCACTGACCCCTAATTATAGATACTCCCCCAGGCACTGATCCCTAATTATAGATACTCCCCAACGCACTGATCCCTAATGAAAGATACTCCCCCACATGCTGATCCCTAATTATCGATACTCTCCCATGAACTGATCCCTCATTATAGCTACTCCCCCACTCACTGATCCCTAATTATAGATACTCCTCCACGCACTGATCCCAAATTATAGATACTCCAGCACATACTGATCCCTAATTATAGATACTCCCCCACACACTGATCCCTAATTATAAATACTCCCCCACACACTGATCCCTAAATGTAGATACTCCCTCACTCACTGATCCCTAACTGTACATACTCCCACTCTCTGATCCCTCATTATAGCTACTCCCCCACTCACTGATCCCTAATTATAGATACTCCTCCACGCACTGATCCCGAATTATAGATACTCCAGCACATACTGATCCCTAATTATAGATACTCCCCCACACACTGATCCCTAATTATAGATACTCCCCCACGCACTGATCCCTAATTATAGATACTCCCCCACACACTGATCCCTAATTATAAATACTCCCCCACACACTGATCCCTAAATGTAGATACTCCCTCACTCACTGATCCCTAACTGTACATACTCCCACTCTCTGATCCCTAATTATAGATACTTCCCCTCTCACTGATTCCCTCAGCATAGATCCTCGCTCACATAATGATCCGTAATTATCGATACTCCCCGATGCACAGATCCCTAATTATCGATACTCCCAATCACAGATCCCTAATTATCGATACTCCCCCATGCAGAGATCCCTAATTATAGATGCTACAACTCACAGATCCCTAATTATAGATACACCCACTCACTGATCCCTAATTATAGATACCTCCACTCACTGATCCCTAATTAAAGATACTTCCCCACGCACTGATCCCTAATTATAGATACTCCCCCACGCGCTGATCCCTAATTATAGGTACTTCTCCACACACTGATCCCTAATTATAGATACTCCCCCACACGCTGATCCCTAATTATAGATACTCCCAAACACACTGATCCCTAATTATAGATACTCCCACACACACTGATCCCTAATTATAGATACTCCCACGCACACTGATGCCTAATTATAGATACTCACACACACACTGAACGATAATTATGCATACTCTCCACGCACTGATCCCTAATTATAGATACTTCCCCACACACTGATCTCAAATTATAGATTCTCCCCCACGCACTGATCCCTAATTATAGATACTTCAACACACACTGATCCCTAATTATAGATACTCCCACACACACTGATCCCTAATTATAGATACTTCCCACACACACTGATGCCGAATTATAGATACTCCCACATACACTGATCCCTAATTATAGATACGTCCCACACACACTGCTCCCTAATTATAGATACTCCCACACACACTGATCCCTAATTATAGATACTTCCCACACACACTGATGCCTAATTATAGATACTCCCAGATACACTGATCCCTAATTATAGATACATCCCACACACACTGCTCCCTATTTATAGATCCTCCCACACACTGATCCCTAATTATAGATACTCCCCCACACACTGATCCCTAATTATCGATACTCCCCCACGCACTGATCCCTACTTATACATACTCCCCCACACACTGATCCCTAATTATCGATACTCCCCCACGCACTGATCCCTAATTATAGATACTCCCACACACACTGATCCCTAATTATAGATACTTCCCCACGCACTGATCCCTAATTATAGATACTTCTCCACACACTGATCCCTAATTATAGATACTTCTCCCCAACACACAATGATCCCTAATTATAGATACTCCCCCACGCACTGATCCCTAATTATAGATACTCCCTCACGCACTGATCCCTAATTATAGATACTCCCCCACACACTGATCCCTAATTATCGATACTCCTCCACAGACTGATCCCTAATTATAGATACTACCCCACACACGAATCCCTAATTATTGATACTCCCCCATGCACTGATCCCTAATTATAGATACTTCTCCACACACTGATCCCTAATTAGAGATACTCCCCCACATGCTGATCCCTAATTATAGATACTCCCCCACGCACTGATCCCTAATTATAGATACTTCTCCACACACTGATTCCTAATTATAGATACTCCCAAACACACTGATCCCTAATTATAGATACTCCCACACACACTGATCCCTAATTATAGAAACTGCCACGCACACTGATGCCTAATTATAGATACTCACACACACACTGAACGATAATTATAGATACTCTCCACGCACTGATCCCTAATTATAGATACTCCCCCACGCACTGATCCCTAATTATAGATACTTCCACACGCACTGATCCCTAATTATAGATACTCCCACACACACTGATCCCTAATTATAGATACTTCCCACACACACTGATGCCTAATTATAGATACTCCCACATACACTGATCCCTAATTATAGATACATCCCACACACACTGCTCCCTAATTATAGATACTCCCACACACTGATCCCTAATTATAGATACTCCTCCACACACTGATCCCTAATTATCGATACTCCCCCACGCACTGATCCCTAATTATAGATACTCCCACACACACTGATCCCAAATTATAGATACTTCCCCACACACTGATCCCTAATTATCGATACTCCCCCACGCACTGATCCCTACTTATAGATACTCCCACACACACTGATCCCTAATTATAGATAGTCCCACACACACTGATCCCTAGTTATAGAAACTCCCCCACACACTGATCCCTAATTATCGATACTCCCCCACACACTGATCCCTAATTATAGATACTCCCACACACACTGATCCCTAATTATAGATACTTCCCCACGCACTGATCGCTAATTATAGATACTTCTCCCCCACACACACTGATCCCGAATTATAGATACTCCCCCACGCACAGATCCCTAATTATAGATAATCCCCCACGCACTGATCCCTAATTATAGATACTCCCTCACGCACTGATCCCTAATTATAGATACTCCCCCACACACTGATCCCTAATTATCGATGCTCCTCCACAGACTGATCCCTAATTATAGATACTACCCCACACACGGATCCCTAATTATTGATACTCCCCCACGCACTGATCCCGAATTATAGATACTTCTCCACACACTGATCCCTAATTAGAGATACTCCCCCACACGCTGATCCCTAATTATAGATACTCCCCCACGCACTGATCCCTATTTATAGATACTTCTCCACACACTGATTCCTAATTATAGATACTCCCAAACACACTGATCCCTAATTATAGATATGTCTCCACACACTGATCCCCAATTATAGATACTCCCCCACTCACTGATCCCTAATTATAGATACTTCTCCAGACACTGATCCCTAATTATAGATACTTCACACACACACTGATCCCTAATTATAGATACTCCCCCACGCACTGATCCCTAATTATAGATACTTCTCCACACACTGATCCGTAATTATGGATACTTCTCCCCCACACACACTGAGCCCTCATTATAGATACTCCCCTACGCACTGATCCCTAATTATAGATACTTCCACACACACTGATCCCTCATGAGAGATACTCCCCCACTCACTGATCCCTAATTATAGATACTCCCCCACGCACTGATCCCTAATTATAGATACTTCTCCACACACTGATCCCTAATTATAGATACTCCCCTACGAACTGATCCCTAATTATAGATACTCCCGCACGCACTGATCCCTAATTATACATACTCCCCCACGAACTGATCCCTAATTATAGATACTCCCACACACACTGATTCCTAATTATAGATACTCCCCCACGCGCTGATCCCTAAGTATCGGTACTTCTCCAGACACTGATCCCTAATTATAGATACTCCCCCACGCACTGATCCCTAATTATAGATACTTCCCCACACACTGATCCCTAATTATAGATACATCTCCACGAACTGATCCCTAATTATAGATACTCCCACACACACTGATCCCTAATTATAGATACTCCCCCACGCGCTGATCCCTAAGTATCGGTACTTCTCCAGACACTGATCCCTAATTATAGATACTCCCCCACGCACTGATCCCTAATTATAGATACTTCCCCACACACTGATCCCTAATTATAGATACTTCTCAACACACTGATCCCTAATTATAGATACTCCCCTACGCACTGATCCCTATTTATACATACTTATCCACACACTGATCCCTAATTATAGATACTCCCCCACGCACTGATCCCTAACTGTAGATACTTCTCAACACACTGATCCCTAATTATAGATACTCCCCTACGAACTGATCCCTAATTATAGATACTCCTCCACGCACTGATCCCTAATTTTAGATACTCCCCCACAGACTGATTCCTAATTATAGATACTCCCACAAACACTGATCCCTAATTCTAGATACTCTCGCACGCACTGATCCCTAATTATAGATACTCCCCCATGAACTGATCCCTAATTATAGATACTCCCACACACACTGATCCCTAATTATAGATACTCCCCCACGTGCTGATCCCTAAGTATAGGTACTTTTCCAGACACTGATCCCTAATTATAGATACTCCCAAACACACTGATCCCGAATTATAGATACTCCCACACGCACTGATCCCAAATTATAGATACTCCCACACACACTGATCCCAAATTATAGATACTCCCACGCACACTGATGCCTAATTATAGATACTCCCCCACGCACTGATCCCTACTTATACATACTCCCACACACACTGATCCCTAATTATAGATAGTCCCACACACACTGATCCCTAGTTATAGATACTCCCCCACACACTGATCCCTAATTATCGATACTCCCCCACGCACTGATCCCTAATTATAGATACTCCCACACACACTGATCCCTAATTATAGATACTCCCCTACGCACTGATCCCTAATTATAGATACTCCCCTACGCTCTGATCCCTAATTATAGATACTCCCCCACTCACTGATCCCTAATTATAGATACTCCCCCACACACTGATCCCTAATTATAGATACTCCCCCACGAACTGATCCCTAATTATAGATACTCCCACACACACTGATCCCTAATTATAGATACTCCCCCACGCGCTGATCCCTAAGTATAGGTACTTCTCCAGACACTGATCCCGAATTATAGATACTCCCAAACACACTGATCCCGAATTATAGATACTCCCCCACGCACTGATCCCTAATTATAGATACTCCCACACACACTGATCCCTAATTATAGATACTCCCACGCACACTGATGCCTAATTATAAATACTCACACACACACTGAACGCTAACTATAGATACTCTCCACGCACTGATCCCGAATTATAGATACTTCCCCACACAATGATCCCGAATTATAGATACTCCCCCACGCACTGATCCCTAATTATAGATACTCCCACACACACTGATCCCTAATTATAGATACTTCCCAACGCACTGATCCCTAATTATACATACTCCCCCACACACTGATCCCCAATTATAGATACTTCTCCACGCACTGATCCCTAATTATAGATACTTCCCACGCACTGATCCCTAATTATAGATACTTCTCCACGCACTGATCCCTAATTATAGATACTCCCCCACGCACTGATCCCTAATTATAGATACTTCTCCACGCACTGATCCCTAATTATAGATACTTCCCACACACTGATCCCTAATTATAGATACTTCTCCACGCACTGATCCATAATTATAGATACTTCTCCACGCACTGATCCCTAATTATAGATACTCCCCCACACACTGATCCCTAATTATAGATACTTCTCCACACACTGATCCCTAATTATAGATACTTCCCACACACTGATCCCTAATTATAGATACTTCCCCACGCACTGATCCCTAATTATAGATACTCCCCCACACACTGTTACCTAATTATAGATACTTCTCCACGCACTGATCCCTAATTATAGATACTTCTCCATGCACTGATCCCGAATGAAAGATACTCCCCCACACACTGATACCTAGTTATAGATACACCCCCATGCACTGATCCCTAATTATAGATACTTCTCCACACACTGATCCCTAATTATTGATACTCCCCCACACACTGATCCCTATTTATAGATACTCCCCCCCGCACTGATCCCTAATTATAGATACTTCTCCACACACTGATCCCTAATTATAGATACTCCCACACACACTGATCCCTAATTATAGATATGTCTCCACACACTGATCCCTAATTATAGATACTCCCCCACACACTGATTCCTATTTATAGATACTCCCCCACGCACTGATGCCCAATTATAGATACTCCACCACACACTGATCCCTAATTATAGATACTCCCCCACGCACTGATCCCTAATTATAGATACTCCCCCACACACTGATCCCTAATTATAGATACTCCCCCACGCACTGATGCCCAATTATAGATACTCCACCACACACTGATCCCGAATTATAGATACTCCCCCACACACTGATCCCTAATTATAGATACTCCCCCACGCACTGATCCCTAATTATAGATACTCCCACACACACTGATCCCTAATTATAGATACTCCCCTACGCACTGATCCCTAATTATAGATAGTCCCACACACACTGATCCCTAATTATAGATACTCCCCTACGCTCTGATCCCTAATTATAGATACTCCCCCACTCACTGATCCCTAATTATAGATACTCCCCCACACACTGATCCCTAATTATAGATAATCCCCCACGAACTGATCCCTAATTATAGATACTCCCACACACACTGATCCCTAATTATAGATAGTCCCACACACACTGATCCCTAGTTATAGAAACTCCCCCACACACTGATCCCTAATTATCGATACTCCCCCACGCACTGATCCCTAATTATAGATACTCCCACACACACTGATCCCTAATTATAGATACTTCCCCACGCACTGATCGCTAATTATAGATACTTCTCCCCCACACACACTGATCCCGAATTATAGATACTCCCCCACGCACAGATCCCTAATTATAGATAATCCCCCACGCACTGATCCCTAATTATAGATACTCCCTCACGCACTGATCCCTAATTATAGATACTCCCCCACACACTGATCCCTAATTATCGATGCTCCTCCACAGACTGATCCCTAATTATAGATACTACCCCACACACGGATCCCTAATTATTGATACTCCCCCACGCACTGATCCCGAATTATAGATACTTCTCCACACACTGATCCCTAATTAGAGATACTCCCCCACACGCTGATCCCTAATTATAGATACTCCCCCACGCACTGATCCCTATTTATAGATACTTCTCCACACACTGATTCCTAATTATAGATACTCCCAAACACACTGATCCCTAATTATAGATATGTCTCCACACACTGATCCCCAATTATAGATACTCCCCCACTCACTGATCCCTAATTATAGATACTTCTCCAGACACTGATCCCTAATTATAGATACTTCACACACACACTGATCCCTAATTATAGATACTCCCCCACGCACTGATCCCTAATTATAGATACTTCTCCACACACTGATCCGTAATTATGGATACTTCTCCCCCACACACACTGATCCCTCATTATAGATACTCCCCTACGCACTGATCCCTAATTATAGATACTTCCACACACACTGATCCCTCATGAGAGATACTCCCCCACTCACTGATCCCTAATTATAGATACTCCCCCACGCACTGATCCCTAATTATAGATACTTCTCCACACACTGATCCCTAATTATAGATACTCCCCTACGAACTGATCCCTAATTATAGATACTCCCGCACGCACTGATCCCTAATTATACATACTCCCCCACGAACTGATCCCTAATTATAGATACTCCCACACACACTGATTCCTAATTATAGATACTCCCCCACGCGCTGATCCCTAAGTATCGGTACTTCTCCAGACACTGATCCCTAATTATAGATACTCCCCCACGCACTGATCCCTAATTATAGATACTTCCCCACACACTGATCCCTAATTATAGATACATCTCCACGAACTGATCCCTAATTATAGATACTCCCACACACACTGATCCCTAATTATAGATACTCCCCCACGCGCTGATCCCTAAGTATCGGTACTTCTCCAGACACTGATCCCTAATTATAGATACTCCCCCACGCACTGATCCCTAATTATAGATACTTCCCCACACACTGATCCCTAATTATAGATACTTCTCAACACACTGATCCCTAATTATAGATACTCCCCTACGCACTGATCCCTATTTATACATACTTATCCACACACTGATCCCTAATTATAGATACTCCCCCACGCACTGATCCCTAACTGTAGATACTTCTCCACACACTGATCCCTAATTATAGATACTCCCCTACGAACTGATCCCTAATTATAGATACTCCTCCACGCACTGATCCCTAATTTTAGATACTCCCCCACAGACTGATTCCTAATTATAGATACTCCCACAAACACTGATCCCTAATTCTAGATACTCTCGCACGCACTGATCCCTAATTATAGATACTCCCCCATGAACTGATCCCTAATTATAGATACTCCCACACACACTGATCCCTAATTATAGATACTCCCCCACGCGCTGATCCCTAAGTATAGGTACTTTTCCAGACACTGATCCCTAATTATAGATACTCCCAAACACACTGATCCCGAATTATAGATACTCCCACACGCACTGATCCCAAATTATAGATACTCCCACACACACTGATCCCAAATTATAGATACTCCCACGCACACTGATGCCTAATTATAGATACTCCCCCACGCACTGATCCCTACTTATACATACTCCCACACACACTGATCCCTAATTATAGATAGTCCCACACACACTGATCCCTAGTTATAGATACTCCCCCACACACTGATCCCTAATTATCGATACTCCCCCACGCACTGATCCCTAATTATAGATACTCCCACACACACTGATCCCTAATTATAGATACTCCCCTACGCACTGATCCCTAATTATAGATACTCCCCTACGCTCTGATCCCTAATTATAGATACTCCCCCACTCACTGATCCCTAATTATAGATACTCCCCCACACACTGATCCCTAATTATAGATACTCCCCCACGAACTGATCCCTAATTATAGATACTCCCACACACACTGATCCCTAATTATAGATACTCCCCCACGCGCTGATCCCTAAGTATAGGTACTTCTCCAGACACTGATCCCGAATTATAGATACTCCCAAACACACTGATCCCGAATTATAGATACTCCCCCACGCACTGATCCCTAATTATAGATACTCCCACACACACTGATCCCTAATTATAGATACTCCCACGCACACTGATGCCTAATTATAAATACTCACACACACACTGAACGCTAACTATAGATACTCTCCACGCACTGATCCCGAATTATAGATACTTCCCCACACAATGATCCCGAATTATAGATACTCCCCCACGCACTGATCCCTAATTATAGATACTCCCACACACACTGATCCCTAATTATAGATACTTCCCAACGCACTGATCCCTAATTATAGATACTCCCCCACACACTGATCCCCAATTATAGATACTTCTCCACGCACTGATCCCTAATTATAGATACTTCCCACGCACTGATCCCTAATTATAGATACTTCTCCACGCACTGATCCCTAATTATAGATACTCCCCCACGCACTGATCCCTAATTATAGATACTTCTCCACGCACTGATCCCTAATTATAGATACTTCCCACACACTGATCCCTAATTATAGATACTTCTCCACGCACTGATCCATAATTATAGATACTTCTCCACGCACTGATCCCTAATTATAGATACTCCCCCACACACTGATCCCTAATTATAGATACTTCTCCACACACTGATCCCTAATTATAGATACTTCCCACACACTGATCCCTAATTATAGATACTTCTCCACGCACTGATCCCTAATTATAGATACTCCCCCACACACTGTTACCTAATTATAGATACTTCTCCACGCACTGATCCCTAATTATAGATACTTCTCCATGCACTGATCCCTAATTATAGATACTCCCCCACACACTGATACCTAGTTATAGATACACCCCCATGCACTGATCCCTAATTATAGATACTTCTCCACACACTGATCCCTAATTATTGATACTCCCCCACACACTGATCCCTATTTATAGATACTCCCCCCCGCACTGATCCCTAATTATAGATACTTCTCCACACACTGATCCCTAATTATAGATACTCCCCCACACACTGATCCCTAATTATAGATATGTCTCCACACACTGATCCCTAATTATAGATACTCCCCCACACACTGATTCCTATTTATAGATACTCCCCCACGCACTGATGCCCAATTATAGATACTCCACCACACACTGATCCCTAATTATAGATACTCCCCCACGCACTGATCCCTAATTATAGATACTCCCCCACACACTGATCCCTAATTATAGATACTCCCCCACGCACTGATGCCCAATTATAGATACTCCACCACACACTGATCCCGAATTATAGATACTCCCCCACACACTGATCCCTAATTATAGATACTCCCCCACGCACTGATCCCTAATTATAGATACTCCCACACACACTGATCCCTAATTATAGATACTCCCCTACGCACTGATCCCTAATTATAGATACTCCCACACACACTGATCCCTAATTATAGATACTCCCCTACGCTCTGATCCCTAATTATAGATACTCCCCCACTCACTGATCCCTAATTATAGATACTCCCCCACACACTGATCCCTAATTATAGATAATCCCCCACGAACTGATCCCTAATTATAGATACTCCCACACACACTGATCCCTAATTATAGATACTCCCCCACGCGCTGATCCCTAAGTATAGGTACTTCTCCAGACACTGATCCCTAATTATAGATACTCCCAAACACACTGATCCCTAATTATAGATACTCCCCCACGCACTGATCCCTAATTATAGATACTCCCACACACACTGATCCCTAATTATAGATACTCCCACGCACACTGATGCCTAATTATAAATACTCACACACACACTGAACGCTAACTATAGATACTCTCCACGCACTGATCCCGAATTATAGATACTTCCCCACACACTGATCCCGAATTATAGATACTCCCCCACGCACTGATCCCTAATTATAGATACTCCCACACACACTGATCCCTAATTATAGATACTTCCCCACACACTGATCCCTAATTATCGATACTCCCCCACGCACTGATCCCTATTTATAGATACTCCCAGACACACTGATCCCTTATTATAGATACTCCCACACACACTGATCCCTAATTATAGATACTTCCCCACACACTGATCCCTAATTATAGATACTTCCCCACACTGATCCCTAATTATAGATACTCCTCCACACACTGATCCCTAATTATAGATACTTCTCCACACACTGATCCCTAATTATAGATACTCCCCCACGCACTGATCCCTAAATATAGATACTCCCCCACGCACTGATCCCTAATTATAGATACTTCTCCACGCACTGATCCCTAATTATAGATACTCCCCCACACACTGATCCCAAATTATAGATACTCCCCCACGCACTGATCCCTAATTATAGATACTCCCCCACACACTGATCTCTAATTATAGATACTCTCCACACACTGATCCCTAATTACAGAAACACCCCCAGGCACTGATCCCTAATTATAGATACTTCTCCACACACTGATCCCTAATTATAGATACTCCCACACGCACTGATCCCTAATTATAGATAGGCCCCCACGCACTGATCCATCATTATAGATACTCCCCAACGCACTGATCCATAATTATAGATACTTCTCCACACACTGATCCCTAATTATAGATACTCCCCCACACACTGATCCCTAATTATAGATACTCCCCCACGCACTGATCCGTAATTATAGATCCTCCCCAACGCACTGATCCCTAATTATAGATACTTCTCCACACACTAATCCCTAATTATAGATACTCCCACACACTGATCCCTAATTATAGATACTCCACCACACACTGATCCCTAATTAGAGATACTTCTCCACACACTGATCCCTAATTATGGATACTTCTCCACGCACTGATCCCTAATTATAGATACTTCTCCACACACTGATCCCTCATTATAGATACTCCTCCACACACTGGTCCCTAATTAAAGATACTCCCCCACGCACTGAACCCTAATTATAGATACTCCCCCACACACTGATTCCTAATTATTGATACTTCTAAACGCACTGATCCCTAATTATAGATACTTCCCACGCACTGATCCCTAATTATAGATACTTCTCCACGCACTGATCCCTAATTATAGATACTCCCCCACGCACTGATCCCTAATTATAGATACTTCTCCACGCACTGATCCCTAATTATAGATACTTCCCACACACTGATCTCTAATTATAGATACTTCTCCAGGCACTGATCCCAAATTATAGATACTTCTCAACGCACTGATCCCTAATTATAGATACTCCCCCACACACTGATCCCTAATTATAGATCCTCCCGCACACACTGATCCCTAA
Organism: Stegostoma tigrinum; assembly: GCF_030684315.1. Classification (NCBI taxonomy): domain Eukaryota; kingdom Metazoa; phylum Chordata; class Chondrichthyes; order Orectolobiformes; family Stegostomatidae; genus Stegostoma; species Stegostoma tigrinum. The sequence goes on from NC_081388.1 coordinate 12,088,200, forward strand.
TTATAGATACTTCTCCACGCACTGATCCCTAATTATAGATACTTCCCACACACTGATCCCTAATTATAGATACTTCTCCACGCACTGATCCCTAATTATAGATACTCCCCCACACACTGTTCCCTAATTATAGATACTTCTCCACGCACTGATCCCTAATTATAGATACTTCTCCATGCACTGATCCCTAATTATAGATACTCCCCCACACACTGATCCCTAGTTATAGATACTCCCCCATGCACTGATCCCTAATTATAGATACTTCTCCACACACTGATCCCTAATTATAGATACTCCCCCACACACTGATCCCTAATTATAGATACTCCCCCACGCACTGATCCCTAATTATAGATACTTCTCCACACACTGATCCGTAATTATAGATACTCCCCCACACACTGATCCCTAATTATAGATATGTCTCCACACACTGATCCCTAATTATAGATACTCCCCCACACACTGATTCCTATTTATAGATACTCCCCCACGCACTGATGCCCAATTATAGATACTCCACCACACACTGATCTCTAATTATAGATACTCCCCCACGCACTGATCCCTAATTATAGATACTCCCCCACACACTGATCCCTATTTATAGATACTCCCCAACGCACTGATGCCCAATTATAGATACTCCACCACACACTGATCCCTAATTATAGATACTCCCCCACACACTGATCCCTAATTATAGATACTCCCCCACGCACTGATCCCAAATTATAGATACTCCCCTACGCACTGATCCCTAATTATAGATGCTCCCACACACACTGATCCCTAATTATAGATACTCCCCAACGCACTGATCCCTAATTATAGATACTCCCACACACACTGATCCCTAATTATAGATACTCCCCTACGCTCTGATCCCTAATTATAGATACTCCCCCACTCACTGATCCCTAATTATAGATACTCCCCGACACACTCATCCCTAATTATAGATACTCCCCCACGAACTGATCCCTAATTATAGATACTCCCCCACGCACTGATCCCTAACTGTAGATACTTCTCCACACACTGATCCCTAATTATAGATACTCCCCTACGAACTGATCCCTAATTATAGATACTCCTCCACGCACTGATCCCTAATTTTAGATACTCCCCCACAGACTGATTCCTAATTATAGATACTCCCACAAACACTGATCCCTAATTCTAGATACTCCCGCACGCACTGATCCCTAATTATAGATATTCCCCCACGAACTGATCCCTAATTATAGATACTCCCACACACACTGATCCCTAATTATAGATACTCCCCCACGCGCTGATCCCTAAGTATAGGTACTTCTCCAGACACTGATCCCTAATTATAGATACTCCCAAACACACTGATCCCTAATTATAGATACTCCCACACGCACTGATCCCAATTTATAGATGCTCCCACACACACTGATCCCTAATTATAGATACTCCCACGCACACTGATGCCTAATTATAGATACTTACACACACACTGAACGCTAAATATAGATACTCTCCACGCACTGATCCCTAATTATAGATACTTCCCCACACACTGATCCCTAATTATAGATACTCCCCCACGCACTGATCCCCAATTATAGATACTCCCACACACACTGATCCCTAATTATAGATACTTCCCCACACACTGATCCCTAATTCTCGATACTCCCCCACGCACTGATCCCTAATTATAGATACTCGCAGACACACTGATCCCTAATTATAGATACTCCCACACACACTGATCCCTAATTAAAGATACTTCCCCACACACTGATCCCTAATTATAGATACTCCTCCACACACTGATCCCTAATTATAGATACTTCTCCACACACTGATCCCTAATTATAGATACTCCCCCATGCACTGATCCCTAATTATAGATACTTCTCCACACACTGATCCCTAATTATAGATACTCCCCCACACACTGATCCCTAATTATAGATACTCCCCCACGCACTGATCCCTAATTATAGATTCTCCCCTACGCACTGATCCCTAATTATAGATACTCCCCCACACACTGATCTCTAATTATAGATACTCTCCACACACTGATCCCTAATTACAGAAACAGCCCCAGGCACTGATCCCTAATTATAGATACTTCTCCACACACTGATCCTAATTATAGATGCTCCCACACGCACTGATCCCTAATTATAGATACTCCCCCACGCACTGATCCCTCATTATAGATACTCCCCAACGCACTGATCCATAATTATAGATACTTCAACACACACTGATCCCTAATTATAGATACTCCCCCACACACTGATCCCTAATTATAGATACTCCCCCACGCACTGATCCCTAATTATAGATCCTCCCCAACGCACTGATCCCTAATTATAGATACTTCTCCACACACTAATCCCTAATTATAGATACTCCCACACACTGATCCCTAATTAGAGATACTTCTCCACGCACTGATCCCTAATTATAGATACTTCTCCACACACTGATCCCTCATTATAGATACTCCTCCACACACTGATCCCTAATTATAGATACTCCCCCACGCACTGATCCCTAATTATAGAGAATCCCACACACACTGATCCCTAATTATAGATACTTCTCCACGCACTGATCCCTAATTATAGATACTTCCCACGCACTGATCCCTAATTATAGATACTTCTCCACGCACTGATCCCTAATTATAGATACTCCCCCACGCACTGATCCCTAATTATAGATACTTCTCCACGCACTGATCCCTAATTATAGATACTTCACGTACTGATCCATAATTATAGATACTTCTCCACGCACTGATCCCTAATTATAGATACTCCCCCACACACTGTTCCCTAATTATAGATACTTCTACACGCACTGATCCCTAATTATAGATACTTCTCCATGCACTGATCCCTAATTATAGATACTCCCCCACACACTGATCCCTAGTTATAGATACTCCCCCATGCACTGATCCCTAATTATAGATACTTCTCCACACACTGATCCCTAATTATAGATACACCCCCACACACTGATCCCTAATTATAGATACTCCCCCACGCACTGATCCCTAATTATAGATACTTCTCCACACACTGATCCCAAATTATAGATACTCCCCCACACACTGATTCCTAATTATAGATACTCCCCCACGCACTGATGCCCAATTATAGATACTCCACCACACACTGATCCCTAATTATAGATACTCCCCCACGCACTGATCCCTAATTATAGATACTCCCCCACACACTGATCCCTAATTATAGATACTCCCCCACGCACTGATGCCCAATTATAGATACTCCACCACACACTGATCCCTAATTATAGATACTCCCCCACACACTGATCCCTAATTATAGATACTCCCCCACGCACTGATCCCTAATTATAGATACTCCCCTACGCACTGATCCCTAATTATAGATACTCCCACACACACTGATCCCTAATTATAGATACTCCCCTACGCACTGGTCCCTAATTATAGATACTCCCACACACTGATCCCTAATTATAGATACTCCCCTACGCTCTGATCCCTAATTATAGATACTCCCCCACTCACTGATCCCTAATTATAGATACTCCCCCACGAACTGATCCCTAATTATAGATACTCCCACACACACTGATCCCTAAATATAGATACTCCCCCACGCGCTGATCCCTAAGTATAGGTACTTCTCCAGACACTGATCCCTAATTATAGATACTCCCAAACACACTGATCCCGAATTATAGATACTCCCCTACGCACTGATCCCTAATTATAGATACTCCCACACACACTGATCCCTAATTATAGATACTCCCACGCACACTGATGCCTAATTATAAATACTCACACACACACTGAACGCTAATTATAGATACTTCCCCACGCACTGATCCCTAATTATAGATACTCCCCCACACACTGATCCCCAATTATAGATACTTCTCCACGCACTGATCCCTAATGATAGATACTTCCCACGCACTGATCCCTAATTATAGATACTTCTCCACGCACTGATCCCTAATTATAGATACTCCCCCACGCACTGATCCCTAATTATAGATACTTCTCCACGCACTGATCCCTAATTATAGATACTTCTCCATGCACTGATCCCTAATTATAGATACTCCCCCACACACTGATCCCTAGTTATAGATACTCCCCCATGCACTGATCCCTAATTATAGATACTTCTCCACGCACTGATCCCTAATTATAGATACTCCCCCACGCACTGATCCCTAATTATAGATACTTCTCCACGCACTGATCCCTAATTATAGATACTTCCCACACACTGATCCCTAATTATAGATACTTCTCCACGCACTGATCCATAATTATAGATACTTCTCCACGCACTGATCCCTAATTATAGATACTCCCCCACACACTGATCCCTAATTTTCGATACTTCTCCACGCACTGATCCCTAATTATAGATACTTCCCACACACTGATCCCTAATTATAGATACTTCTCCACGCACTGATCCCTAATTATAGATACTCCCCCACACACTGTTCCCTAATTATAGATACTTCTCCACGCACTGATCACTAATTATAGATACTTCTCCATGCACTGATCCCTAATTATAGATACTCCCCCACACACTGATCCCTAGTTATAGATACTCCCCCATGCACTGATCCCTAATTATGGATACTTCTCCACACACTGATCCCTAATTATTGATACTCCCCCACACACTGATCCCTATTTATGGATACTCCCCCACACACTGATCCCTAATTATAGATACTTCTCCACACACTGATCCCTAATTATAGATACTCCCCCACACACTGATCCCTAATTATAGATATGTCTCCACACACTGATCCCTAATTATAGATACTCCCCCACACACTGATTCCTATTTATAGATACTCCCCCACGCACTGATGCCCAATTATAGATACTCCACCACACACTGATCCCTAATTATAGATACTCCCCCACGCACTGATCCCTAATTATAGATACTCCCCCACACACTGATCCCTAATTATAGATACTCCCCCACGCACTGATGCCCAATTATAGATACTCCACCACACACTGATCCCTAATTATAGATACTCCCCTACGCACTGATCCCTAATTATAGATACTCCCACACACACTGATCCCTAATTATAGATACTCCCACGCACACTGATGCCTAATTATAAATACTCACACACACACTGAACGCTAACTATAGATACGCTCCACGCACTGATCCCTAATTATAGATACTTCCACACACACTGATCCCTAATTATCGATACTCCCCCACGCACTGATCCCTATTTATAGATACTCCCAGACACACTGATCCCTAATTATAGATACTCCCACACACACTGATCCCTAATTATAGATACTTCCCCACACACTGATCCCTAATTATAGATACTTCCCCACACTGATCCCTAATTATAGATACTCCTCCACACACTGATCCCTAATTATAGATACTTCTCCACACACTGATCCCTAATTATAGATACTCCCCCACGCACTGATCCCTAAATATAGATACTCCCCCACGCACTGATCCCTAATTATAGATACTTCTCCACACACTGATCCCTAATTATAGATACTCCCCCACACACTGATCCCTAATTATAGATACTCCCCCACGCACTGATCCCTAATTATAGATACTCCCCCACGCACTGATCCCTAATTATAGATACTCCCCCACACACTGATCTCTAATTATAGATACTCTCCACACACTGATCCCTAATTACAGAAACACCCCCAGGCACTGATCCCTAATTATAGATACTTCTCCACACACTGATCCCTAATTATTGATACTCCCCCACACACTGATCCCTAATTATAGATACTCCCACACGCACTGATCCCTAATTATAGATAGGCCCCCACGCACTGATCCATCATTATAGATACTCCCCAACGCACTGATCCATAATTATAGATACTTCTCCACACACTGATCCCTAATTATAGATACTCCCCCACACACTGATCCCTAATTATAGATACTCCCCAACGCACTGATCCCTAATTATAGATCCTCCCCAACGCACTGATCCCTAATTATAGATACTTCTCCACACACTAATCCCTAATTATAGATACTCCCACACACTGATCCCTAATTATAGATACTCCACCACACACTGATCCCTAATTAGAGATACTTCTCCACACACTGATCCCTAATTATGGATACTTCTCCACGCACTGATCCCTAATTATAGATACTTCTCCACACACTGATCCCTCATTATAGATACTCCTCCACACACTGATCCCTAATTAAAGATACTCCCCCACGCACTGATCCCTAATTATAGATACTCCCCCACACACTGATTCCTAATTATTGATACTTCTCCACGCACTGATCCCTAATTATATATACTTCCCACGCACTGATCCCTAATTATAGATACTTCTCCACGCACTGATCCCTAATTATAGATACTCCCCCACGCACTGATCCCTAATTATAGATACTTCTCCACGCACTGATCCCTAATTATAGATACTTCTCCACGCACTGATACCTAATTATAGATACTTCTCCATGCACTGATCCCTAATTATAGATACTCCCCCACACACTGATCCCTAGTTATAGATACTCCCCCATGCACTGATCCCTAATTATAGATACTTCTCCACACACTGATCCCTAATTATAGATACTCCCCCACACACTGATCCCTAATTATAGATACTCCCCCACGCACTGATCCCTAATTATAGATACTTCTCCACAGACTGATCCCTAATTATAGATACTCCCCCACACACTGATCCCTAATTATAGATATGTCTCCACACACTGATCCCTAATTATAGATACTCCCCCACACACTGATTCCTATTTATAGATACTCCCCCACGCACTGATGCCCAATTATAGATACTCCACCACACACTGATCTCTAATTATAGATACTCCCCCACGCACTGATCCCTAATTATAGATACTCCCCCACACACTGATCCCTAATTATAGATACTCCCCCACGCACTGATGCCCAATTATAGATACTCCACCACACACTGATCCCTAATTATAGATACTCCCCCACACACTGATCCCTAATTATAGATACTCCCCCACGCACTGATCCCTAATTATAGATACTCCCCTACGCACTGATCCCTAATTATAGATACTCCCACACACACTGATCCCTAATTATAGATACTCCCCTACGCACTGATCCCTAATTATAGATACTCCCACACACACTGATCCCTAATTATAGATACTCCCCCACACACTGATCCCTAATTATAGATACTCCCCCACGCACTGATGCCCAATTATAGATACTCCACCACACACTGATCCCTAATTATAGATACTCCCCCACACACTGATCCCTAATTATAGATACTCCCCCACGCACTGATCCCTAATTATAGATACTCCCCTACGCACTGATCCCTAATTATAGATACTCCCACACACACTGATCCCTAATTATAGATACTCCCCTACGCACTGGTCCCTAATTATAGATACTCCCACACACACTGATCCCTAATTATAGATACTCCCCTACGCTCTGATCCCTAATTATAGATACTCCCCCACTCACTGATCCCTAATTATAGATACTCCCCCACGAACTGATCCCTAATTATAGATACTCCCACACACACTGATCCCTAATTATAGATACTCCCCCACGCGCTGATCCCTAAGTATAGGTACTTCTCCAGACACTGATCCCTAATTATAGATACTCCCCTACGCACTGATCCCTAATTATAGATACTCCCACACACACTGATCCCTAATTATAGATACTCCCACGCACACTGATGCCTAATTATAAATACTCACACACACACTGAACGCTAATTATAGATACTTCCCCACGCACTGATCCCTAATTATAGATACTCCCCCACACACTGATCCCCAATTATAGATACTTCTCCACGCACTGATCCCTAATGATAGATACTTCCCACGCACTGATCCCTAATTATAGATACTTCTCCACGCACTGATCCCTAATTATAGATACTCCCCCACGCACTGATCCCTAATTATAGATACTTCTCCACGCACTGATCCCTAATTATAGATACTTCTCCATGCACTGATCCCGAATTATAGATACTCCCCCACACACTGATCCCTAGTTATAGATACTCCCCCATGCACTGATCCCTAATTATAGATACTTCTCCACGCACTGATCCCTAATTATAGATACTCCCCCACGCACTGATCCCTAATTATAGATACTTCTCCACGCACTGATCCCTAATTATAGATACTTCCCACACACTGATCCCTAATTATAGATACTTCTCCACGCACTGATCCATAATTATAGATACTTCTCCACGCACTGATCCCTAATTATAGATACTCCCCCACACACTGATCCCTAATTTTCGATACTTCTCCACGCACTGATCCCTAATTATAGATACTTCCCACACACTGATCCCTAATTATAGATACTTCTCCACGCACTGATCCCTAATTATAGATACTCCCCCACACACTGTTCCCTAATTATAGATACTTCTCCACGCACTGATCACTAATTATAGATACTTCTCCATGCACTGATCCCTAATTATAGATACTCCCCCACACACTGATCCCTAGTTATAGATACTCCCCCATGCACTGATCCCTAATTATGGATACTTCTCCACACACTGATCCCTAATTATTGATACTCCCCCACACACTGATCCCTATTTATGGATACTCCCCCACACACTGATCCCTAATTATAGATACTTCTCCACACACTGATCCCTAATTATAGATACTCCCCCACACACTGATCCCTAATTATAGATATGTCTCCACACACTGATCCCTAATTATAGATACTCCCCCACACACTGATTCCTATTTATAGATACTCCCCCACGCACTGATGCCCAATTATAGATACTCCACCACACACTGATCCCTAATTATAGATACTCCCCCACGCACTGATCCCTAATTATAGATACTCCCCCACACACTGATCCCTAATTATAGATACTCCCCCACGCACTGATGCCCAATTATAGATACTCCACCACACACTGATCCCTAATTATAGATACTCCCCTACGCACTGATCCCTAATTATAGATACTCCCACACACACTGATCCCTAATTATAGATACTCCCACGCACACTGATGCCTAATTATAAATACTCACACACACACTGAACGCTAACTATAGATACGCTCCACGCACTGATCCCTAATTATAGATACTTCCACACACACTGATCCCTAATTATCGATACTCCCCCACGCACTGATCCCTATTTATAGATACTCCCAGACACACTGATCCCTAATTATAGATACTCCCACACACACTGATCCCTAATTATAGATACTTCCCCACACACTGATCCCTAATTATAGATACTTCCCCACACTGATCCCTAATTATAGATACTCCTCCACACACTGATCCCTAATTATAGATACTTCTCCACACACTGATCCCTAATTATAGATACTCCCCCACGCACTGATCCCTAAATATAGATACTCCCCCACGCACTGATCCCTAATTATAGATACTTCTCCACACACTGATCCCTAATTATAGATACTCCCCCACACACTGATCCCTAATTATAGATACTCCCCCACGCACTGATCCCTAATTATAGATACTCCCCCACGCACTGATCCCTAATTATAGATACTCCCCCACACACTGATCTCTAATTATAGATACTCTCCACACACTGATCCCTAATTACAGAAACACCCCCAGGCACTGATCCCTAATTATAGATACTTCTCCACACACTGATCCCTAATTATTGATACTCCCCCACACACTGATCCCTAATTATAGATACTCCCACACGCACTGATCCCTAATTATAGATAGGCCCCCACGCACTGATCCATCATTATAGATACTCCCCAACGCACTGATCCATAATTATAGATACTTCTCCACACACTGATCCCTAATTATAGATACTCCCCCACACACTGATCCCTAATTATAGATACTCCCCAACGCACTGATCCCTAATTATAGATCCTCCCCAACGCACTGATCCCTAATTATAGATACTTCTCCACACACTAATCCCTAATTATAGATACTCCCACACACTGATCCCTAATTATAGATACTCCACCACACACTGATCCCTAATTAGAGATACTTCTCCACACACTGATCCCTAATTATGGATACTTCTCCACGCACTGATCCCTAATTATAGATACTTCTCCACACACTGATCCCTCATTATAGATACTCCTCCACACACTGATCCCTAATTAAAGATACTCCCCCACGCACTGATCCCTAATTATAGATACTCCCCCACACACTGATTCCTAATTATTGATACTTCTCCACGCACTGATCCCTAATTATATATACTTCCCACGCACTGATCCCTAATTATAGATACTTCTCCACGCACTGATCCCTAATTATAGATACTCCCCCACGCACTGATCCCTAATTATAGATACTTCTCCACGCACTGATCCCTAATTATAGATACTTCTCCACGCACTGATACCTAATTATAGATACTTCTCCATGCACTGATCCCTAATTATAGATACTCCCCCACACACTGATCCCTAGTTATAGATACTCCCCCATGCACTGATCCCTAATTATAGATACTTCTCCACACACTGATCCCTAATTATAGATACTCCCCCACACACTGATCCCTAATTATAGATACTCCCCCACGCACTGATCCCTAATTATAGATACTTCTCCACAGACTGATCCCTAATTATAGATACTCCCCCACACACTGATCCCTAATTATAGATATGTCTCCACACACTGATCCCTAATTATAGATACTCCCCCACACACTGATTCCTATTTATAGATACTCCCCCACGCACTGATGCCCAATTATAGATACTCCACCACACACTGATCTCTAATTATAGATACTCCCCCACGCACTGATCCCTAATTATAGATACTCCCCCACACACTGATCCCTAATTATAGATACTCCCCCACGCACTGATGCCCAATTATAGATACTCCACCACACACTGATCCCTAATTATAGATACTCCCCCACACACTGATCCCTAATTATAGATACTCCCCCACGCACTGATCCCTAATTATAGATACTCCCCTACGCACTGATCCCTAATTATAGATACTCCCACACACACTGATCCCTAATTATAGATACTCCCCTACGCACTGATCCCTAATTATAGATACTCCCACACACACTGATCCCTAATTATAGATACTCCCCTACGCTCTGATCCCTAATTATAGATACTCCCCCACTCACTGATCCCTAATTATAGATACTCCCCGACACACTGATCCCTAATTATAGATACTCCCCCACGAACTGATCCCTAATTATAGATACTCCCACACACACTGATCCCTAATTATAGATACTCCCCCACGCGCTGATCCCTAAGTATAGGTACTTCTCCAGACACTGATCCCTAATTATAGATACTCCCAAACACACTGATCCCTAATTATAGATACTCCCCCACGCACTAATCCCTAATTATAGATACTCCCACACACACTGATCCCTAATTATAGATACTCCCACGCACACTGATGCCTAATTATAGATACTCACACACACACTGAACGCTAACTATAGATACTCTCCACGCACTGATCCCTAATTATAGATACTTCTCCACACACTGATCCCTAATTATAGATACTCCCCCACGCACTGATCCCTAATTATAGATACTCCCACACACACTGATCCCTAATTATAGATACTTCCCCACACACTGATCCCTAATTATCGATACTCCCAGACACACTGATCCCTAATTATAGATACTCCCACACACACTGATCCCTGATTATAGATACTTCCCCACACACTGATCCCTAATTATAGATACTCCTCCACACACTGATCCCTAATTATAGATACTTCTCCACACACTGATCCCAAATTATAGATACTCCCCCACGCACTGATCCCTAATTATAGATACTTCTCCACACACTGATCCCTAATTATAGATACTCCCCCACACACTGATCCCTAATTATAGATACTCCCCCACGCACTGATCCCTAATTATAGATACTCCCCCACACACTGATCTCTAATTATAGATACTCTCCACACACTGATCCCTAATTACAGAAACACCCCCAGGCACTGATCCCTAATTATAGATACTTCTCCACACACTGATCCCTAATTATAGATACTCCCCCACACACTGATCCCTCATTATAGATACTCCCACACGCACTGATGCCTAATTATAGATAGTCCCCCACGCACTGATCCCTCATTATAGATACTCCCCAACGCACTGATCCATAATTATAGATACTTCTCCACACACTGATCCCTAATTATAGATACTCCCCCACGCACTGATCCCTAATTACAGATCCTCCCCAACGCACTGATCCCTAATTATAGATACTTCTCCACACACTAATCCCTAATTATAGATACTCCCACACACTGATCCCTAATTATAGATACTCTACCACACACTGGTCCCTAATTAGAGATACTTCTCCACACACTGATCCCTAATTATGGATACTTCTCCACGCACTGATCCCTAATTATAGATACTTCTCCATACACTGATCCCTCATTATAGATAATCCTCCACACACTGATCCCTAATTATAGATACTCCCCCACGCACTGATCCCTAATTATAGATACTCCCCCACACACTGATCCCTAATTATAGATACTTCTCCACGCACTGATCCCTAATTATAGATACTTCCCACGCACTGATCCCTAATTATAGATACTTCTCCACGCACTGATCCCTAATTATAGATACTCCCCCACGCACTGATCCCTAATTATAGATACTTCCCACACACTGATCCCTAATTATAGATACTTCTCCATGCACTGATCCCTAATTATAGATACTTCTCCACGCATTGATCCCTAATTATAGATCCTCCCCCACACACTGATCCCTAATTATAGATGCTCCCCCACACACTGATCCCTAATTATAGATACTTCTCCACGCACTGATCCCTAATTATAGATACTTCCCACACACTGATCCCTAATTATAGATACTTCTCCACGCACTGATCCCTAATTATAGATACTCCCCCACGCACTGATCCCTAATTATAGATACTTCTCCACACACTGATCCCTAATTATAGATACTCCCCCACACACTGATCCCTAATTATAGATATGTCTCCACACACTGATCCCTAATTATAGATACTCCCCCACACACTGATTCCTAATTATAGATACTCCCCCACGCACTGATGCCCAATTATAGATACTCCACCACACACTGATCCCTAATTATAGATACTCCCCCACGCACTGATCCCTAATTATAGATACTCCCCCACACACTGATCCCTAATTATAGATACTCCCCCACGCACTGATGCCCAATTATAGATACTCCACCACACACTGATCCCTAATTATAGATACTCCCCCACACACTGATCCCTAATTATAGATACTCCCCCATGCACTGATCCCTAATTATAGATACTCCCCTACGCACTGATCCCTAATTATAGATACTCCCACACACACTGATCCCTAATTATAGATACTCCCCTACGCACTGATCCCTAATTATAGATACTCCCACACACACTGATCCCTAATTATAGATACTCCCCTACGCTCTGATCCCTAATTATAGATACTCCCCCACTCACTGATCCCTAATGATAGATACTCCCCCACACACTGATCCCTAATTATAGATACTCCCCCACGCACTGATCCCTAATTATAGATACTCCTCCATGCACTGATCCCTAATTATAGATACTCCCACACTCACTGTTCCCTAATTATAGATACTCCTCCATGCACTGATCCTAATGATAGATACTCCCCTACGCACTGATCTCTCTCTATTCTCAGCCACAGCCAGCGCCGTCTCTGTTCTCACCAACACACTCCTCTTTTCGACTCTTCTTTCACAGTTTGTGGTGTTACTGGCTGGGCTCAGTATTTATTGCCCCTCCCTAGCTCCCCCTTGAGAAGGTGGTGCTGAGCTGCCTTCTTGAACCACTGCAGTCCAATTCCTGTGCATTGACCCACAATTCCATTTGGGAGGGAATTCCAGGCTTTCGATCCAGTGGCAATAAAGGAAAAGTATATATTTCCAAGTCAGGATGTTGAGTGACTTGGATCGGAACTTGGAGGGGGTGGTGTTCCCATGTATCTGCTGCCCTTGTCCTTCTCGGTGGAAGTGGTCATGGGTTTGGAAGTTGCTGTCGGAGGATCTTTGGTGAATTCCTGCAGTGCACCTTGTAGATGGTACACACTGCTGCTACTGAGCACTCAGTAGTGGGGGGTGTGGATATGTGTGGGTGTGGTGCCAATCAAGAGGGGGCTGCTTTGTCCCAGATGATGTTGAGCTTCTTCAATGTTGTTGGGGCTGCACCCACCCAGCCAAATGCGGGGTATTCCATCCCACTCCTGACTTGTGACTTGTAGATGAGGGAGGGGGGGCAGGGCTTTGAGCAGTGAGGTGGTAAGTTTCTCACTGCAGGATTTGCAACCTTTGTCACTGGTCTTATAGCCACTGTCCTCATCAGAGCGCATTTTGTAAAAGGTGTGCACTGCCAGTACCTGGGGGAATGAATTCTGTGGAATGCTTTATTTCTATCCTGTGTACTCTGTAGTAGGCAGTGGAGGCCAAGTCTCTGGATACTTTCAAGAAAGATATGGATAGAGCTCCTAAAGATCATGGAATCAAGGGTTACGGGGATAAGGCAGGAACAGGATGCTGATTGTGGATGATCAGCCATGATCATAATGAATGGTGGTGCTGGCTCGAAGGGCCGAATGGTCTACTCCTGCACCTATTGTCTGTTGCTCAGAAACAAAGACTAAATCCCTGACAGGTTTGAATGTAGTTTGAGCTGACGGGAAATTAAAGATAGAAGCAGGCTATTCAGCCCATCTAGTCCACACTGCTCTCCGAGCAGCATTCCATCCCTGTAACTCTGCATTTCCCACGGCTAGCCTACATATCCATGGACACTACAGGCAATTTAGCACAGCCAATCCACCCTAACCTGCACAGCTTCGAACTGTGGGAGGAAACCGGAGCACCCGGAGGAAACCCATGCAGACATTCGCCCTGAGTGTAGAATTGAACCCAGGTCCCTGGCGCTGTGTCGCAGCAATGACAATGACTGAGCCATCGCGCTGCCCCCAGGTCATAGCTGGCCTAAATCCCAGCTCCAATCTGCATCATCGTCCTGCTTGTCACAGACAGATTGATCAATGCAATCGGTGAACATCTGAAGCAGGCAGCCAGGCCTGAACTGGATTCGGAAGCCCCTCCTTACTCTCCTGTTTCTCTGGGACAGGGGTGGGGAGGGTTGGCTAAGGTAAACAGGTGAGAGTTCTGACTAGGGTGGGACTTACCACCCACGTTGGCCTGTGTCCCAGAGCAGTACAGGCCTTAGGGAGGGGTTGGGGACTGATCATGTGAAGACCTGATGTCAGCCAGGGCCTGATGTAACATTGGCAATGGTGTAATGCAGGAGTTAGCAGCTGTGCCTCCCATGTGCCAGGAGGCGTCTATCTGGGAGAGGCCTAGCCCCTAAGGCCAGGGTGTCACATTAAAGGCAATTGGAGGGTTCACAATTATGATGCTTAGCTGCTGAAGCCTGACAGGTTCAACTCCTCAAAACTGGCTCAGCCGACAGGAGAGAGAGAGAGAGAGAGACAGAGAGACTTCTCTCAGGACAGCCTGTTCCAGCTTGCCCTATTTCAAAGAACGCATTTAATGAATCAACTTGTCACCAAAGATGATTTTTTTCTCCCCCTATCTCTCCTGCTTCCCGCAAAGACAAAACAAGAATTACCTCAACCCCAGCATCGAAATGCAGTTCAAAACCCTCCCAGCTTCCCATTAGACAAGATACAATCCGACAAGAGACAGCAAGAACTGCAGATGCTGGAATCTGATGTAACAAGGCATAGAGCTGGAGCTACACAGCAGGCCAGGCAGCATCAGAGGGGCAGTAACAAGGGTCGTGACCCTGAAACATCAACTTTCCTGCTTGGCCTGCTGTGTTCCCCCAGCTCCACACTGTGTTAACTCTACAATCCAACATATTTGCTTAAATATTGTTTCATCATCTTAGATTTAGACCTTATTGTGATGTGTACTCAAGTGCAGGAGTACGGTGAAAACTTTTTCAATGTCACCATGCACAGCATCATCTTAGGAACGGCTACCTGGATCCAAACAATTAGGCAGAAAGAAATAAGGAATAAAGTTAATAGTTCTAAAGATTCCTTCAGAATCTGGTTTAAAGGCTCCTGTCACCGTCCTACAACTACCCTTTATTGATTTGATTTACTATTGTCACGTGTACCTTAGTACAATGAAAAGTTCTGTTTTGTGTGCAGTACGGGCAGAGCGTACCATACAAAATGCATGAGGGTAATAGACAATGTTACAGCTGCAGAGAAGGTGCACAGAGAACAAGATCAACATTAAATTTAACATTTGAGGGGTCCATTCAGAAATCTAATAACAGTGCGAAAGAAGCTGTTCTCGTACACCACCTAATATTTCATCTGGGAGCCTTGGAGGTGAGTATTTACTTACTGCTGGACTATGATAGGCATCACAATCTAGCAAGACCCTGTCCTCTCCCAAGAGCTTTCCTTGGTAGAAGTTAGTGGGTATTTAGGAAGATTAATTTGTACCTTGTGCATGGCCACTACGCTGATATGGTGCGGATCTCCGCTCTGTGAACTCTCACTAGGGGCACCGGCTGGGGTCTTCCAACCGAACTCAGTGCCGCCAAGGAGAGGGGAAGGCCACACAGAGGGAACAGCTTTGGGAGAGGAAAGAGAAATGTTGGAATCATAGAGTTTCGCAGCAAGTGGCCAGACTCCTTACCATACACACATGGCATCTGTAGGTTTCCCTCTGTAACAGCTTCTGTGTGAGCTCACTGATCCGGGCTTTCAGGATGTCTGAGGTTACACCTCTGTCCACCACAGGGTTAACCATTCTGTAGAGGATGCAACAGGTTAAAGCTGGAATCTGTGGGAATGTGAATTGTACATCAAGACCATGTCTATATTACCACAATCTAGGACCACTCTTGTACAATGGGATCCCTTCTAGCCCAGTGGACCCACAAAGATCCTGAAGACAATGCCCAAAGTCCACGGCATCCCCTCCCTGCTGTTTACTGTCTGTTCCAAGCTCCAATCCCGAGACTGAAGCACACAAGCCCAGCTTGACTCTCCAACGAGGGACCGCTGCCATCTATTTGAGGGGACTTTAAATGAGCTAAAGTTTCCATGGTCCCAGAGAGAGCCAGCGATGAATTTAACCTGAGGGTCGCCAGGCCTCAGGTGAGGGGTGAGATCAAGGAGGTGGCGCGGGAATGGAACCCGCGCTGTTGGCATCGCAAAACCAGCTGCCCAGCCTTAATTGGGAGCACATTAATTGGCTGTAAATCACTGTGGGATGTGCTGCGGAGATGGGAAGTGATATATAAATACGAGACCTTTCTTTCTGGATAATCAAATTCCATAGGAAGTTTCCGAAAAGATTGGATTGATATTTGAAAGGGATGAATTTAGAAGGCTATGGAGCTAAGGCTTGAGACTGGGACTAGCTGTGGAGCTCTTTCAGGAGCTGGTACATTAATGATGGGTCGAATAGCCTCATTCTGTTGGGTCAAATTCTAGGATTCTAAGCATTATGCCTGTAACTTTTCACCATTAAAAGCATTCCGGCTACAACCCAAAACATTGCCCCACAGCCTTCTGGAGACATTAACATTTTACTGGACTTTTAAACTTAGGAACATGCATCTGTTTATTAACATTGGGGGGCAGGTTTTTTTTAACATTCTTTCATAGGGTGTGGACACCATTAGCTAGACCAGTCCATCCCTAATTTCCCAGAGGGCAATTGAAAGTCATTCACATCACTGTGTATATGGAGTCACATTTAGACCAGAGGGGCTAAAGGTGCCTTAAACACAGCAGTTGTGAAACCAAAGGAGGTTTGAGTTGCGTAAATGTATTTAAGGGACAGTGAGCGCCTGAACTTCCTTCCTGCTGATGACTTTACAAAATGCGTGTTTGACCTCATCACGTTCAACCTGAGGAACGATATGGAGACTTTAGACAGGGAGGAGAAAACATCGAGACAAATTGCTCCAGGGATGAGGAAATCCCATTACACGGATGGAGTGGAGGAGCTGAGGGAATGTGGGAAAGCGATTTGATAGAGGTGTCCCAAATCCTGAAGGTCCAACAGGGAGTAGGCAGAGAGATACTGATCCCCAAAGGTTAACAGCTGAAGAGCCACTGTTTTGGAGTGACTGACACAACAAAGGGAAGCCAATGAGAAAAAAAAGCCTTCACACAGCGAGTCCAGATTGCACATCCTGGGAACGTGAACAAGGCATATTCAACCATGACTTTCAAAAGGGAATTGAAAGAATTTGTGAAGTGAAGTATGGGGTGGCCTGGTGGCTCAGTGGTTAGCACTGCTGCCTCAGTGCCATGGAATCGGCTTCAATCCCACCCTCAGGCGATTGTCTGTGTAGAGCCTCCCTGTGTCTGTGTGGGTTTCGTCCCACAGTCCAAAGAGGTGCAGGTCGAGGTGATGATAGGAACTGCCGATACTGGAGAATCCGAGATAACAAGGTGTAGAGCTGGATGAACACAGCAGGCCAAGCAGCATCAGAGGAGCAG
Source organism: Stegostoma tigrinum (assembly GCF_030684315.1). Classification (NCBI taxonomy): domain Eukaryota; kingdom Metazoa; phylum Chordata; class Chondrichthyes; order Orectolobiformes; family Stegostomatidae; genus Stegostoma; species Stegostoma tigrinum. The sequence goes on from NC_081388.1 coordinate 12,106,920, forward strand.
GAAAGCTGATGTTTCGGGCCTAGACCCTTCTTCACAAATGGGGCAGGGGAAGGGGATTCTGATATAAATAGGGAGCGAGGGGGAGGCGGATCGAAGATGGATAGAGGAGAAGATAAGTGGAGAGGAGACAGACAAGTTAAAGGGGCGGGGATGGAGCCAGTAAAGGTGAGTGTAGGTGGGAAGGTAGGGAGGGGATAGGTCAGTCCGGGGAGGACAGACAGGCCAAGCGGGCGGTATGAGGTTGGTAGGTAGGAAATGGGGGTGGGGCTTGAGGTGGGAGGAGGGGATAGGTGAGAGGAAGGACAGGTTAGGGAGGTGGGGACGAGCTGGGCTGGTTTTGAGATGCAGTGAGGGGGGCGGGGGAGGGGAGATTTTGAAGCTGGCGAAATCCACATTGATACCATTGGGCTGCAGGATTCCCAAGCGGAATATGAGTTGCTGTTCCTGCAACCTTCGGGTGACATCATTGTGGCACTGCAGGAGGCCCAGGATAGACATGTCGTCTAAGGAATGGGAGGGGGAGTGGAAATGGTTTGCGACTGGGAGGTGCAATTGTTTATTGCGAACCGAGCGTAGGTGTTCTGCAAAGCGGTCCCCAAGCCTCTGCTTGGTTTCCCCAATGTAGAGGAAGCCACACCGGGTACAGCGGATGCAGTATACCACATTGGCAGGTGTACCAGTCCCTATACACCTGTATTCCTCATGCTGATGGCCTAAAAGCCCTCCGCTTCTTCCTGTCCCACAGGCCTGACCAGTCCCCCTCCACCGACACCCTCATCCGCCAAGCCGAACTCGTCCTCACCCTAACAACTTCTCTTTCGATTCCTCCCACTTCCTACAGACAAAGGGGGTGGCCATGGGTACCCGCATGGGCCCCAGCTATGCCTGCCTCTTTGTAGGTTATGTGGAACAGTCCATCTTCCGTACCTACACTGGCCCCAAACCCCACCTCTTCCTCCGTTACATTGATGACTGTATCGGTGCCTCCTCGTGCTCCCGAGAGGAGCTCGAACAGTTCATCCACTTCACCAACACCTTCCACCCCAACCTCAAGTTCACCTGGGCCATCTCCAATACATCCCTCACCTTCCTGGGCCTCTCTGTCTCCATTTCAGGCAAACACCTACATCCATTTCAAGCCCATCGACTCCCACAGCTACCTAGAATACACCTCCTCCCACCCACCTTCCTGCAAAAATGCCATCCCCTATTCCCAATTCCTTCGCCTCCGCCGCATCTGCACCCAGGATGAGGCATTCCACTCCCGCACATCCCAGATGTCCACGTTCTTCAAGGACCGCAACTTTCCCCCCGCAGTCATTGAGAATGCCCTTGACCGTGTCTCCCGCATTTCTCACAACTCATCCCTCACACCCCGCCCCCACAATAACCGCCCTAAGAGAATCCCCCTCGTCCTCACATACCACCCCACCAACCTACGGATACAACGCATCATCCTCCGACATTTCCACCATCTACAATCCGACCCCACCACCCAAGACATTTTTCCATCCCCACCCTTGTCTGCTTTCCGGAGAGACCACTCTCTCTGGGACTCCCTTGTTCGCTCCACACTCCCCTCTAACCCCACCACACCCGGCACCTTCCCCTGCAACCGCAGGAAATGCTACTCTTGCCCCCACACCTCCTCCCTCACCCCTATCCCAGGCCCCAAGAAGACTTTCCACATCAAGCAGATGTTCAGCTACACATGTACCAATGTGGTATGCTGCATCCGCTGTACCCGGTGTGGCTTCCTCTACATTGGGGAAACCAAGCGGATGCTTCGGGACCACTTTGCATAACACCTCGGTTCACACTAAACAAGTGCACCCCCCAGTCGCGAACCATTTCAACTCCCCCTCCCATTCCTTAGACGACATGTCCATCATGGGCTTCCTGCAGTGCCACAACGATGCCACCTGAAGGTTGCAGGAACAGCAACTCATATTCCGCTTGGGAACCCTGCAGCCCAATGGTATCGATGTGGACTTCACAAGCTTCAAAATCTCCCCTCCCCCCGCCGCATCCCAAAACCAGCCCAGCTCGTCCCCGCTTCCCTAACCTGCTCTTACTCTCACCTATCTCCTCTTCCCACATCAAGCCTCACCTCCATTTCCTACCTACTAACCTCATCCGACCCCCTTGACCTGCCTGTCCTCCCCGTACTGACTTATCCCCTCCCTACCTCCCCACCTACACTCACCTTTACTGGCACCATCCCCACCTCTTTAACTTGTCTGTCTCCCCTCCACCTAATTACTCCTCCAACCATCTTCTATCCACCTCCCCCTCTCTCCCTATTTATTTCAGAGCCCTCTTCCCATTCCCCATTTCTGATTAAGGACCTAGGTCTAAAATGTCAGCTTTCCTGCTCCTAAGATGCTGCTTGGCCTGCTGTGTTCATCCAGTTCCACACCTTGTTATCTCAGGTTGGGGTGGGATGCTTTTCAGAGGCACTCAATGGGCCAAGTAGCCTGCTTACTGTAGGGATTCTGTGAAGAGATGAGCGGGTTTAGCTAAATCACTCTGACCAATGGCCAGCTGTAGCAGCATTCTCTGAGTCTACGATGGAGTTTGTCTCTTTGTTCAGCTCTCTCTCAGCCCAACAATAAAAAAAATGGTTCATAGGAGAGAGAGGGCCCTCTCAGCTGTGAGGCCAGACTGACCCATAACTAGAACAGTCAAGTGCAATCCAACAGCCTCAAGAAACCTGATCGAATGCCCCCATTCTGCAACTCAATTCCAATCCCTCGCTAACACGACCAGCCATTCATACTCACTAACTAATGGTGGCCCTGTTTATTCCTATCGCTGACAGGGTGGAACTTACCTTATCATCACACTGTGCTGGTCCTGCGCTTCTACCAGCTTCTGTGCCTGACCATTCGGGCCCTCTGCTGCTGAACATCTGTAGAAAGCACTGGTTAAGGAGAGATTGGAAAACCTGGGTCCAGTGGAAACACACTTGCTGATGATGGTGTCGACTCTAACCAATCTATCCTCATCATGGCGCTCTCCCTCTCATGGAATCTGAACCTGATGCCTTGTGATGCCTTTCTGATGAAGGGCCTAGGCCCGAAACATCAGCCTTCCTACTCCTCTGATGCTGCTTGGCCTGCTGTGTTCATCCAGCTCTGCACCTTGTTGCCTCAAGAGCAAAATGTGTTTACCTGCAGTAGAAACAGCATCGCGGGCGGGAATTGTGTCGGGATTACAATACTGAGGCAGCTCTCATCATTCTGCTTCCCCTCCTCCAATCCCACAAGCAAGCCCTACTGCCATGTCCTTCTGTTCTCTTTTCTTTCAATGTTTATCCAAATTGTTCTACCATGTAAGTCACTGCCTCCGGTCATACAATCCACTGCCTCAAATCTTCAATCTGCGTCCCATCATTCTGTCTCAACAGTCGCTGAGAACATCTATTCTGTCCCTTGCCTTCATGATTTTAAACGATCCTGTCAGTCCTCTTTTTTTATCTGCTCGAGTCTCGTGAAAAATGCATCACATTTTTCTGCCTTGCCTCATTTTCAGGCTTCCTCACTCTCGCCAGTAATCCTTAAGAACCAGAGATAAACATTCTCAATTACTTTGTCTGACTGAGATATTATTTGCTTTCACATTGACACAGGAACATTCGGAAATCTTCAGTATTTTTTAGGTTTTCCCAGTATTTCTAGATTGAGATTAAAAGGCATTTCCAATGCTAGGTGCTGCATCTGAATTCAGAACAGGTGTAATCTAACAGAATATTTCTTAAACACTGTGCCCTGTGACACTGACCCTTCAAATTTAGCTTGCCAAGTCTGAGAGACAGCAAACTGCTGAGGTTTTATTTTAAGATGCGCTGTTCGGTCAGGATTGGTTCAGAAATCTCACGTGAAGGATACTTAAACTTAGTGAAAAGTGGTATCTCATCTCTGTCAGTGTCGAGATCTCCATCGCTGTCTCTACTTGTCAAACTCTGTGTTGTGCAAGAGTTTGATCCTGTGGCAGATAATTGCGTTGGTTATTTATTGTAACATTGGCAACGTACAAGTAGCATCAGAAATAGCTCGCAGCAGTTTGAATGTTGATGTGGGGGTTAATCATCTCAGAAAAGGCCAGCATGGTCAAAGAGACAAACGGCACAGAAACAGGCCCTTTGGCCCAATTTGTCCATGCCGACCAGATTTCCTAAATTAATCTAATCCCACTTGGCCCATATCCCTCCAAACCCTTCTTATTCATGGACCCAACCAGATGCCTTTTAAATGTTGTAATTGTACCAGCCTCCACCACTTCCTCTGGCAGCTCCTTCCATAGATGCACCGCCCTTGCGTGAAAAATATTGCCCCTCAGGTCCCTTTTTATATCTTTCCCCTTGGAACTTTGAATCTCTACAGTGTGGAAGCAGGCCATTCAGCCCACTGAGTCCACACTGATCCTCCAGAAAACATCACACCCCATTCCTGTTACCCAGCATTTCCCATGGCTAATCCACCTAGTCTGCGCACCCCAGGACACGACAGACATCATCGGTCCACCTAACCTGAAGATCATTGGTCTTTCCCCTCTGAACGTAAACCTATGCCCCTCTAGTTTTGGGCTCCCGCTACCCTGAGAAAAAGACCTTGGATATTCACCCTATCCATGCCCCTCATGATTGTCACCCCTCAGGCTCTGACGCTCTAGGGAAAATAGTCCCAGCCTATTCAGCTTCTCCCTGTAGCTCAAACCCTCCAAACCTGGCAACATCCTTGTAAAAACCCTTCCAAGTTTCACAACATCTTTCCTACAGCAGGGAGAGCGCAAAACTGAACCACAGCCAGAACTGATAAATCTGCTATAACGTGTGTTCCAGCACAGATTGGCTGTAACGTGACTGACGAAGAGGGGGATCATTATTTCTCAAATGCGCACTTGTGTTGGCTGTAACGCGACTCCCTCAGTGTGCGGAGGAGTAGGCATTGGCATCACATGATCGTTTCCCAGGCTTTGTGGTGAATGCGTACGATGTTAGCGCCGAGATAGTGACTGTGCGGGCATCATGTGATCATTTCGCGGGCTTTGTCGTGAAGTGCTTTCTGTGTGAGGTACAATATAAACTCCTCCTCCATCAAGTCATCCTTTTCTTCAAGGGTAAAGCTTTAAATTTGCTTTTATCTCATGATTAAGTATGAATTAAACATTTATTCAAATTGTGCTATGCTTTGTGTTGGTTTTTGAGTAATTTTTAGGCGATTTTGAGTGAAATTTTTTGGTGGTCAACCCAAAACCCCACTTTTCCCAGTGGCCCCATTATTTCTACAAAGTTGCACAGGAAAGCAACTATCGTGTTGTTTCAGAACCAACTGCATGGTGCTGAGGAAGAAGAGACAGCTGATTTGCAAACTGCAACATTTCTAAAAGATCAGCACAGAGATGTATCATTCGAGTCAATGTCCCACAACTTGGGAACGGAGATTTAGCTCATTTCTGCCACCTACCTCTCAGCTCGTGGAATTGCTGTGTGCTATTCCTGCCGAGGCTGTGCCAGACATGTTCCACGCAGTGAGTTCCACTCGGGCTTTCATCCTCTGTGTCCAGGAACCTCGGCTCCTTAAGATAGGGACCATCAATCTGCAAAGCAAAGGAGAGAGCAAGACATAACACGACACCGGGCTGTGACAGGGCTCTTTGCTCACAGCTACACAAACTGGCCAAGGAAGTGGCAATGCTTACAGAAAGGTAGCAGGGATCATAAGATTGCACCAGTGACAATGGGAATTGCAGATGCTGGAGAATTCAAGATAACAAAGTGTGGAGCTAGATGAACACAGCAGGCCAAGCAGCATCTCAGGAGCACAAAAGCTGACGTTTCGGGCCTAGACCCTTCATCAGAGACCTCTCTGATGCTGCTTGGCCTGCTGCGTTCATCCAGCTCCACACTTTGTTATCATAAGATTGTACGTCTGCTAGACACTGAGATGTATGGCTAATCCTGCACTGCGTGGATTAGCAAACTCAAACACTTCATTGCACTCGAGAAGATTGCAAATGAGAATGTGACTGTATTATATTGCACACACACCAATGCGAAAATTAAATCACACTTTCATTAAAACAAAGTGCCCCAAGGCGACCTCCAGGAGTGTAACGGGAGAAGGTTTGACACTAAATCAGATAGAAAATTGAACAGTAAAGCACAGGGAAAGGAAACGGTGCAGTGCTGAACACAATGCTAAATTAAACTGATCGCTTCTGCCTGCCCCTGGTCCATATCCCTCCATTCCTTGCATATTCATGTGTTGATCTAAAAGTTGAGAGAGTTGGTTAGGCGGTGAAGTGGGAATTGCTAGAGCACGTGCGAAACTCGGCACCATAATTTTGAGTGAGGGATTGCGGAGCTGCTGAGAAAACAGGAAGGTCCTGGGGCCAGGGGACACCAAAGGGAACCCATTGCAGCAGACAGAGAGCAAGAGAGAGAAATGAAGCAATTACAAACTATTTCTGATGAAGGGTCTCGGCCCGAAACGTCAGCTTTCCTGCTGCTTGGCCTGCTGCGTTCATCCAGCTCTACAACTTGTTATCATGGATTCTCCAGCATCTGCAGTTCCTACTATCTCTGAAACAAATTAGTGTCTCCCTGCCACAGGACAGATCAGAATAAAAGCAGCTACATACTGGCCCAGCAGTCAGGCAGACAACAGAGAGGGGGTATTAGGGAGAAAACAAAATACGAACTTCAGAAACAATTTTCACAACCTCTGCATGCTGCAAAGTCATATAATTCCAGACGCCCTGCTATAGGGAGATGTTTTAAATTGGAAAGAGTGTAGGAAAGATTTACAAGGATGCTGCCGGGGACTGGAGGGGGTCAGTTATAGGGAGAAGCTAGACAGGCTGGGACTTTTTTTCCCTTGGAGCGTAGGAGGCTGAGGGGTGACCTTATAGAGGTTCATAAAACCATGAGGGGCATGGATAGGGTGGATAGTCAAGGTCTTTTCCCCAGGGTAGGGGAGCCCAAAACTAGAGGGGCATAGGTTAAAGGTGAGAGAGGAAAATATAACAGGGACCCAAGGGGAAACTTTTTCATGCAGAGGGTGGTGTGTGTACGGAATGAGCTGCCAGAGGAAGTGGTGGAGGTTGGTACAGTTACAACATTTAAAAGGCATCTGGACGGGGACATGCATAGGAAGGGTTTAGAGGGATATGGGCCAAATGCTGGCAAAGGGGCCGAGATTTATTGGGGAAACCTGGTCTGGATGAGTTGGACTGAATGGTCTGTTTCCCTGCTGGATGATTCTATGACTCGTTCACCGTCAATAAACTACTTTGTGAGGTGTTGACATCGTTGTAACATAGGAAGCACAAGGGCTAAATTTGTGAAATGCATGCTCCCACAGTCAGCAATGTGATGATAACCTGACAAATCTGCTTTCTGTGTCATTAACTGTGTAGATGAAAATCTTGACCAGGCCTCCAGGAGGAGCTCCCCTGCTTTTCAAAATAATGTTCAACAGTATTTGGTACCCGAACGAGAGGACCTTGGTTTAAAATGCTTTGGAAAGACAGTACCTCTGACAGCGCAGCACTCCCTCAGAACTGCACTGCGAGCCTGAAATTTTGTTTTCAAGCCCTGGAGTGAGATTTAGATGCTGTTACTGAGCCACAGCGGCAGAGCAGGATTTTATCGCTCAGGTTTTGTTTTAATTGTTGTCATTTCTGAGTAATATTGGGTTATTCAATTACACTCCTAACATGATCTAAGAGAATTATTGCACATTGTCAACGTGTGTCACCTCAGGATGAGGTGCTGAGACCATCACAGGTAGACAGGGAATGTACTGGAAGGAAGATGAGTGGGAATCTGGGATCGCAATGTCCCAGTTGGTCTCCGACAGCTGCTCAGAGGAATATTCCTGGAGGAATATGGCTGTATCTCCTGACTGACAAGGAGTCCTTGCAAGAAGCTTTGGAAACCACCTCTCTGGGCCTTTCCTTGAGTGTGGATCTCTCTGTAGCTGCTTCCCCGGGTGCAGCTGGCACCTCACCCATGAGGCCTGGGTTAAAATAAAATTACAGGCTGCGTTTGGTTGTCTGACACATGTTAACAGGTCCTCAGCCCTGTCTGGTTTGAGAACATTGTGCACTGACCAAAAGCAAACCATTTCCAAAAATGCTGCCCTGGTCAGATCTAATGAGAAAGACCCTGTTGTGATATTAACTTCCCTCATTGTCCTTGGGGGTTAAATTGAACCCTATGTTTCTTCACATGAATGGGTTCATCACTGCCCTTGTTCCAGCAGAACAATCACACATACCTGATCTTCATCTGAGGGCCTGATCCATCTGCGCCTCTTTGCCCTTGCTGGAAGAGAAAACAGGACAAGGTGTAAGATGGTGGCTTAGGGCATTGGCAAACAATAGGGTCAAGCCCTGTCCCAAAGGACAACACTGGGCACGCGGGTGCATTTACCAATGTCTGCCAGCCACAGCTCACGCTCTGTCATCTGGGGTGTTGCGTAAACTAGAATCGAGAGGGAGGTGAGGCCTAGTTTGGGCTGGCAGGCCTTGGCGGAGATTTTTCAATGGGGGGAGAGTTATGGCACAGACTAAAGGAGGCCACAATGCAGTGGCTGAGCCTTGCTGTGTGTGGTAGCTCAGGGGGAGGGGTACACAGTCAGGAAGACGCTACGAGCTGGGATAGAATCAGAGTCATACTGTATAGAAGATGCCCCTCAGCCCATCGAGTCTGCACTGACCCATCCATGCTAATCCCACTTTCCAGCATGTGGTCCATAGCCTTGAATATTATGATATTTCAGGTGCTCATCCAAGTACTTTTTAAATGCTAGGAGGTTGCCTGGCTCTCAGTCCATGCATTCCAGATTCCCAATGCCATCTGGGAGAAAAACGCTTCTTCCAATCCGCTCTGAACCTCCAGAGCTTCACATGGAGATTCTGCCATTTCGCCATATGCTCAGGGCTGGAGGGAGAAGCAGAGGAAGACAGGTGCGATCACGGCACATTTTGCAAATAAGAACAAGGATTTTGTATTAAATGCACCAAGGAAAATATTGCCATCTTTTCCAAAACGTTTGGTCAGAAGAAGTGACCTAGAGATATCTTTGTCCCTCTTAAATGATGTGGAGTACCTAGTCAGTGCTTTGTATCGATCAATGCAATAGGGGAGCCTCCTGAGATATCTGCCTCCAACCAGATGTTAGCAAAATTGTAGGAAGGCTGAGAGTTAATAGACAAAACCTTTCCCCATTGTTGTTCTTTGGATGATACCATGAGGTCTTTTATCTCCACCTGAGAGGGAAGACGGCATCTTAGCTTAATTTTTTTTTCCTTTATTTCATTCACAGGATGAGGGTGTCTCTGGTCAGGTGGCATTTATTGCCCCATCCCTAATTGGCCAGGGGGCAGTCGAGAGTCAACCACATTGCTGTGGGTCTGGAGTCACATGTAGGCTGGACCAGGTAATGGTGGCAGTTTCCTTCCCTAAAGGACATTAGTGAACCAGATGGGGATTTCCGACAATGGATTCATTAGCATTGACTCGATTCTTAATTCCAGATATTTTTTAGTGAATTCAGACTCCACCATCCGCTGTGGCGGGATTCGAACCTAGGTCCCCAGAACGTTATCTGCGTCTCTGGATTAACAGTCCAGTGATAATACCCCAAGGCCCCTCCACAGCGCCTCACTGTGTCACATTTGGAAAGAAAAACACAACCCCTCTGACAATACCACCTTCTCCCAGCACTCCACATGAAGTGTCAGCCAACACCGCATTTTCAAAACTTTGGAATGGTGGACCGAACACATAACCCTTGGTCTCACAGGCACAAATGCACAGTACAATGCTTCCTTCAAACATTTCCAGGCATAACGCAAAGTTGGTCAGATGCTCTGTTATTAGTGCTGTCATGTCTCATAGTGCAGCTCATAATCCAACATCTATTCTTGCCATGATGAAGACTCATTGACTTTTCACATGACATTAAAATAATCTGATAGCAAGAGTCTGGGTCAGAACAAGGACAGCACTAATTCTCATTGTGTTATTTGAGACTAATAGTCCAATATTTCTTCTGGGCTTGAAGGCAAACTGGAGTCTCTGCTTTTAAACAGTCTTTGTGCTGAATATTGAAAACAAATGGAGATGGTTACTAATTGGATTGCAGAAATCGGAGAACTAGATAGAGTTATGGAGAAGGAATCGCAAATGTTTCAACTTGCCTGCGTGCTGAATAAGACAGTGCTGACATTTTTAAAAACACAATGAGTCAGGATGTTATCTCCCAGCTATTCCTGTCTCGTCCATGGCTACCAGAAGTCGCAATCAGCTTTCAAGAGAACAGCTGATCTTGTTCAAGTCAGTTTCTGCATTCCCAACTCCCAGAGGTCCTCTTGAAGTGCGGTGGTAGTATCCTTACCCCTGGACCAGGAGACCTGGGTGCTAGTTCCACCTGCTCCAGAGATGAGCAATGACATCTCTGAACAGATAATAAAATGTGAGGCTGGATGAACACAGCAGGCCAAGCAGCATCTCAGGAGCACAAAAGCTGACGTTTCGAGCCTAGACCCTTCATCAGAGAATCTCTGATGAATCATCACCTCCGATGAAGGGTCTAGGCCCGAAACGTCAGCTTTTGTGCTCCTGAGATGCTGCTGGGCCTGCTGTGTTCATCCAGCCTCACATTTTATTATCTTGGAATTCTCCAGCATCTGCAGTTCCCATTATCTCTGATACATCTCTGAACAGGTTGATCAGGAAAAATAGGTTAAATGATTTTTAAAAATTACCAACTTGTTTCTACATTTATGCCTGGAATTAATAAGGTTTAGTTGACAAAATGATTTTAGTTTAAGTACCAAAACCTCTGATTTTACACTGGGGTGTGTGGGAGAGCTGTCAGCACTGAGCTAAATGCAGAGAGTTTCCTGACACATCCAATAATAGATAATACTGGGTCCGCCTGTTATAAAGCCCTGCAGAACTAATTACAAATCACTTTCAGGTATCAAATATACCCCTTACACTTCACCGTCAGGTCAAGGCGATGCAGTGTCAGTGATTTGTCAACTTTCATTTCAGGATGATGTCTGCTCAAGGTTATAACTGAACTGGCCAATTCTCAACCAGTTGGAGTGGATTGGGCCTATGGAGCATACTGTCCATTAGGGTGTGGGGCAGGTAGTGTGAGATTAATCCTATCAGTGACTACCAGTTAACTGGTACCTTGATCGACTGGGCCAATGGACCGAGGAATAGAAATAGAGTTTAATGCAGATAAATGTGAGCTGTTGTATTTTGATAAGGCAAACCAGGGCAGGACTTAGACAGTTAATGGTGGGGCCCTCGGCAGTGATGTCGAAAACACACACACACACACACACACACACACACACACACACACACACACACACACACACACACACACACACACACACAGTAACCAACACACAAAATACATGCACACGTCTACCGCCTTGACATTTCTCAGTTTAAACACTCACCATTGAGTCGACTTGCTCTGTTAATTTTTACTTGTTGGAAAGTCTAAAGACAAACAGAAGTTGGAGTGCTGATTAGTTATTTTGAGCATTTACACTTTTAAGTTACTTCATGGTAACCTAGAGTTGAACATCTACTTGGTTTCTTTAAAAATGAAATATATTTGACAGCACAGTAGCCATGTTAGTCAGCTGGTAATCTAGAGGCCTGGGATAATGTTCAAAAACAGGAACCACAGCTGAAAGAAATTAAAATTCAATCTCATCATAAGTCTGGCATCAGAGGTTTAAGGTGAAAAGGGAAAGATTGAAGGGGGATTTAAGGGGCACTTTTTCACACAGAGGGTGGTTGTGTGTGTGGAATGATCTGCCAGAGGAAGTGGTGGAGGCTGGCACAGTTACAACATTTAAAAGGCATCTGGATGTATATATGAATAGGAAGGGTTTAGAGGGATATGGACCAAATGCTGGCAAATGGGATTGGCTTAATTTAGGATATCTGGTTGGCACAGATGGGTTGGACCGAAGGCTCTGTTTCCATGCTGCACCTCTCTATGACTCCCTGACTCTATGAAAGACAATGAAACTATTGAATTGTTGTAAGGAACAGATTAGAAGTTGTTGTGGCAAAGAGGTAACGTCCTACCCCAGGGCCAGGAGAACCAGGTTCGATTCCACCCTGTGCTGGGAATGTGTCACAACATATAATAACAAGTACATTAAACTAAGTTAAAATTTGGCAATTTTGTCCTCCATGGGAGGAATTCTGCCATCATTATCCAGCCTGGCCTCCAGACCCACAGCAAAATCTTACCTCTGAAATTGTTGAGGAAGTCTCTTTGTTGTGTATCAATCAGCACTGTCTACTCTAGGGTCGTTATAGATGGGGAGTAAATGCTGGTTTTGTCAGCACAGTTCAGATCCCCAGAACAAATAATAGAAAAAGAAAGCTGCTCATCACTGATTTCTTTATTTCCTCCCTTCTTTATACAAAGGCTGTGTGCCATTTTATACAGCCCGATGAAGCAACCAAAGCTGGTGACACAGAGGTACTGGGCCACATAACTGGGTCAGTTGCTGTATTATTGTAGAATCCCTACAGTGCAGAAACAGGCCATTCAGCCCATTGAACATCCCAGGCAAGCCCGCCCTCTGAATTACCATGGCAAGTCCACCTAGCCTGCACATCCCCCTTGTCCCCACAAAGGCACAATGGGGCAATTTCCCCACAGCCAATCCACCCTACCCTGGGCATCTTCAGACTGTGGGAGAAAACCCACACAGACACAAGGAGAACATGCAAACCCCACACAGACAGTTGCCTGAGGGTGGAATTGAACCTCAGTCCCTGGCACTGTAAGGCAACAGTGCCAACCACTGAGCCACTGTGCCACCCATTAATAATGGGAAGTGTGCTTGCCACTCCATCATGAGACAGACAGGACAAAGGCAACCTTACACCAATAGCCAGGGGCCAATTGCACTTCTCACCTGTTGTCTTTCTAAATGGTGGCCCTCACCTGTGGAGATTGGTGAGGCACTGGGCGACATCACTTCTTCCTTAATGGGAGGAGACTGAAGAAACAGAAGTTGTATTAGTACAGCAGGCAGCAAAGCCAATGGACTCACACTCTATGTTTCATGGTTAGGAAAACCAGAGAGGGTTCAGATTTGTAATCGCTCAAGGTTTTTCCAGTAACCAGTCACACGTCAATGAGGAGCAACACACAGAAGATTTTACTCATAAACTGGGCCTGTGTATCCCCAGAACCTTGCATCTATCAGCTTCAACTCATGACTCCACTTGTTCACTATGTATCCGCGTTGTCCTCAGATTCCCTCCCTTCCAATTCTGCTCCGGATGGATCACAGGTATTAGACTCACCCAGAGTCTACCCACCTCCAGTGCACTCCATTCTAAAGTTCTTCATCTCTTGCCTTACACTATTTAACCTCTGGTCCCTCCCCAAAGTAAATCCCTTATCCCATCCTAACACCGCTTTCCAGTTTATTCTACCCGGGAAAAGATGTCAATCCCAGGGATAAGATGCCCATAAGGAATATCACCAACTTTTACAGAGGCACTATAGGAAACATTCTATCCAGGGGCATAATGGCCTGGTACGGCAACTGCTGAGACCAGGGCTGTAAGAAACTACAGAAGGTTGTGTGCAGAGACCAGATCATTGTACAAGCCAACCCCCCATCCATGGGCTCCATCTACACTACTCATTGCTGAGGAAAGGCAGCCAACATCATCAAAGACCCCTGGTAATATCAGAAGCTTGAACACACGCATCAACAGGTTCAAGAACTGTTTCCTTCTCACTGCTATTGGACGGCTGAATGGACCTCTCTGATTTCAAATCTAATGTTGATCTTGCTTTTGTGCACCTCCTGTGCAGCTGTAAACTTGTATTCCTTGCTCTATCTAAGCTCCCTATGACCTGTATGTCCTTGTATAGTATGATCTGCCTGCACTCCTCGCAAAACAAAACTTGGCACTGTACTTAGGTACGTGTGGCAGCAATAAATCGAACTGAAATCAATGGACATATGGTGGGGTTGACTTCAAAATATTCCAAGTAAAAACCAAAAGAACTGCGGATGCTGTAAATCATGAACAAAAACGGAAGTTTCTGGAAAAGCTCAGCACACCTGGTAGCATCTGTGAAGAAGAAAACAGAGTTAACATTTTGAGTCCTATGACCCTGCTGAGCTTATCCAGCAACTTTGTTTCTGTTCAAAATATTCCATTTTGGCTTTTCTTCTGCAGTTTGTGACTCCAGTGAACTCTAGGCAGTCTTGGTTTTTAAAATAATTCCTTCATGGAATGTGGACATTGCTGGTTGGGCCAGAATTGAGTGGCTATTCCTGGACAGCTAGCCTGATCTTTAGCCCACTCTTTGTATGTCTTCGAATCATCCCCTTCCCATCCTCTGCTGATGCATAAACTGGCTCCATCTCTCGCATATTCCTGTTCTGACCAAGGGTCGTTGTCCAGCTGTGTTAACTCTGTCTTTCTCTCTCACCAGATGCTGTCAGGCTTGTTAGCTGGGTTCATCTTTCAAATGTTCAGTATTTGTAGCAGTTCACTGCTGCGCTGTCCAGGCTCCATATGGAGCCAATTGGCCTAAAGTCCAACCCAACTTTACATCCAGTTGGGGCAATACTGTTAGCCATTAGAATAGCAGCAGAGGCTAGTATTCAGGAGACAGTGCCTATTGGACGATGATGTGGCTTTAAGAGGGGTATTTTATCATGGGTTATTTTAACAGAGTGTTTGGACAAGAGGCACCAAGCAGTCTGTGGTAACATAAACACCTTGTGAGGCGTTGGGTTTTTAAGCTAGAACAATAGAAGCAGCCTGGCTGGGTGTTGCCAGCTCTCAAAGACCAGGATTTCTAGATTTTCTTTAAACTTTTAGATTCAGCAGAAGCTGCTGGAGACTCAAAGAAGTGGAACATTTTTTTCTCCCCTTCCTCTCTCTCAGTTACAGGTATATCCTGTGAGAAAATCTGATTTCTGAATTTGCCGTTTTGCCCAAGGGGTATGTTTATGGGAAGATACTATATTGGAACAGTTAATGAGTAATAGTTACTGCATCTATTATTCTGTTTAGTTTTTCAATAGAATTAAACTATTCTAAATCCCTCTTTCTTGGGTTGTATTTTAACTACAGTGTTTCAGTAAATTGTGTTTTGCTTAACGTCGAATAGTTTGACCAATCAAACTGCATCTGAAACACAGCAAATAACATTTGTCTTTAACATAAGGAAAAGTTACAGTCTAGTCTACTTCTTAAAGTATTTTGAGGGGGTCTAGTCTGCTCCATGGCAGTATCACTCCCTTTGGAAAATCTTATTGTTTTCAGCAATGGCTAGAGACAGCAGAAACCAGAATACTGTAGAAAAGAGAAACACGCTTCCAAATCTCTGCCAATATTGCTTTCTCTTGGCAATATTTGCGTTGTGTATTGCCAGGCAATGATTAGGAAGTGGAATATAGACAGGCTTTACTCTACCAGCTATCCCTTGCTGGGCCAGCTGTGTGACATTGAAGCAAACAACATACAGCACAGTTCAAAGAGTAATGATATACTGAGAGCTCCATTCCTTGAGGACATGAGAGAGATGAGCTGCTAATGACCTGCATTGGTTGGAGTGACACACTGTCTTTCGGCTGTTTCTCCTTGGAGCTGAAAGGAACAAACTCATGTTAGTAAAAAGCCAAAAAAACCATGGATACTGTAAATCAAGAACGAAAAGCAGAAGCTTCTGGAAAAGCTCAGCAGGCCTGGCAGCATCTGTGAAGAAAAAAAATCAGAGTTAACGTTTTGGGTCCGGTGACGCTTCCTCAGTTCTGAGAAAGGGTTACCAGACCTGAAACATTAACTCTGTTTTGTTTTCTTTACAGATGCTGCCAGACCTGCTGAGCTTTTCCAGCAACCTCTGTTTTTTGAAGCTCATATTCGTGATAGCCAGTTTTAATAAGGCATGAGCAAAGCTTACGGTGGGTTTGCAGGATCAGATGGAGAATTAGGCACACTGCCAGGTGATGGTGAGAAAGGGGAAGATGAGACATGGTGAGACCAAGAGAAATTGTGAAAATGGGGAGGTGAGGTTGAGGGAGATGGTGAGAAGGGGGATGTGAGCTTGAGGGAGATGGTGAGAAAGGGGAGAGGTAAGATAGAGGGAGATGGTGACAATGGGGAGGTGAGATTGAGGGAGAATGTGGGAAAGGGGAGCAGTCAGACTGAGGGAGATGGTGAGAATGGGGAGGTGAGATTGAGGGAGATGGTGAGAAGGGGAAGGTGAGAGTGAGGGAGGTGGTGAGAAGGGGGAGACCAGACTGAGGCTGATGGTGAGAAAGGGGGAGTGAGATTGATGGAGATGGTGAGAATGGGGAGGTCAGACTGAGGGAGTTGGTGAGAAGGGAGAGGTGAGAGTGAGGAAGATGGTGAGAAAGGGTAGCGGTCAGACTGAGGGAGATGGTGAGAAGGGGGAGATGTGAGTGAGGGAGATGGTGAGAAGTGGGAGGTGAGAGTGAGAGAGATGATGAGAAAGGGGAGGTGCGAGTGAGGGAGATGGTGAAAAGGGGGAGGTGTGAGTGAGGGAGATGGTGAGAAGGGGAGGTTTGAGTGAGGGAGATGGTGAGAATGGGGAGGTGAGATTGAGAGAGATGGCGAGAAAGGGGAGGGGTCAGACTGACGGAAATGGTGAGAAGGGGGAGGTGAGATTGAGGGAGATGGTGAGAAGGGGGAGGTGAGAGTGAGGGAGATGCTGAGAAGGGGGAGGTGAGAGTGAGGGAGATGCTGAGAAGGGGAAGGTGAGATTGAGGGAGATGGTGAAAGGGGGAGGTGAGAGTGAGGGAGATGGTGAGAAGGGGGCGGTGAGAGTGAGGGAGATGGTGAGAAGGGGAGGTGAGAGTAAGGGAGATGGTGAGAAGGGGGAGGTGAGTGAGGGAGATGGTGTGAAGGGGGAGGTGAGAGTGAGGGAGATACTGAGAAGGGGGAGGTGAGACTGAGGGAGATGGTGAGAAGGGGGAGGTGAGAGTGAGGGAGATGGTGAGAAGGGGGAGGTGAGAGTGAGGGAGATGGTGAGAAGGGGAGGTGAGAGTAAGGGAGATGGTGAGAAGGGGGAGGCGAGACTGAGGGAGATGCTGAGAAGGGGGAGATGCGAGTGCAGGAGATGGTGAGAAGGGGGAGGTGAGTGTGAGGGAGGTGGTGAGAAGGGGGAGGCAAGACTGAGGGAGATGGTGAGAAGGGGGCAGTCAGAGTGAGGGAGATGGTGAGAAGGGGGAGGTGAGAGTGAGGGAGATGCTGAGAAGGGGGAGGTGAGATTGAGGGAGATGGTGAGAAGGGGGAGGTGAGAGTGAGGGAGATGGTGAGAAGGGGGAGGTGAGAGTGAGGGAGATGCTGAGAAGGGGGAGGTGAAAGTGAGAGAGATGCTGAGAAGGGGGAGGTGAGATTGATGGAGATGGTGAGAAGGGGGAGGTGAGAGTGAGGGAGATGGTGAGAAGGGGGAGGTGGGAGTGAGGGAGATGCTGCGAAGGGGGCAGTAAGAGTGAGGGAGATGGTGAGAAGGGGGCAGTGAGAGTGAGGGAGATGGTGAGAAGAGGGAGGTGAGACTGAGGGAGATGCTGAGATGGGGGATGAGAGTGAAAGTTGTTTGCTTTAGGTTTGTGAAGACACAGGAGGGATGAGCAAATGGAAGAACCAATAGGGAAGCTGCTATGAAAAACCCTGCAATCCCCGAGCTCAGACCTGGCGCTGACCACAGTTAGTCTCTCCAATTCATGCTGTAGGTGTTGCTGCAGATCTCCTCGTTTTAACTCCTCCTCACACAGAGGGCACCTCAGAAAAATGGAGCAGTTGTGTGTGGTCTTCGCATCTACAAGAAAGATAATCAAACAGCCATCAAACAGTGAGCCCTGTTTTCCCACCAACCCTGAGTGATATCAGTTCGCCCCAGCTTCAGCCCTCTGTCCTCAGGATTAGCACATTCTGGCTTACGTTTCAGTCCACCCTGATCTTTGCTGCAATGTCCAGGGAGAACAACATTTTCCACTGAGAGAGAGACGCTAAACTCAGCAAGCACCTACCTGTTCAAACAGTAAGCATCATTGCGTAATTCTCAAGGTGAAAGGCAAGTTGTTCTTGTGTTGGAAGAAGGAGGTTTGTGAATCTGCACAGATGTGATTCAGTAGGATAGCAGCTTCATCATCAACGGAACCAAATGAAACAATAATTCTCAGCTCTGTCCCAATTTGATTCCTCCTTCTCTCTGATTGTCTCTCAGCGTCTTGTTGAGACCCAGGGCGGTGGCACTAACTACCTTCCTGTACCATGCCCAACTGACTGTGCTTCCCATTTGAGTGTAGATTGCATCCTGACAAAATCCTGATGTACACATTCCCACATTCCCAAGAGCTACTGGGAGATTTCATCCTTTCCCATCTCCATTCCCCAGTAGATTCTTTTCTTGTCACATTCTGTTCGGGATTAAATCGCACAGCCCACTGTCCCTCCAACTCCCACACCTCTTCACTACCACCGCCTCTCTGTACCTGGCTGTATATTACTGCCAGGAATTAGTTCTGACTCTGCCATACCCTCTGCCCTTCACCATATTGGACCCAACCCTCACTGGAGCACTGATCACCCAGAGATCGCCCAGCGATCACCCACTGATCACCCACTGATCACCCACAGATTACCCACTGACCACCCAGTGATCACCCACCGATCGCCCACTTATCACTCAGTGATTGCCTACTGATCGCCCACTGATTACTCACTGATTGCCCTCTGATCACCCCGTGATCACCCACTGGTCGCCGGATCACCCACTGATCACCCACTGCCCAGAATGATGCCAGCCATTCATTCCTGTTTTTCTTTCTCTCTCTACCATCGACAGTCAGCATCCATCACTTGCCATCCTCTAGCCATCCTCGCTTAGCCATTGACCATGATTCATCATTGCCAACTACTGTCCATGAAGCATCATGCACTTAGGTACCATTCACCATCCATCACCTATTACACACCAACCATCATCTGGCACTCTGCAGTAACCCTAGAGCCACAAAGCTGTGAGCAGCTCACAGAGCTATCTTATGCGGCATGGGAACAAAATATTACATTGCACCCAGAACATCAATGCTCCTGTTCCTCTTGTCCCAGCCTCCCTCTGTCATGGTGCAGCCACCAGTGCTGGGTGATATCTGAATGCCTAGCACAAGCTGCCCACTCTGTAAAACAGTCGGGACAACAGGGGCCGGGTTTGGAGAGGCTCCCAGATGGTGGGGAGTTGGGGTGACTTTTCCATTCGCCCAGGGCAGAGAAGGGGCCAGACAAATCCAAACCACTGCTCTAAGGAGGCTACAGATGGCTCACTGCCTCCGACTTCTGTGATTCGGAAAATGGCAAACGGTGAAGGAAAAGCTGCTGCCAGGATGTTGGCTCCCTGCTCCAAGGCGATGCGGGGCCTGTTATAGTCCGATGATGGAGCAGCAACATGACAGTGTCATCTTTCAGCATTGGGACCGTGTCCTGGAGTCCACTTTCTTTCCCTCCCCTCTCTGTAGCACGGTGGCTCAGTGGTTAACACTGCTGCCTCACATCACCAAGGGCCCAGGGTCAATTCCAGCCTCAGGTGACGGTCTGTGTGGAGTTTGCACGTTCTCCCCTGTGCTCCAGATTCCTCTCACTGCTCAAAGATGTGCAGGCCAGGGGGGTTGGCTGTGCTAAATTGCCCCATAGTGTCCAGGGCTGCATAGGTTAGGGTGAATTGGCTGCGCTTAAAGTGCGCAGGTTAGATGGATTAGCCATGGAAATGCAGGGATGGGATGGGTCAGGGTGCGATGCTCTTCAGAGGGCTAGTGTGAATTTGGTGGGCCGAATGGCCAGCTTCCCTATAGGGTTTCTATTGTCATTGCTTACGGCTCTGCAGAGGCTACAATTCACTGTTTGATGATCTGTTGGGAGCATCTGTTCGCACAAGCAAAGTGTCAATCCACTCAGTGGCCGAGGGCCCACATCCGGAGCTCCTGGGAAAAGGCAGTCCTGAATGATTATCACCTCACTGTCCACACAATGGCCTGCATGGGCTGAGACAGTGGCCTTGCCTTTGCAGTTGGAGGGGGTTGGGGGACGGTTTCTGGTGTTTACACCATCAGACACCAGTGGTGGGGTAGGATAATGCAAACTGTTTTGTTGACATTTGACGTCAGGAGTCAGCACTGAATATTTATCTGTTGACATTAACTTTTCCATCTGCACGATGCCCCCTTGTTAACCCTTACATGGTGTTACATGGTGAGATTTCAGAATTAAGGGGAGCATAGTCTGAGAGTTAGAGCCAGACCATTCAGGAGAGATGTTAGGAAGCACTTCTACACACAAAGGGGTTGTAGAGGTTTCAAACTCTCTTCCAAAAACGGTACTGGATGCTAGATCAGCTGTTACTTTTTAATCTAAGATAGATACATATTTGTTAAGTGTAGGTATTAACGGATCTGGGCCAAAGGCAGGTAGATGGAGTTTGGCCACAGATCACGCACAGTCTGGAGGGACTGAATAGCCTCCTCCTGTTGCTACGTCACCACTTATCCCAGCTCCCTCTCTACACATCTGTTTCAAGGACTGTGGGTCTTGTTCAATGGGTCTTCCCTCAGCCCTGGTCACTGTGATATTCAGTGCAGCGACCAGTTCAGCTTCTGGGATTGGTCAAATCAGCCAATATACCATTTCAAGCATCCAGGCCATTTAGAGCTCGTGTAGATGTCGAGGTGACTGTGAACAACTTTGCCCTCTTGTCGATCCTCTAGCCCTATCCTCAGAAGTGCACTACTTTGCTACATCCAACAACAACTTACATTTATGTGGTGCCTTGAATGGAAAAATAAAATGTCTCTTAGAGTCTTCACAGAGCCAGAGAAAGTAGACGTTCAGAGAGGCGACGATTAATATGCTCAACCAGGTAAGTTTATGGGAGAGAAGGATGGAAGAGGTCAAAGTCAGGGAGGCATAAGGAGGAGAAATTAGAGGAATGCAGAGATTGTGGAAAATTGCAGCGTTTGAGAAGATTACAGGCACAACATCAGTGTGGAGAGGATTTGAAAACACCAATGAAAGCTTTGTTTTTGGGGCTCGTGGGGACAGATCATGCCAGTCATATTGCTATGGGATGCGGAGGTGCAGTCCTGAGTAACACTGAAACAGCACAGCGTCCAAGCCAGTCACACCCTTCCAACCCTTTCTGATGTGTACAACTTGGCTTCATCCCTCTGTGCTACCGACTTTAATCTGAAATTTCTTTCTCAGGGCGTGGAAGTAGCAAATCCTCCTTCTGAAGATACAATGTAAAGATTCACAGTGAAAGAGGGCAGCAATCAGTGTTTGACATGTGAAAGGCGAAGGTGTCATCTCCACCAGTGCTCACAGACCAGCATCTGAACAGAAACAATAGAAAATGGGGCTGGACGTGCCCCCTCACAGCTCAGTAAAGGCAACACCCCAATCAATCACTTACAGACTGTACCTCTTTGTAAATGCCCCACAGGAGAGCAGGGAACACTCATTCATACTTATGCCCACCCCTCTGCTGTAGTGATTAGAATAAGGTCAGCTAGGAATAGGAGAGCCCTGATTGGGGCGGTTAACCAGGTCCAATCAGGGAGCCCTGGCTGACAGATATAAACAGGAGGGTCAGACATCCTGCTCACTCTGACAGCTGGCTCTGAGGGATCTGGATCAGTGTCAAGGACTCTCCACATGTAAATAAAGGGTAACTTGGTGACAGGATACTGGCCTCTTGTGGAGTTATTTCAGTGGCGATGAGAGAAAACCAGGCTTCTGAAAGAATTCACATGCAACAGTTATCTGAGAGTTGGGGCAAACATTTCTGGCATCTGCTGTTATTTGAGAAGCTTGACTCATTCAATCCTGCTATCAATGGCTGAGCCTGGTATGTGGAAAGGATGTGTTATTTTATCTGGGCAAATGAATATTGGGGCCAATGAAAAGCAACAAATCTCTTGACTGCTTGTGGAGCCACAGTTTTTTTGGTTATTAGGAGTCTGTCTTTCCCTGTGGCAGCAGATACTAAAACCTTTCAAGAGTTGACAGATTTATTTAAGGAATATTATAACCCCAAGCCCCGTCCAATTCTGAGATGCTGTCCCAATTCAAGAGCAATGGGAATCTGTAAGGGGATTTTTGACGAGGTTAAAACAACTGGCTGAGTCATGTGACTTTGGTTTAACCCTTAATGAAATGCTGAGTGACCAAAATATCCAGTCGTTGCAAAACTGAAACACCTGGAGGCGATGGGGGAACTAAAACTGTTTTGGACCCAGAGAGACCAGATCACAGTAGAGGATGACATGTTCTTGTGGGGAGCAAAAGTGATTGTCCTGAGCAAAGGTTGCTGCCAGATACTGGCTGAACTCGACCAAGGTCATCCAGGGGTTTTCAAAATGAAGATGTTGGCAAGACGTTATGTCTGGTGGCCAGAATTAGATGCAGACATAGCTGTGTTGATGGGGCATTGCCCAGAGTGCCAACAAGGACAAAAACTACCACAAACAGCTCCCCCACATTTGTGGGAATAGCCCAGTAAACCTTAGACTCAGCTACATGTTGACTATGCAGATCCTTTTATGAACTCAATGTTTTTAGTCATTTTGGATGCACCCTCAAAGTGATTGGACATGCATAGCGCTCATTGTCTAACACAGGGAGGATGTTAGAATAATTGTGCACATGTTTGGCAACACACAGGCTTCCTGCCAGTGTTGATCACAGATAATGGAGCATCATTCATCAGCAGGGAATGCAAGCATTTCTTAAAGTCGAATTGGATTCGACATATAAAGGACAGCTCCACCATCCATCATCTAATGGTCTGGCAGAAAAAGCAGTTCAAACTTTGAAGTCAGGCTTAAAGGACCAGCCTACAGCTTCACTAGATACTTAACCGTCCTAGTTCTAATTTGATTATCAGACCTCCTCCTCAGGCAGCCACAGAGACAGCTCCAGAGCAGTTGTTCATGGGGAGAAGACTGCACCAGGTTAAACTTTATCCCTTCGTCCCTTTCAACTGGCTTCAATAAAGTCATAGAGTTGTAGAGTATGGAAACAGACCCCTCAGTTCATCTGATCCATGCTGATTAAATATCCCAAATTAACACAGTCCATTTGCCCGCATTTGGCCCATTTCCCTCTAAACCCTTTCTATTCTTATACTCATCCAGATGAACTTTAAAAGTAATTGTGCCAGCCTCCACCACCTCCTCTGGCAGCTTGTTCCATGCATGCACCACACTCTGCGTGAAAAAGTTGCCCCTCAGGTCCCTTTTAAGCCTTTCCCCTCTCACCTTAAACTTATCTACTGTAGCTTTGGACTCCCCTACCCTTGGAAAAAGATGTTGGCAATACACCCTGTCCATGCCCCACATGATTTTATAAACCTCTATAAGGTCACCCTCCAATGCTCCGGGGAAAATAGCCCCAGCCCATTCAGCCTCTCCCTGTAGCTCAACCCATCCAACCCTGGTGACATCCTTACAAACATCAAATGCTGGGGGTCACAGCAGGTCAGACAGCATCCGTGGAGAGAGAGAGCAAGCCAATGTTTCTGATGAAAAGTCATCTGTACTTAAAACGTTCGCTTGCTCTCTCTCTCCACGGATGCTGTCTGACCCACTGTGATCTCCAGTATTTGTTGTTATCAGTACAGATTCCAGCATCTGCAGTAATTTGCTCCTACGTCTTCTCTGCGTCCTTTCAAATTTAACACAGACCAGATGGAGGAAATCCAGCCCACATTCCCACTCCTGTGGGCCTTGACTGGTGATGCCCATCACAGCCGCATAGTCTGTTGACAGGCACCAATAAGTCAGTGTGAGCATGTGGTCCCGCTGTGGTACGCAGCATCAGAAGGTGGTAAGAGGCCTGACAGAGGATCATGTTTCTGTTTGTTTCTGTGGTGATGCTGTTAAGTTGTCTGCCCTTGTTTGGTTTTGCTTTAAAGTCAAATTTAAAAGAATGCTGACAATGGGTCGATTTGACAGCAGCTGGGCCTGCTTTCTTTCCCTTTTCAAGGAAAAAAAAGCACCAAAATCTTGACAATTCCCCACCTCCAACCCTGCAAGTATCTGTTTCATTGGGTCTGTGTGCGAGTTTGTTAAATCGATCAACCCATCTGCTATTAAGCCCCTGGAATCTCCACAGGAGAGAAAGGGACTTGGAAAGGTTTCAGAGAGACAGCTGGTTGCATTACAATAACACTATTTGAAAGGATTGCCTTCAATAAGCCACCAGAACCTCTTTCAATTGTTCGTTTGCCTTTGAATGGCCTCAATTAGTCACAGATCATTGACTTCTGCTTAGAGACATGTTAAACCTGTACTATATATGGCCTGAATTTAATCACACTGGATTGCTCCTACCCCACACACAGTTTAACTGTTCCAGTGCCATCCTTTCCAGGCTCAAGTAATAGCAAAATACCACGGAGATGAGAGATCTCACATCAAAACAGAAGGTGCTGAAGAATCTCAGCAGGTTCAGCTGCATCTGTGTGCAGAGAGAAAGTAAGAAATGTTACTCTGTTTCTGTCTCCATACTTGCTGCCAAGCCTGTTAAGATTCTTTGCTTTAATTCCTTCGTCCTCTTGATGTTCCCTCCCTCCTGCAATCTTCAAAATTATACGACCATAGTTTAATATCTCCAGTTGACTACTCTTCTACTTTCAACCTTCCTGGCCTATTGGCCATAGTCATTGCTTTTTTTTATATAAATTTAGGTGGATTAAGTTAAGAGGTGCTTTGTTAGAAATGCTCAATATTGAGGTATAGGGCTCCTGTGAAACAGCGGTAGTGTCCTTACCTCTGGCCCAGAGGATCTAAGTCCAAGTCCCTCCTGCCCAAATGTTTGAGTCATTGAAGTCAACAGCATTGAAAAATGGAGGGGCTGCTTTGCTCGGTTGGCTGGATGGCTGGTTTGCAATGTAGAGTGATACCAATAGCTTGGGTTCAATTCCTGCACCAGCTGAGATTATCATGAAGGTCCTTCCTTCTCCACCTCTCCCCTTACCTGAGGCATGGTGACCCTCAGGTGCCAGCCTTAGAGATTTAGATTTTATTATTACTTGCACTCAAGAACGGCAGTTACCAGAGCACAGTGAAATGTGTACAATTGTAAGAAGGTGGAAGCTTTGGAGGGGGTGCACAAGAAGTTTACCAGATGGGTAAACCTTCTTCTTCTTTCTGAAGAAGGGCCTAGGCCCGAAACGTCAGCTTTCCTGCTTCTCTGATGCCTCTTGGCCTGCTGCCTTCATCCAGCTCCACACCTTATTATCGCGTTACCAGGACGCTGCCTGGATTGGAGGGTATGAGCTATAAGGAGAGGTTAGAGAAACTCGGGTTGCTTTCTCTGGAGTACCGTAGGCTGAGGGGAGACTTGATAAAAAGTTTATAAAATTATGAGATGTGTAGATAGGGTTGCCAGTCAGGATCTTTTTCCCAGAGCAGAAATTTCCAATACTTGGAGGGCGTGCATTTAAGGTGAGAAGGGTGAAAGTTCAAAGGAGATGTTAGGGGGAGGAATTTTACACAGAGAGTGGTAGGAGTGTGGAACACACTGCCAGGGATGGTGCTGGAGACATATATGACAGGAGCGTTTAAGGGGCCTTTAGATAAGCACATGAATATGCAAAGAATGGAGGGATATGGAACAAGGCAGACAGAGGGGATTAGTTCAATTTGGCATCATGTCTGGTTCAACATTGTGGGCCAAAGGGCGTGTTCCTGTGCTGTACTGTTATACGTTCTATGTCACCACTCCCAGTGCCATCTTAGGTATATTGTAGGTACAAAAATAGAAAAATAAGGAAATAAATTATCAAGTTCATCAGCTTTAGTTCTTCGTAGTATAATGTAGTTGTGGAGTAATAGATGGACCCCCTGCAGTCCATCATTTGAAATCAACTAGTAGTAAAGGTCAGAGATAATGAGAACTGCAGATGCTGGAGAATCCAAGACAACAAAATGTGAGGCTGGATGAACACAGCAGGCCCAGCAGCATCTCAGGAGCTCAAAAGTAGTAAAGATCACCCTAGATCAGGAAGTTTATGGCTTGGAGGAGAGCCTGCAAGATGTGACATCCCCACATATGTATTGGCCTTTCTTTTCTTGCTGGTGGATGTTGGTGTGTTGGATAGACCTTTCTCCATCTCTAGTCATGTGTTGATCTCCACCAGGTTGCCCATCCTCACTTGCTGGCCTTCTTCAGCTCACACACGAGTGGATTAAAATGGAATGGCAGGAATTGCATTGGTTTAGCACCTTTCGTGAGCACAGGATGTCCCAAGGCACTTTGCAGTGCAATGAAATGCTTTTCAAAGCTTAGTTTCTGCTATGATGTAGGAGGATTGTAACTTGGCAAAGAGTAGAGAGAGACCTGACCAGACTGCATCTTTTTAAACATTAATCTCCTGTGAAGAGCAACTGCATCTTAGAAAACACCATATAACAAATAGCCGACAAAGTGATTTAAAAAAAACAACTGATAGTCTCTGGATTGAAGACGTTTTAAAAATGTAATTTGTTATCTCGGTCAATGAATCAAAACAGATAGCCAATGAGGGCATACAGCCCTAATAGAGTTACAATAAACAGCCTTCCCTGACCTTTAACCTTTCCTGCTCTCCACTAATTAGTGTAAGTCAATTAAGAGTGGAATCAATTCAAGGCATGAGAGTTCTTTTGGCATTAGAATTTTTTTTTAAAAGCCTGATATTCATAGTTAGGATCTAGCCAACAAAGTTGCACATCTGGAGGATTTCTGAAGATGTACCGTTGTTAGCGGTTCATTAGTTGAGTGCAAAACAGTTATTCCCATTTTTAATTCTGATTTCAGCTCCTTTGGACAGGAATACAAGAATTAAACAGGGATCCCTGCTACCTCTTAAGATTGATGCTAAAAGTTGACCCGTTTCAGCATGACTGAAGGTAAGAACAATCGGAGCCAATGTGTGTGCCGAGTAAATTAAAAGACATCTAGCGGGCCCAGAACAGAAAGGTCCGACGCTACTTAGAAAGGAGTCAAAACATCATTCCGGAACAGAGTAAAGCATTAAAATAACCAACATGCATTTTAACGCAAACAGTTCATCTCCTCCCCGTCATCCGGCCCACCCTGCTACCAGGTGGTCATTAGAGTGTACCTCCCCCAAACTCTCCTCTCTCAGCCTTAGCCTTTATTTCCATCAGAAAAAGAGAAGGCACAAATAAAAGGACAAAGAGGGTGTGAAAGTGACTGGAGTCAGGGCTGACAGCAGCAATATGAGAAATCCTGACACTCACGCTGACCTCCGACAGGTCAAACACTCTTCTTCACCTCATGCTGCCCAGGAACTCTCATCTGGGTGGCCAGAAATATATAACCCTGAAACGTCAGCTTCCCTGCTCCACTGATGCTGCCTGGCCTGCTGTGTTCATCCAGCTCCATGCTGTGTTATCTCAGATTCTCCAGCACCTACAGTTCTTGCTATCTTCCATCTGGCTGCCAATTGACAATGGATTCGTGGTTATCAGTAGACCCTTAATTCCAGATTTTTAAAATTGAATTCAAGTTCCACCATCTGCCATTGTGGGATTTGAAACTAGGTCCCCAGATCATTACCTGGTTCTCTAGTCCAGCTATGATACCACGAGGGCATTGTCTCCCCTAAGTGAGGATTACCCGCCCTAACTGTCCCCTCAGGCAGTGAAAAATTTATTTCTTAGATCTCCTCTAAAATGTCACCTTAAAATTATGCCCTGGTGTTATTGATCCTTTGACTAAGAGGAACAGCTGCTTCCTATCCCCCTGTCCACATCCCTTAAAATCTGATACACCTTAATCAAACCCCTCAGACCATAAGACCATAAAATATAGGAACAGAATCGAGCCATTCAGCCCATCAAGTCTGCTCCACCATTGAATCATTGTCGATATGTTTCTCAACTCCATTCCCCGGCCTTCTCCCTGTAACTTTTGAACCCCTTCCTGATCAGAAAACCATCTATCTCTGTCTTAAATACACTCAATGACTTGTCCCCCATAGCCCTCTGGAGAATGGGGTCCACAGTTTCACCATCCTCTGGCTGAAGAAATTCCTCCCCATCTCATTTCTAGAGGGTCGTCTCTTCGCTCTGAGGCTGTGCCCTCAGGCCCTAGTCTGTCCTACTGGTGGAAACATCTTCTCCAAGTCCTCTCTATCTGGGCTCTCAGTATCCTGTAAGTTTCAGTTAGATTACCCCTCATCGTTCTAAACTCCATCAAGTACAGACACAGAATCCTCAAACTCTCCTCATATGGCAAGCCTTTCATCCTCAGGATCATTCTTGTAAACCTCCTCTGGACTTTTCCAACATCACATCCTTCCTTAGATTCGTCAGACACTCAGCAGTACACCCCTGCTCTTGTATCCCAGCCCCCTTGAGATGAATATTAACATTGTAGTTGCCTTCCTAACCTCCAACTGAGCCTACATGTTAACCTTAAGAGAATCCTGAACTGGGACTTCTGAGTCTCTTGGTGCTTCAGATTTCTGAACCTTTTCCCTAATTAGTAAATAATCCATGTCTCTATTCTTCCTGGCAAAGTGCATAACCTCACACTTTTCCCACATTGTATTCCATCTGCCACTTCTTTGCCCACTCCCCCAGCCCGTTCAAGTCCTTCCGCAGCCTTCCCACTTCCCCACTACCTGTCCCCCGCTACCTATCTTTGTGTTATTTACAAACCTCTAAACTTTCTCTACTCTGAACAACCTGAGCCTATCCAGCCTCTCTTCATTGCTAAACTGCTCCAGCTCAGGTAACATCCTGGTGAATCCCTTTCACCTTATGCTTACTGAATAAAAGTCGATTTATTTCCGTTTTCAAATGTCCAGATAGTCCGCAGTCCCATCCACAACCACAGCTTTTCAGGGCTGGAATTTTCAGGTTCCCACTGTCATTTTTATGGAAAGCTGTGTCTTGACATCGCACTTAATGGCCAAGCTCAGAATGTACTCAGCTCATAACTTGTAGTTGTTTGTATATTTGCACTCCCTTTGTTTCTTTACCTCATTTACGTTCTAATTTTCGATGTGATCTCAATCAATATCTACACCCCACATTCAATGCTGACCCCAGTCATGATTGGAACAGGTTTTTTGAACAGGGATGTTCATACACACCTCTGGAGCAGGTAGAACTTGAACCCAGGTATTATGGCACACCCTGATCCCGTGGGCGACACGGTGGCTCAGCTGTTAGCTCTGCTGCCCCACAGCGCCAGGCTCAATTCCACCCTCAGGCAACTGTCCATGTGGAGTTTGCACATTCTCCCTGTGTCTGTGCGGGTTTCCTCCGGGCGCTCCGGTTTCATCCCACAGTCCAAAGATGTGCAGGTTGGGGTAGGTTGGCCTTGGAAAATTGCTCCATCGTGTTTAGGGATGTGCAGGTTCTGTGGGTTAGCCATGGGAAATGCAGGGTTACAGGGTTAGGGTAGGGAGTGGGTCTAAATGGGACACTCGTTTGAGTTTAGGTGTGGACTAGATGGGCCAAATGGCCTGCTTCCATACTGTAGGGACTGTATGATTTGGCATTTTGTCCTGTAACAACAGGAAACTAAAACTGTTGCTCTGTGCTGTAGGGCTCCATGACTCATTAGGCCACTTCTAACCAGCTGAATTGTCCATTAAAACCCAGTGCTCTCTTTAACAGAGATAACAAGGTGTAGATCTGGATGAACACAGCAGGCCAAGCAGCATCAGTGGTGCAGGAAAGCTGATATTTCGGGCCTAGAAATCATTTATGAAGAAGGGTCTAGGCCCAAAATGTGAGCCTTCCTGCTCCTCTGATGCTGCTTGGCCTGCTGTGTTCATCCAGCTCCATACTTTATCTCAGACTCTCCAGCATCTGCAGTTCCTACTATCTCTCTTTTACAGACGGCTTATTCAAATATCTATAAAGCAGTGTTTTCCTGTGCGAACTGTAACTGTGAGTAAACTGCAAATTACTTTTAACCTTGACAGGCCAATCCTACAACTGAATTTTGAAAAACTAGCAATGGCAAT
This sequence comes from Stegostoma tigrinum, assembly GCF_030684315.1. Lineage (NCBI taxonomy): Eukaryota > Metazoa > Chordata > Chondrichthyes > Orectolobiformes > Stegostomatidae > Stegostoma > Stegostoma tigrinum. The sequence continues at coordinate 12,137,027 of NC_081388.1, forward strand.
TTAGATTTAGTAAACCGTCTCGTATGTCACGGACTTCAACTGGTGAGTCTCCAGCCGCAAATTTCGCTTCCCATATAAAAGCAGAGATTGTGGGGTCTGGAAATTAGAGGAGTTGCATCAGCAGGTTGAAAGTCAGTCCTTCTTCAACAGCAATCATCCGCATGGGCCCAGCCCTTCGATATGGATCCTGCATCTTAAATAAAGGCAGCCCAGGGAGCAACAGGAACCCAGTCAGTCACTGATCTCACAGCCAATTAACAACATCACAGAGTTACATGAGAACAATCCACCCCCAACAAAACGGGGCCTCATTTCACACTTAACACAATCTGTGTCCGATCCCGACAGGACAAAAGAATTTTAATGATGAGGATCTCGCCTGTTGGTCTGACACAGCGATGAGGCTAAGCGTATCCTTTCTGTCACTGCCATGAATATTTCTTAACTCTTTCATTTCATTTCCAAATCCCAGCTCTTCAGTCCCCTGCTGAAAATCTCGACGTTGTGAGGAAACTCAAACAGGAAGCCTAGACTCAAACCTTCCAAAACCCTTTCTCTTTCACAAAAGTGTAGGAATGTGCATTTAAATGTATATAAATACGTGGAAATATTGACAAATCCAGATTTTAAAAAAACAGATGATTAACATTCAGGTCACTAATTTCACCACATTCATGGATGCTATCAAGAGTGGGATGGCTAAAGAAAGCAAACTTACATTTATATAGCACCATTAAGGTGAAAGGGGAACGATTTAACAGGGACCTAAGGGGTAATTTTTTTCACAAAGAGAGTGCTGTGTGTATGGAACGAGCTGCCAGAGGAACTGGTGGAGACTGGTAGAATTACAACATTTAAAAGGCATCTGGATGGAGACATGAATAGGAAGGGTTTAGAGGGATATGGGCCAAATGGGACTAGATTAATTTAGGAAATCTGGTCGGCGTGGTCAAGTTGGACCGAAGGGTCTGTTTCCAAGCAGTACAGCTGAATAACTCTGACTGTTTTGCGACCCCAGGTGTCCCTTAATGACTAATGAAGTACTTTTGAAATGTAATCACTGTCGTGATGTAGGTAACAGGGATACCAATTTGTGCAGAGCAAGATTACACAACCAGCAAAGTGGATTGAATGACCAGATAACATATTTTAGTGATGTTGGTTAAGGGATAAATACAGTCTAGGGAGACATGAATAACTCTCCAGGTTTTCTTCAAACAGCACAAAAGAACCTTTAATATCCACAGGTGGGGATCCCTGGTATAAGGTCCCATTATTAGGCATCACCACTGACAGTGCATCACACCCTCAGCATTGCATTCTAATCAGATGCTCACTTCCCTGAAGGGGGCAAATCAGAATTGGGTGGTCAACTATTATTGAATATTTCATCTCATGACCTCCCACCTCATTGGCAAGCTCCGTCACTGCGACTCATTGTCAAATGACAAATGTAAGGTTCAAATTCACTTTTATTTTGGGGTGTGGGGTGGGGGTTAGGTGTTTGCTGTATGAAAGCCTCTAAAAAACAACTGACTATCTTCATTTTCAGAGAGCAAGAATAAGGTAAGGAAGTGATACTCAGCTCAATCAATCTAACTCAGTTGGCTAACGTCAGGAATGGAGGTCGAACAGGCCAAGCTGGTTGATGGGGAAGTACATTGCAAATGCACCATGGGATGTACTGAATTGAACAATTCTTCCGTGCTCTATGGTCTATTCTCCAGGATGAGCACCCAGACAAGCATCAACTGCATCAGGAAAACCATCAGCTCGGTGAAAGATACTCTTTGGTCTGCCTTAAACTTGCTGGTTTTTCAGTTGAAAGCTTTTACCCCCTACTGAGTGTTGCAGACTGGCACATTCCAAGGTCCAGGACTACATGCTGAGGGACGCACTAAAGCTTGGGGCAGCTGCCACCAGCACACTGTGGGGAAAGACCACCGTCTGGGGTCTTCCTGCCAAAGGGTAACAAGAGTGTGTTCATTTATAGGACCGTCCCAATGCCTTGGATACGTATAATTAGCTCCTCGTGCCTAATTGCATAATTAAGGAATGCATTTAAATTAGTTGTAACTATCGAGAAAGTCAAACCCCGCTGTTTGTTTTCTTCTCTGTCAGCAAAGACCTGAACTGCCTTAGATCATAGAATCACTATAGCATGGAAACAGGCCCTTCGGCCCAACAAGTCCACACCGACCCTCAGATATCGCACCCAGCCCCAGCCCCCTAAAACCCACCTAATCTACACCTCCCTGAACACTACGGGCAATTTATCATGGCCAATCCACCATAAACCTGCACATCTTTGGACTGTGGGAGGAAACCGGAGCACCCGGAGGAAACCCACGCAGACACGGGGAGAACGTGAAAACTCTGCACAGACAGTCACCTGGGGCTGGAATCGAACCCAGGTTCCTGGCGCTGTGATGCAGCTGTGCTAACCACTGAGCCACCGTGCTGTAACAGCGCACGTACATAGAGAATTCACTCTTTACGTATATTTTTGCAAAAACAGAAGAACATTTCCTTCAGCCCCAGCCAAGGGCTCATGGGAAGTGGGGTACAGCATCTCTAAGCTCTCCTAAAGCTAACCTTCCATTCTGTCGAAACCAGATTACAAATACAGCAGCGAATACTCCTTGCTTACTTTTAGTGCTATCTTGCTGGGGGTTCTTCCACAGAACATCAGAGTTGGAGGTGGTTCCCGGCCCTCCTGCTGGATCGCGTTTTGCAGTTGCTAGGGAGCTGGCAGAAAGGTCAGCACGGTACTTTTTGAAGTCTCGGTCTGAGGCGAGGTACCTGATTTGTGGAGGCTCCACATTCGGAAGGTGCTTCAGCCTCTTTGAGGGGAGGTATGCAGGCCGGTAACGCTCAACCTCCTGAAAAGGTGGGAAGGATTGAATGGCGCCGTACCCCAGCATGCCAAACTGCGGGTGCAGGTGTAGGAGTGGGACCGGGTACTCTACATTGGACCGCTCAGCTTGATGATACACGGGTGCCAATGTGTACGTGGGGCTCAGGAAAGGAACCTGGGCCGTTTTTTCCATGGTGACTGGCACGGCGAAGGTTCGGGCCTGCTGGCAGAGGGTGGTAGTGCCCCTGGTACTTCCTGTTGTAGATGACAGCACCATCAGTGTCGGTGGTGTCAGCAGCCCAGGCGGATTTTCCATCTTGGATTCCTTTCGCTTCTCGCAATTCCCTGGGAATGATAATCCAGAATTAACAGTTGTTCAAAGTTTCCATTTCTTTTGCAAGCGCACCCCAGAATTTTTGTCCAATCATCCCGTCTCAGTGTATTGTGCTTGTTCTGAGGGTTTTCTCCCAGTTTACACATGACAGTGCAGCACAGGAACAGGCTCTTCAGCTCAACATGTCTGTGCTGACCATGATGCTATTCTAAACTGATCATATCTGCCTGCCTATATGGTCTATATCCCTCTATTCCCTGTCTGTTCATGTGATGGTCTGAATGCCTCTTAAACAGCGCTCTCCTAACAGCTCTTACCACCTCCCCTGGCAGCATGTCCCAGTCACCTACCACTCTGTGTGTAAAAACTTGACTTGCACATCTCCTTTAAACTTTCACCCTCTCACCTTAAATCTATGCCCCCTGATATTTGACATTTTCACATTGGGAAAAAGACTCTGACTATCCACCCTATTCATCTCTCTCATAATTTTATATACTTATATCAGATCGCCCCCACAGTCTCTGACACTCTAGTGGAAACAATCCAAGTTTGTCCAACCTCCCCTTGGAGCTAATATACTCCAATCCAGCAACATCCTGGTAAATCTCCTCGGCACCCTCTCCAAAGCCTCCATATCCTTCCTATAGTGTGACAACCAGAACGGCACAGAATACTCCAAGTGTGTCCTGACTAAACTTTTATACAGCTGCAACATGACTTGCCAACTTTTATATTCAACACCTCAACTAGTGAATACAAGCATGCCGTACGCTTTCTCTACCTCTTATCCACTTGCCTCCTTCAGGGAGCTACGGAATTTTACACACCAAAGTCCGTCTGAATATCAATGCTCCTAAGGATCTGGCCATTTCCTGTGCACTTTCCTCTTGCATTTGACCTCACAAAATGCATCACTTCGCACTTGTTCAGAATAAACTCCATTCGCTATTTCTCTTTCAATTTCTCAGCTGATCTCCATCCTGCTGTATCCTTTCACACCTTGCTCACTATCCATAACTCCACCAATTTTTCATGTCAACTTAAAGTTTACTGAACAGACTATTGACATTTTTTATCCACATCATTTATATTATATTGTATATTACAAATAACAGAGGTCCCAGCACTGATCCTTGTGGAACACCACTAGCCACAGACTTCCAGCCGGAAAAACACCCCTCCACAATTACTCTCCTTTCTATGAGCAAGCCAATTTTCTACTGAACCTGCCGACCCACCATGGATTTCACACGATTGATCATCTGGATCAAGCTATCGTGAGGAATCTTGCCAAATGCTTTATTAAAGTCTATGTAGACAACATCCACTGCCCTGCCCTCATCAATCATCTTTGTCACTTCCTCAAAATGCTCAATCAGATTTGTGAGACAAGACCTCCCTTCATAAAGCCTTGCTGACTATCCCTAGTGTCCATTCTTCTCCAAACGCTAATAAATTCTGTCCTTAAGAATCTTTTCTAAAACTTCCCAACCATTGACGTAAGGCTCACAGGTCTATTCCTGGATTATCCCTGTTGCACCTCTTTGGCAAAGGAACAGCATTAGCTATTCTCCAGTCTTTTGGGAACTCTCCTATGGCTAAAGAGGATATAAAGATCTTTATCAAAACCTGAGCCATCTCCTCCCTTGTTGCCTCCAGTAACTGGGTTAGATCTCACCAGGCCCTGAGGATTTATCTGCCTTGATGTTTTTCAAGACACCCAACATTCTCTCCTTCTTAATAGTGACATTCCTTAAAATATCAGTCAACCCCTCTCTAAACATACCACCAACAATGTCTTTACTCCTTGGTGAAAATCAATGCAAAGTATTCATTAAGGACTTCGGCCACCTGACCTGGCTCCACTCATAAATTCCTCTCTTTGTCATTGAATGGACCTACCCTTTCCCTAGTTATCTCTTGCTTCTAATATCCATATAAATGCCTTGGGATTCTCCTTAATCCTACTTCATGGCCCCTTGCAGCCTCCTAATTTCTTTTTTAAGTTCTTTTCTGCTTTCCTTATATTCCTCGAGGGCCTTGGTAGATTTCTCTTTCCTAAACCTTACATATACTTCCATTCCTTTTTAACTAAACTTACAACATTTCCCATGATCCAAGGTTCTTGAATCTTGCCATCCTTATCTTACATTGTCACAGGAGCATGGTAGTCCATGTCCCAACTGGCTTTTGAAAGAAAATATATGTCAGATATGGATTTACCTTCAAACAGCTGCCAATTTTTCCAGTTCCTGCATAATGCTGCTGTAATTAACCTTCCCCTAATTTAGCACTTTCACCCAAGGACTAGTCTTACCTTTTCCATAGCTATGTTTAAAACTTACAGAATTAAGATCACTGTTCCCAAAATGCTCCGCCACTAAAACTTCAGTCACCTAGCTCGGCTCATTCCCAATACAAGGTGTGAATGTTCTGAATTGGACTTCTACTTTCTGGACGAATACTGTAGATATTTTTAAATAACCTGTCGGGAGATGCTATTACCTCTGAAGAAGATGGGACTTGAACCCAAGTGTCCTGGTTCAGAGGTAGTGACACTATCACTGCATTTTTCAAGCCTTGCCTGTTGGGGACTTCTGTGTGCTTGTTGTACACTCAACAGGCCTGGTTTATATGTTAAAAGTTTATCATATATATTGACCCCATGATACTGAATACTTGTTGAATGCATTAGATGCCTGAGATATATGTGGGCTTCCTCTGCTATATGGGTTTCCCAGTATTCAGGGTGCCAAGGAGGTAGGAAGACAGGAATATTGGAACAGGATGAAGCCATCCCGCTCTCCAATCCCCAACCTATTCTGCTATTCCGTGGGACTACGACTGATGTCTAACATGAATGTATATATCCACTTCATCCTCATAGTCCTTTAATATGTTGGTGAACAGAAAAGATGCATCCATTTCAGATAGAAAGTTAACAACATCGATTGCAGTTTGCAGAGTAGAGTTCAAACCCTGGCATGTAAAAGGGCTACTTAATTTCATTCACCTTTCTCTGGTCCTATTGTCTGATTGAAAAGACCCACTCCCCGCCCCGACTGCAGACATTTCTTGCATATGAAACCACCTAAAACTCATGATCTCCCGCCACAAGGCACCCTGCCTGATGGGTAGTGCCAACTGTCTCAATGACGATCCAAAACCAGCAGCCAAAACAGAGAAAATCCAGTGTGATCCATATCTGACATGTGGGTTTCTGTTAAAAGGCAGTTGGCACATGGACCACCATGCTCCTGTGACAGTGTAAGATAAGGATGGCAAGATTCAAGAACCTTGGATCATGGGAAATGTTGTAAGTTTAGTTAAAAAGGAATGAAAGTATATGTAAGGTTTAGGAAAGAGAAATCTACCAAGGCCCTTGAGGAATTTAAAGGAAGCAGAAAAGAACTTAAAAAAGAAATTAGGAGGCTGGAAGGGGCCACGAAGTATCCTTGGCAAGGAGAATTAAGGAGAGTCCCAAGGCATTTATACATATTTTAGGAACAGGGGATAACTAAAGAAAGGCCAGGAAAGGTTTGGCAGGATATGGGCTAGAAGCAGGCAGGTGGGAACAGTTTAGTTTGGGATTATGGTCGGCATGGACTGGTTGGACCGAAGAGCCTGTTTCCATGTTCTATGTTTCCTATGTTAGAGGACATCATGCAGGGGTGGCACTAGGACCCCGTAACCCATACAATTGCACACGGTCTTGAATGCAAGGGGCACTGAGGCAGGTTGCCCATCGTTTCATCAAACGTTTTTTCTATTACAGGAATACATGTGTCACGAGATTCACTCAACAGCATTGATGTAATTTAGTCAAGTATAGGAGCTCCCAAGTCAGCTACAAAATCAAGGCTGCCCCATATATGCGCTCAGATAAATATGTTTCCTAGTGGTGCTACAGTTATCACTTTTGAAGAATTCTTATTTCAAAGTTTTTGGCTATTCAAGCTGTTATCTGCACTTAATAGACCATTTTCCAAATCTGTTGTTACGGTCCACTTTTTTCACCTTGTAGTCTTGTCACTGTGGCTTGGTCAAGTGTATTAAACAACAGAATAATCCCAATTAAACTCGCTCATCCCCATGTCATACAAAACACTCATCTTTCTTCGAGTTCATCCCTTCAAACTGCTCCCCACCAGCAGTGACAGACACCATACCTCAGCCCAATACCATCCAGCGCACAACCTTCCTTGGATTAGCCCAAGTTTGAAATGTTGAGCCATCATTCTGCCATTGGATTTGTCGGAAACAGTGTGAACACTTTTGCAAACCCGGTGTTACGCTGTACTTAGAGATCCCAGTGTCAGAACTGTCCAGTATCTGTGTGAATCTGACAGTAATCAGCAAGAGCCCACTACTTTCACTAAATGAAAATCCTTTCAAGATAACCAGTATCACCAATAATACTATTCACGACAGGAATATGGAATTTCCTGTTCCTGGAACTAACAGCACCATCGTATTTCTGACTTATTATGAAATTAATTTTGTCTCCTTCTCGGTATCCAAATCATTTTGATTTAATTCCTTAGTCAGTAGACATTTCTCTTTAACATTGCATCATTTGAAGCCCAATTTCCCTTTGACTAATGTTGAATGACAAAGTGCCACTACTTTGATGGTTTCCAACCTTATAAATCTAAAGTTAATAAAAACAATAAAGGTACTCTACCTTCAGTCTCCTTCCACAAGTTGAAGCCCACTGGAATATATTCCAATTGCTAAAATCCCTGGGATCTGCTGAGGAGATGTTACTGAGCAGGATCTGAAGGCACAGAGAGAGCAGCTAGCAGCAGCAGCATAGACCCAGGGCAGCTGGATCCCAGCCTCACCTCAGCTGGGCAACAGTGGACACAACCCTGCTTTGTTCAGTGTCTCTTTGCAGCCAGCTCTTCTCCCTCAATGTCCAGCAATTGCAAAAAGAATTCTTCACCCCCTCTCTGTCTCCTGACTCCTACACTTAATTATGCAGTGGCTTTTAATTCTATTTGTCTCCTTTTCTGGCTTGTAATTGTTACAAATACACCTTCTCTTCTCACTTTCTCTCACCCTTTCCAACTACCTTTTTTGCCTGTCTTTCACTTTCTGGCTCTATGTTTCCCTGTCTGACTCTCTCTCTCTCTCGCTCTCTCTCTCTCTCACACACACACACACACACACACACACACACACACTCACTCACACACTCACAAACACGCGCACACACACACTCACACACTCACAAACACGCACACACACACACACACACACACACACACTCTCTCTCTCTCTCTTCTTGCTGTCTTTCTCTTTTCCTTTCTCTCTGTTTCACTTCTGTCTATCTCTCACCTTACCCCACACTCCCCTTCACTCTGTATCTACATGACTTTCTCCTCCTCCGTCTCTCTCTCCCCCTCTCTCTCTCCCTCAGGCAATCGTGTCAGTACCAGATAGTGATGCTTTTCTCTGTATTTCCTGGGAATTGGGAATGATGTTTGTTTAAATTTCTGGGGGTGGGACTAACTCCTGATTTCATTCTGTGGTCCGTAGGCTATTGGCTGTCAGGTAGTGATTCAGCCCTATCAATCAGAGAGTCTCGGTTTTCCCTAGGCACTGCAGCCCATATCATTAGTGACATTTTTGTTGCGAGATTGTGGGGTCACTCCTCACAAATTAAAAATCTACCAGAAATCTTGCCTCCTTCTCCCTCTACTAGAAATCTCCTTGCAGAAATCCCAAACATTTTACCTCAACCTCAAATCTCACCAGGAATCATTGCATCATTATAGTCTCGAAAGGTATGTGTCCTGTTGAGAGTATTTGAACTCAGTGTAGAGCAATTTAAACCTAGCCCACTCAACTCTATCAGCATCGATCAATTCCAGGCAAAATCATCTCCAACACAATCCAAGATTCCAACTCATACATCTACCCACTTCCACAATTCACTGAATCCTCTGAAATCTCAGCTCAGGTCAAACTGTCAGAGGGAAAGAGTCATGAAGAGAAACTCGGCCTCTTCTGTTAAGTTGGAGCTAGTAGAAACTGCCGATGATGGAGCCAGAGATAACACAGTGTGGGGCTGGAGGAGCACAGCAGGCTGGGCAGCATCAGAGGAACAGGAAAGGCCTTCACAGTGGGATTATAGCTCAGTCAAAGGCAGTAAGAATATTACTCACTCAGAGACAGTAAGAATACTACTCACTCAGAGACAGTTAGAACATAACTCACTGAGAGAAAGTAAGAATATAACTCACTCAGAGACAGTAAGAATATTACTCACACAGACGCAGTAAGAATATTACTCACTCAGAGGCAGGAAGAATATTACTCACTCAGAGGCAGGAGGAATATAACACTCAGAGACAGTATGATTATTACTCACTCAGAGGCAGGAAGAATATAACACTCAGAGAAAGTAAGAATATAACTCACTGAGAGATAGTAAGAATATAACTCACTCAGAGGCAGTAAGAATATTACTCACTCAGAGACAGTAAGAATATTACTCACTCAGAGACTGTATGATTATTACTCAGAGGCAGGAAGAATATAACTCACTCAGAGACAGTAAGAATATTACTCACTCAGAGACAGTATGATTATTACTCACTCAGAGACAGGAAGAAGGTAACTCACTCAGAGACAGTAAGAATATAACTCACTCAGACACAGTAAGAATATAGCTGGCTCAGAGACAGTAAGAATATTATTCACTCAGAGACAGTAAGAATATTACTCACTCAGAGACAGTAAGAATATAACTCACTCAGAGATAGTAAGAATATAGCTAGCTCAGAGACAGTAAGAATATTACTCACTCAGAGACAGTAAGAATATTACTCAGAGACAGTAAGAATATTACTCACTCAGAGGCAGGAAGAATATAACTCACTCAGAGACAGTATGATTATTACTCACTCAGAGATAGGAAGAAGGTAACTCACTCAGAGAGAGTAAGAATATAACTCACTCAGAGACAGTAAGAATATAACTCACTCAGACATAGTAAGAATATAGCTGGCTCAGAGACAGTAAGAATATTACTCACTCAGAGACAGTAAGAATATTACTCACTCAGAGATAGTAAGAATATAGCTGGCTCAGAGACAGCAAGAATATTACTCACTCAGAGTCAGTAAGAATAAAGCTCATTCAGAAGTAATAGTTTCTGAGGAAGGGTCCCAACCTTAAATGACATCTTTCCTGCTCCTCTGATGCTGCCTGGCCTGCTGTGTTCCTCCAGCTCCACACTGTGTTATCTCTGATGCTGCCTGGCCTGCTGTGTTCCTCCAGCTCCACACTGTGTTATCTCTGATGCTGCCTGGCCTGCTGCGTTCCTCCAGCTCCACACTGTGTTATCTCTGATGCTGCCTGGCCTGCTGCGTTCCTCCAGCTCCACACCGTGTTGTCTCTGATGCTGCCTGGCCTGCTGTGTTCCTCCAGCTCCGCACGGCGTTATCTCTTCATCCCTTTGTCAGCAATCCGGCATTCCTGTGACTGCAATGGCAGGTAGTTTGTTCATCAAAAAATCGTCATTACTAATGACAGGGACTGATCTCTGGCCTGTTTCGAGGACACAGCCCTGTCAGGAGCTGAGCCGTGCAGACTTGGAATGGTCTGTTATGTGCACTGGTCAGGCACCATAAATGGAAAGCTCAGGAGCAATCGTGTATCCAGTACCTGGGCTGGTGGTCGTGGTGGAAGATGAGGGTGAGAACTCAGTCCTTCGAGGCCCAGCTAGATGATCTGTCTGTGCCTTCAGATCCTGCTCAGCAACCTTTCTGGAGCAGATCGCAGGCTATCAGCAGTTGGAATATATTTGACTTGTAGAAGAAGATCGACAGCAGAGTGACCTTGTAGCTTTTACTAATTTTAGATTAAGCTTACGGAAATGATCAAAGTCACGTGCTGTCCAACGCTTTGATTTTTTTTAAACCAATCTGTTAACTTCTACCTCATTGCTGCCACACCCTGGCATAGGACTGGAATGAAGACCTTCTAGTCAAGAAGCCGGCGCACTACCGCAAGACTTTCAACATATTGTTTGATGCCCCTTTTGAAATCCTTGACTCAATAACTTACCCCAGGTTATTCATGAGCTTATTAATATATGGTTAATAAAATATTATTTATATATCACTAATAATTAATAATAATTATTATTAACATTTTATAATATGGTCATTAATGTATAACCTCCACTTGATTAGATTCCAACTTACTGTTCCCCACATATCCATTATTTTATATGTAAACTCACAGCCCCGAAGCCCCTCAGCTGGTTCTAGCCTGTGGCTGTGACTCCATCCCAGGTTTTCAAAGTGTACACCAGCAGTCAACCCACTGACCCCATGCTTTTCCACCCCCCCCGTTAGAATTGTACCCTTCACTGTGTGTTGCTTCTCCTCACCTGTCTATGTATAACCATACCCTTCCCTGCATTAAATTCCATGTGCCCCCGCCTGCTCATTCTATCAGCCTGTCCATGCCCTCTTGAGGCCTGCCACCATCTTTCTCAAAGCTTGTCAGTGACTGTCATTGGGTGATCACACCCCAGTGTGGCCTTGAGGTCTAACACATGGCCATGAGCTGTGTCTGGCTTATGTCCATATGACAACACAAGGATATTTGTCAGAGGCTAGGAATGCTGAAGAGTGTCACTTCTTGTCATCCGAAAGCCTCACCGCCCCCCCCATCTACAAGGCACAAGTCAGGAGTGTGATGGGATACTCCCCACTTGCCTGGATGGCTGCAGCCCCAAGAACACTCAAGAAGCTTGACACCATCCAGAACAAAGCAGCCGCTTGATCGCCACCACATCCACAAACATTCACTCCCTCCATCACCGAATGCTCAGTAGCAGCAGTGTGTACCATCTACAAGATGCACTGCAGAAATTCACCAAAGATCCTCAGACAGCACCTTCCAAACCCACAAACACTTCCTTCTCGAAGGACAAGGGCAGCAGATACATGGGAACACCACCACCTCCAAGTTCCCCTCCGAGCCACTCACCATCCTGACTTGGAAGTATATCATCGTCCCTTCACTGTCGCTGGGTCAAAATCCTGGAATTCCCACCCTGAAGGCATTGTGGGTCAAACTACAGGACTACAGCAGTTCAAGAAGGCAGCTCACCACCACCTTCTCAAGGGGCAGTAAATGCTGGGCCCGGCCAGCGACACCAACATCCCATAAATGAGTAAAAGTCAGATGTCACTCCAACTGCTGGCTTAAATCCCATGGTGTTTAGCATTTGGAATACAGTGAGTCAGCTCATGGTTAGTCTCAGTGTATTGATATGGCATCTATGTCTTGATGTAGACATTGTCAGGCATTGATTCCCCTCTGCGTATTAACATTTGGGCAGTCACTGGATTGGTTGCTGGTGACACTCTAATCTGAAGGACAAGGCTGGGCTGTTATCTTGAGAATTCTTTTTATTTTCCAGAAACTTTCTGTCTTCATCACCTGTTTCTCCAGGTTATTATAATCCACTCCTAAAGTAATTGACCCAATCGTTCACATTTTAAAATGGCTACGCCTTAGTATTGTGTGTTATATCATGGAGATATGCAGAGATGACATACTCCATATTAGTGTCTGTAACAGCTGTTTTACACTGAGCTCGTGCTGACAACTACTAGCCTCAGTTCTGAAGAAGGGTCACCGACTTGAAATGTTAACTCTGTTTCTCTCTCTCCACAGATACTGCCAGACCTGCCAAGCATTCTTCAGAATTCTCTGTTTTCAAGTCTCAGCTCAGTCTCTCTTCCTAAGTAACCAGCCCTTTGCTTAACTGACCACAGTCAGAGAACAGATACCAAACACATAGATTCAAACAGCGAACAGCTGTACACCGCATTCAGGGGGGAAACGGTCTGATCATGACTGCTCACATCTCATAAAAGAAAAAGATGAAATCTCACAAAAGCAAATTCCAGTCAAACACATTTATCGAGCGATGACCATTTAGAACGAGGTGAAATCTACAGGCGATTTTTGAGAGCAGTGCATTCATTTTGATTTACTGAGCAATCATTAAGGCGAATTCTGTGGTCAGCGAATGCTGATTTGATCCCATTTGCTGTGCTTATGGCCCTGGATTACTGAGTGTCTCCTGCATATGAATTCAATTCACTTTCATGTAATTTGGCTGGGGGGATCAATCTCCCAATTACTCTCGTGAAATAGGCGACCAAAGGCTCTCTCTTTAATGCCTCTGTATCATCTTTCATAATTGTTTGGCTTCCTTTCTATTTCCCAGTTTCTCTGCATTGTTTTAATGCCATAAGGCAAGACATTGTTTTAATGACATAAGATTCTATGACATTGGAGCAGAAATCAGGCATTTGATCCATCGAGTCTCTTCCACCATGATATCATGGCTAATCTGATAATCGTCAACTCCATGTTCCTGCCTTTTTCCAATAGTCCTTGATTCCCTACATGATTAAAATCTGTCTCAGTCTTGAATGAACTTAATGGCCCTGCCTTGACACCCTCTGCAGTAAACATGTCTACTGCATCATGACCTCTTTGTTATTCAAGCTTCCACATTTTGTATCTTGGTAATCCGCACCTCTGTTCAATCCTTGTATGGTATGATCTGCCTGTACTGCATGAAAGACAAAATGTTTCACTGTGCCTAGGTACATGTGACAATAATAAATCAAATCAAATCAAAATTATCCTTCTTTACTTTGTATTCCTCTGTCTGCTTGTGACTGTTTCCTTCGCTTTCTTTCGGCATCCCTCACTTCCTACCCACCCCCACCCCCAACCAACTGAGGGTCTCCTGTCTTGCTCTCTCTTAGCTTCCCCTGGAATTTCTCTCCACTCTTGGCCAATTTGAAATCTTCTAAGGTTCTGCCACCCATGACCAGCTCACTTCTCTCATTGTCCCTCCATTCACTGACCTACAATAGGTTGCAGGCCACTGAGAAATGGAAAGGAAGACAAACAATTATGAAGGGTGATACAGAGGCATTAGAGGGAGAGCCTTTGGTCACCTATTTCATGAGAGTAATTGGGATATTGATGAAACTGTGTTCAGAGTCAAGCTTCGCAATGAGGAGCATGCATGAGTTCAGCCAGCAGATGGAGCTCCCTCAACCCTCAGAGATGAAATTCAACCCACAGCCTGACTTACCCATATCCCTGTAGCATCCACATGCTTTAGAACTCTCCAAGGGAACTCGTCTCATCCACTCTTGGCAACTTAGGAAACATCCTTGGCTGACCAAAAGGTGACCAGGACACCAGCCGTCCTGGACCCCTTCGCTTCAGAATTCCCTCAGTGAACTGCTCAAATCTTCTACTCTCCTCTCCTCCTGCAAAATACTCCATAAAACATTTTATAGAGTATCATAGAGTCACACAGCACGTAAACAGACCCTCCAGTACGTGACAAACATAATCCCAAACTAAACTAGTTCCACCTGCCTGCCCCAGCCCCTATACATCCAGACTTTCCTCATCATGTACATGCCCAAATGTCTTTTAAATTGTGTAACTGTGTCCGCATTAACTATTTCCTCAGGAAGTTCAATCCACACACGAACGACTCCTTCTATAAAAAATTTCCCTCATGTGTTTTTTAAATCTCGCTCCGCTCACATTAAAAATGCGCCCTCGGTCTTGAAATTCCCCATCCTAGGGAAAAGACCCCTACCATTAACCTTATCTATGCCCCTTGTGATTTTATAAACATCTATTAGGTCACCCCTCAACCTTCCAAGCTCCAGTGAAAAAGTCCCAGCCAATCCAGCCTCTCCGTAGAACTCAAACTTTCCCATTCCCAGCAACATCCTGGTAAATCTCGTCTGAATGCTCTCTGGCTTAATAATATCATTTTCCTTCTATTTCATTTTAGTCTCCTGGCGCTATGTAAATTTTTGCCTGGTTACCCTCTCGTGGAATGTTTTGGGGCACTTTACTGCCTCACAGGTGCCATATAAATGCAAAGTGTTCTTTGCAGTTGTTTTTCCAGGAGAGAGGCAGCTCCTATAACGAGTATAGAAGGGACAATAAGGGATTTTTTTCCTGCCTGCAGTCTCACAAGCTGGAAAACTAATTTGGAATAAGGGAGTTGATTTCAGTAGCAAAACTGTTGTCAGACAACTCCCAGGAATTTTAGAACCTACGCTGAAATAGTATCGGTAGAAATGTGACTCCTTTTTCCTTGCCTTTTCTCATATTCCACAGAATTCTGGAGCTAAAAATGCCTCTCGGACTATATGATAGCCATGGAAATTAACTTGCCCATCTCTGGCTATGAAGAAAAACTGGGGAGTGAGCAAAGCAAAGTGACACTGGTAACAGAAAGCAAACTGGCCAAGTTTACAAGCCCTTAGGAGGAAGATGAGGATGTAGCCACAATTGCACATTCCCATTGTTAGCTCACATGGAGTGGGGAAGGTCAGGAACATCAGGAAACAATGTTGCTGCACTGTCCCTACTACATGCACCCTTCTCCTTTTGGAATGTGAAAACTGTGGATTCATATTACAAATGGTCACACAATAGAATGGTGCAAATGTTTTGTGTTGCACTTTCTTACATGAAATATCTCACATTTGCTGCTATACTTGTGTACTTGCATACACACGGGTGCATAATGCCACATTTGTGACACTAAGGAAGATGAGCTAACCTTCTTCTGTTCCTCACAGCGCCAGGGACCCGGGATCGATTCCACCCTCGGGCGACTGTCTGTGTGGAGTTTGCACATTCTCCTTGAGTCTGTGTGGGTATCCTCCGGGTTCTCCAGTTTCCTCCCATGGTCCAAAAAGATGAGCAGAGTAGGTGGATTGACCGTGCTAAATTGCCCGTAGTGCCAAGGGATGTTTAGATTAGGTGGGTTAGACATGGGAAATACAGGGGCAGGGGAATGGGTCTGGGTGGGATGCTGTTTGGAGGGACAGTGTGAATTTGTTGGGCTGAATGGCCTGCTTTCAAACTCTAGGGATTCGGTGATTTAACTCTTCTTGTTATGCACTGGTTTAGTGTTTAACCCCCTTCCGTGTTAGAGGACGATGCAAACACAGAAGGTTTTACGTTCAATACCTTCTCTGTGTTAATCCTTAACTTAGTTGGTATTGATGGGAGAAGAATGCATTTGGCCTCACCATCATGATTAGGACATACAGTGGAGGTGGGCTCAGGTTTAATTATGTTACTGTTGAAGTTGAATTCCTGGCGACAGTTGCCATTCCGCAACAAACACAGAAAGAATCACAGAGAAGCCCTGAATGAAGGACAATCTGATGACAGGAAAACTGCAGAATTCATTCAGTTTGCAAGTCCTAAGGACACATCCAATAAGTCAACTCAAAGCAAGAGTCAGGCAGTAATCAGTACAAGTTGAATTGAACCTGCTGAAACTTTTCTGTTTGTTTGCCTCAGTATCTTTCTTTCAATGCATGAAAATATAGTGTTGTATATGTAAGAGATGATTTTTGATATGTTTTTCTTTCCTAGATATGCTAATTATGACTGCATTTGTGACTATGTGTATATATAAAGATTTTTTTTAAATGAATGAAGTATATCTTGAACTTTTAAAAAAATCTGTATTTAATTAATATGGGGGGAGAGATGCTGAGCCAAACAGGGGCACTGACATCCCACACAATCTCCAGCTCCTCCAGCAGATGGAGCCTGTGTGTCGAGGACCAACCACTGGCCAGTCAATGATGCTTCCACACTGAAGATGCAAGTTGTAAATCGAGGAGTTGTATTTTCTTCAGTCTCCAATGTCCTTTCACATTTTCACTCTGCGTTACAAAAAGTGGCAATAACTGCCACCGCAGTGACCACTAAGGACCGCTCGGATCAGCTGCGGGCAATATAAGCGCTGGGGTAAGTAAGGCATTTGTCCCATCAAAGGGCAGCTGAGAGACCAACAGAAGGAAGGCTCGAAGGGAAACTGCTGGAGTTACATAAGGTTGGGGGGGGGGGGGGGGGGGGAAGCAGGCAAATTACATCAATGAACAATTTTGTTGCCAGGCCAATGTTATATTACTTCTTCTGTCACTCAAACCAGGCTTAAAAAATAACTTAAGAAGATGTTGCATTGAATTTCTCCTTGAAAGCTCAGCATACTTAATATTGCAAGGGAATTTATGGGGACTGGGTGGTATATGCTGGGCTTATTTACTGCCTATCTTTTACCATTACAGTTCACCTGGTAGGATGAAGGTCCATTTCGGAATGGCTCGAGGTTGGATGGTCGGAGGGCAGTATTGTAGTGGTCAGGTCTCAGCAGCCAAATGTCACAGTATTTAGATTTTCTCAATAAGGGGTGCACAGTGCCTACAATGGGAAATGCCATAGTGATGTAGTAAAAGGAAGTTCCGAAATGGCACTGTGATAGGTAGGAAGGAGCTCTGACGGATATAGTTCAGTAAGCACCAGTCTTCCCTCTGGCTTTGAAGGTTGGCATATCCCAATGTCCGTAAGATGTCAATTAAATGTCTTTCCTTCTTTACTCTGCATCTAACCCTGCGCTGTCCCTGTCCTGGAGTTTTTTATGGGGACAGTGTAGAGAAAGCTTTCTTCTGTATCTAACCCCGTGCTGTCCCTGTCCTGGGAGTGTTAGATGGGGGAGATTGTAGAGAGAGTTTTACTCTGTATCTAACCCCGTGCTGTCCCTGTATTGGGACTGGATCAAA
Source organism: Stegostoma tigrinum (assembly GCF_030684315.1). Lineage (NCBI taxonomy): Eukaryota > Metazoa > Chordata > Chondrichthyes > Orectolobiformes > Stegostomatidae > Stegostoma > Stegostoma tigrinum. The sequence goes on from NC_081388.1 coordinate 12,154,890, forward strand.
AATCACATGACACCAGGTTATGGTCCAACAGGTTTATTTGAAAACGAAAGCTTTTGGAGGTCAGCTCCCTCCTCAGGCGTAGTGTGAGAGGGAGGGTATAAGGCGCAGCATTTATAAGCAGAAAGTAACAACCCTAAAACTGGTCGCCTCTTTTTGCATCTTTAATCAATTAGAAAGGAGACTTCTGATCGCAATGCAACATCCACATTCCTTTCAAGACATTGTCCCGAGATAATTAAAGGTTTTATCAATCTATACAAGAGGTGACATCTCAGGTCAGACAATGCAATCTAGGTGTGAGGCCTTGCTTAGAATCTGTCTATCTTTTAAACTGGGGTCAGGATTTTTGAGCAAAACAGAATGTACTTGCAAATACACAAACATCTTGTATGAAAAAGTTCATGTGTGTGTCTGTGTCTATGTGTGTGTCCATGTCTCTTTCTGTGTATGAGATTGTGTGTGTGTGTGTGTGTGTGTGTATGTGTATGTTTGAAGGAGTGTGTGTGTGTGTGTATGTTTGAAGGAGTGTGTTTGTGTGAGAGTGTGTGTGTGTGTGTGTGTGTGTGTGTGTGTGTGTGTGTGTGTGAGAGTGTGTGTGAATGTGTCCATGTCTCTGTCTGTGTATGAGATTGTATGTGTGTATGTATTTGAGGGAGTTGAGTGTATGTGTGTGTGTAGGTGTGTGTAAGTATGAGTGAGTTAGTGTGAGAAAGTGTGTGTGTGTGTGGCAGTATACAGTGCGGTGGGGTCACCTGGAGTGTGATATGAACCCAAGATCACAATTTTGCATTTTAATCAGTAAAAGCCAGTTTTAGGGTTGTTACCTTTCTGTTTATAAATTCTGTTCTCTCTCTCGCCACGATTGAGAAAGGAGTTGGTCTCCAAAAGCTTGCATTTTCAAATAAACCTGTTGGACTATAACTTGCAGTTGTGTGATTTTTAACCTTGTCCACCCCAGTCCAACACCAGCAGCTCTACATCCGGTCCTGGGAGTGTTTGATGGGGGACAGTGTGGAGGGAGCTTTACTCTGTATCTAACCCTGTGCTGTCCCTGTCCCGGGAGTGTTTGATAGGGGACAGTGTGCAGGGAGCTTTACTCTGTATCTAACCCCCTGCTGTCCCTGTCCCGGGTGTCTTTGATGGGGACAGTGTAGAGGGAGCTTTACTCTGTATCTAACCCCATGCTGTCCCTGTCCTGGGAGTGTTTGATGGAAAGAGTGTGGATGGGGCTTTATTCTGCATCTAACCCCGTGCTGTCCCTGTCCTTTTGAGTGGGGGTGTTGGTGAAAGTACAAGATGGGTCACTGTGACCAGGAGATTAGACGTAAATATTCCCATACCAACATTAGGAATATCAAAGAACCCAAAAATTTAGAAAAATAAGTTATAGGACCTGTTAGCCTAGCTGCAATAAATCCTGTGTAAATCAATTTTTGCATCCAGAGTCACATGCAATACAATGTTGTAGCATAAACCTTGGTGCAAAACATTTTTACTGTGTAGGTATAATAACCAATTTGTAAGTATCCAACAGTTCTTCATATTGTTCTAACCTTGGGATATACACAGAAGGATTGTGACTGGCTGTTACCAACTAACCAGCCCAGCCTTTAACTCTATCAGGTGAAGGTTTTCAACCTCACTGCCTTCCTTCTGCCTGAGCTCGTCCTCCAACACGGAACCTAGTGGGATTTTCTTTTCCCTCGCTGTTCCGAAATCAGTAAGTGCTACGAGATTGGCAGCGCTGGAAGGCTTGCACCACACCCCTTGAGTACGTTTACAGACGACTTAAACATCGGAGACGGTAGTTTTGTCATTACCTAACATCCATATAAACACTTTCCTATTAAGAGCAGGAAGTGCTGGAGAAACCCAGCAGGTCTGGCGACATCTATGGACTCTCTCCAGTAGCTCCTGTTTTTATTTCAGATTTCCAGCAGTCGCACTATTTTGCTTGTATTTCAGCGCTTTGCCGAACACATAGGCAAGTGATGAAATCTGTGACCCATGCGGCTCAATTTATTTGCTGACAAGAAAATGAGAGACATTTCAACATTTCAGATTCCATTGAATTAAAGAGCTCCTCAGCAGAGAGAGAGGAGCTGATTCAGTTTGTTGTGATTCATTTGTTAAAATATTTTTCTTTAGAATGACTTCTGGTGAAAGGTTACCCTGGGTCACTGCCATGATTTGTCCTCTTTTCACTGCGTCTCTGTATGACATTTGTGGATGTGTCTCGCTGTTTATATTCATCCCCCAGACCGTGCAATCACTCCACCCCAGGGACCCTGTAGGCAAGCACCACGGCAAAGTAAGGCAGTCCCAGGCTGTGTCTTTAATCGTTATCCACACCGACCAAGGTTCTCAAAGCTCTGAATAAATTATAAAGTCATCCATGCTCAACTGGGAGCAGGTATCTCCATCGAAGAGTATATTCGATATCTGAAAGGACTGAAAAGTGCACAGTCTAAAATATTCCAACCAGTTAGGACTGCAAACAAAATGTATCCGAGAAATGAGGAGATGTCTCCGTGTGTTTAATGTTGCAGTGTCTTTGTTTGAAAGCACAATCGGCTAACCGATAGTACCGCCATTGCCATATTCAGGTTATAGAGAGGGTTAAGGATGGGCTTAGGTTTAGTATTACGGATAAGGGTAGTGTTAGGTTAGGTATTAGGGATAAGCGTAGGGTTAGGTTTAGTATTAGGGATAAGGGTAGTGTTAGGTTTGGTATTAGGGATAAGGGTAGGGTTAGGTTTCGTATTAGGGATAAGGGTAGTGTTAGGTTTGGTATTAGGGATAAGGGTAGGGATAGGTTTGGTATTAGGGATAAGCGTAGGGTTAGGTTTAGTATTAGGGATAAGGGTAGGGTTAGGTTTGGTATTAGGGATAAGGGTAGTGTTAGGTTTAGTATGAGGGATAAGGGTAGGGATAGGCTTAGTATTAGGGATAAGGGTAGTGTTAGGTTTAGTATTAGGGATAAGGGTAGGGTTAGGTTTAGTATTAGGGATAAGGATAGGGTTAGCTTTGGTATTAGGGATAAGGGTAGGGTTAGGTTTGGTATTAGGGCTAAGGGTAGGGTTAGGTTTAGTATTAGGGATAAGGATAGGGTTAGTTTTAGGTATAGGGTTAGGGATAGATTTAGGGTTAAGGATAGGGTTAGGGTTAGGGATAGGGTGAGGGATAGGGTTAGGGTTAAAGATAGGTTCGGGTTCGGGATAGGGTTTGGGTTAGGGATAGGGATAGGGTGAGGGATAGGGTTAGCGTTAAAGATAGGTTCGGGTTCGGGATAGGGTTTGGGTTAGGGATAGAGTTGGGGTTAGTGATAGTGTTAGGCTTAGGGATAGAGTTTGAGTTAGGGATGGCGTTAGGGTAAGGGATAGTGTTACATTTAAGGATAGAGTTGGGATTAGTGTTTAGGATAGATTTAGGGTTAAGAATAGAGTTAGGGTTAAGGATAGAGTTAGGGTTAGGGTCAAAGATCGAGTTAGGGTTAGGGTTACGGATAGAGTTAGAGTTAGGTTTAGGGTCAAGGATAGAGTTGGGGTTATGCTTAGGGTGAGAATTGGAGAGGTTCCTGGTGCCGTGCGTTGCAACACTGCTTTTGAATCAGTAGTTCTGGATTCGAGCTCCTAGAAGCTGTATTTATAACATGGCCACCTCCAGGTCAATTGTCAAGTTGTAAATCATTCCACTGTGCTGA